>NC_032022.1:8104509-8137282 GCF_001865875.1 Lupinus angustifolius | reverse complement strand
GGGTTAATCGATTAAAGGTATGGTTAATCGATTAACAGTAAATAAAATGTGTATTTTCAAATAGAAAACATCAAATACGTTATACACTTAGATAATACATGTTTAATACTTAGTTTTATGCCTAGAATGCACATATACATGTATTTATGTAATGCATGAACATATTATGAAATGACATATCTCATGGATGAAATGATTTAAAAGATATATGCATATGAGACATGTATTAGGTGCCCTAAGCCTTCGACTCAACTTAAACTAGAATCTAGTCTAAGCCTAGTACCAAAAACAAGACTTAAGCACGTTGATTTGTTGGTGATCTTCAAGCTCTTTTAGGCACAAGTTGTCCTCATCAAAACCATGATATTCAAGGAGAGCTTTCCAAAGTGTTCCTCTTGACATGCACACTTTCAAAAAATTGTAGCAACCCTTAATCTATTAAACTCATATGTAATTGATTAATGGATTCCCAAGAATTCAATGCTTAATCGATTAAAATGTCTTTTAATTGATTAATGGTTTTACAAAAAGATATTTCAATATGATATGAACCTCTTACATGATTTGTAAAAGTATGATTCATGACTTTGAATTATGTATGATTTAAAACTTTTTTAAATGCATCCAAAATCATATGATCAAGTATGTATGCATGTGCATGTAAATCATGTATGTACGCATGTAAGTTTCAATTTTGTTATGATTGATTTTAGCTTGTGAGATTTCCATTAGGGTTCATCCTAACCTAGACCTAATAAAGATATAAAACTACCTAATAAAGATATAAAAATACTTAGCCTCTAGATCTTCTTGAATGTTTTATCTTGTATTAATCTTGAGTCTTGACTTTGCTGTTGACTTGGTTATTTGTTGGTTTGTGCATCCCTTCAAGCTTGTCCTTGATATACAGTCTTTGTTGTCGATCTTTGTCTTTATCAAACTCTGTCTTTCATCAACCTTTGTCTTCATCAATCTATGTAATGCATGCTTGCATACACAATCTGCTCATTGATGTATGCTTGTATCTTCAATCTCCCTCTTTTTGATGATGACAAACACTTGTTGGATCTGACAAATCTTTGTTGGATCTGCTTGATGATAATCAACTATGTTTTGCAATTTCTTTATTGTAAGTATATGTGCATTTCTCACTCATGTCCCCTTCAACTTTAGCATCAGGTGATTTATCATTTTCTTGCGGAACCTTCAACTTTTCCTCTTCTTGCAACTCCTGCAAAACATAAACAACATGTTTTCTCCCCCCTTTTGGCATGATCAAAAAGCAATGTGATATATGATGGTTAATTGCCAAAGGAAAGGAAAATAATGCAATTTCTACTACAGTTAATCGATTATAATTCTACTTAATCGATTATATATAATTCAATTTTACACAAATTTGTATATTATATCATAGTTAATCGATTATTGTTTGCTCTTAATCAATTAACACTACTGGTATGACAGAATATAGTGCAGATTACATGTTGTTTGCAGAATATTATGTAATTTGATATCCACTAGTTCCACACACTTATTTTATTCGGATTATGCACATTAAGATCAATGCAACAAAATTAAAACAACTAAGCATTCATTGATCAAACGATTACAAGAGTAAAATAGCAAGTACATAATTCAAGTTAAAGCACAAAACACAATTATAACATGTCATGTGTGTACATTCAAATTCAAAGCACAAAACAAACTAACAAGTTTGAAATTACAACACAACGACAAAAGCGACATAAACCATAACTCCTAAAATAAAATCTAACTAGGACACACTAGACGCCCTAAGCTAGACTAACTTGGAGGTGGTTGTAGAAAGCCACCGTAGGTTCTAAATAGAAAGTGAAGTTGCTCGAAATGATTTTGGTTATCTTCTTCTTGTCTATGAAATTCCGCCATGAACCTATCCTCCATGGATTGCATTCTCCAATCAATTTGCTCATTCAGGTGTTGTTACATAGCATCCAAATAAGCCAAACCAAATGAAGGTCCATGAGGCATATTAAAAGCCCCATCATTTTGTTGGTCTTGGTTTTGCTCACCTTGCTCGCCACCTTCTTCCTCATTAGGTATATCCAAATTTACAGTAGTCCTATGATCCTCTTGATACATCCATTCACCTCCATATTTGTAAATCTTAATCTTGTGAATGAGATTCTCATGGACCATATGCTCTATGAGATTCACAATAATTATCTCCATACCAGATGTGTCGAACCCAATGTGATCGATGACACGAGAGATAAATATCCCATATTCTAGTAGTCTTGAGGAAGACGATGCAATGCCATACATGACTTTCAAAATCTCATCGAGCCATCTTATCATAATACCTTCCTTAACAGCAATCATTAAATTTAAATCGTTTAAAGTTGGTTGTACGTGATTTGTATTATCTTGAACCAGAATGTAAGCGATCAAGTAATATAGCAACCTATTCTCCATTACTGCTAAACCAACTTTAGTAAGCTCATATTGGAAAAAATAATGTGGTCCTCTCAAGCATGACTTGTACATTCTGTGGAGTCGTACGCACTCCATTTCTCATTGTTAGCAGTCACCAAGAGATCCACCATCACATGCCAAGCCTCTAACAATCATAAAAAACATTATTTAATAGAATCAATTTCCCTTGCACTATACTTTGATAACCACCATCCATATATTCAAAGTTAGTATAAAATTCCAGAACCAGAGAAGGGTATATGCTGCCATTTAATTCCAGAAACTGTATAACCCCTTATACCTCCAATCTGTGCGGGAATTGAAAACCTTGCTCCACCATACATGTCATGTCAGCATACCGGATGTATGTTGGTTTCCACCTGACAAACCTCACCAACCTTTCTAATTGAAGAGCAAGAGCATAGAAGGGGTCCAACCTCATGGGTGGATTGTGCCCAGCATGTGAAGAAGACCCTCCAGCATCGAAATTTCTCGTTCGTCCCATAAATCATTCATAGTTGGTTCATTCCAGTGGCATGTTTTAATCTCTTGGGTATTTCGTTGTTCATTTTTATAGAAATATGGATGGATAATAGATTGATAGGGAAACTGAATTTATGTTTAGAAAGGGGGTAATCTTAGGTTACTTAATTTCAACCAGATTTATGGGTTAGAGATTAGGAGGAGGAAAGAAATAGAGATTGGGTATCTCTAATTTGAGTTTGGGGGAGAATTGCAAGATTAATTTGGGGGAAGAAACTGAACCCAGAATTGTGTTTGAATTTGTTTTATGATAACATCTGCGTTAATCGATTAACAAATTTGAATTTTAACCTAGTTAAGAAATTATGTTCCAACTTAGTCAATTACATTTTTAAAACATTTTAAGCCCATGTAATCGATTAAAGGAACAGATAATCGATTGAATCACACAGAAAAAGCCCAGATAATCGATTAGAACACTGAACAATCGATTAAATAAGTCGCCAAGACAGATTTTGACACAATTTGAATTAGTTTAGAGGTTTTCTAAGACTCTAAGATAAAAGGTCCATCCTAAACATTTAATGTACACTTAATGCAGAGCCAAAAACATATGAAAGCATATTCAATCAAGAATGTGTATACAATTAAGAATACATGCATTTATTGATGATAAGTGCACTTATTTTGGATTATCTAGATATCTAGCATGCACTCAAACAGTTAGGCATAATATCAGACACAACATGTATAAGACATTATAGAGAAAAACATGCTACGATAATTGGTTACCTCACATACTTTACCTCATCCTTATCAAAGTGTTATAAGAATGTTATATTTGATGTCTTCTTTGGCCTTTCTTAAATTTCTTGATTCTTGTCTTTCTTTTCTTGCATAGCACTTTAATCCTTTTGAAAGTGCATCCTCATGAGTACCTACAATACATTAACCATACATTTCCTCTCCTCTTTTGGAGATGGCTTATTAAACATTAGATTCGCATAGGCTTTTTCAAGAAATAGTTTTGGTCAATTGCATAAATATGAAATTGTGACTTGTTGTGCTCAAAATGATTAGAATATCCTATATAGTATTCCTAAATTTACTTATGAATCAGAAATAGTTAAAATATTCTTATAATTGTTCAACAATAACATGTTTGCATTTAAGAGCATGTAAATGAGAAACATAAAGTATTTGGTCTAAAAGTGATTTTTGGGGGATTTTCTTAGAAATATACTTATTATATCACTTATTCTTGAAATTATGGCTTCACTAGGATTTCATGTAGGTAATTATTTATAACACTTAATATATGTAACACTTGGAGTTTAGAAAGAATACCTTATTTACCTTTGTAGCACACTACTTCCTAGCTTTAAGCATTTGAGTTGTCAATTTGTTCATAAGTGTCATATAATTATTTTTTCTTGGTGACAAGTCAATGAAGTTTGATTTTCTCACCTACCATGTGCCTAGAACACTTGTTGTCCATATGCAATATGAAGTTCATATGTTCTTAGGCACACCTACAAAACAAGTTTACTTGCATGTCTTAGGTGTCCAACGAATCTTGGGTCCCTTGATGTTAGTAGCTTGGGGATTTTGTCTCTTAGTAATCCACATATATTTTCCATTTGGAAAAACATACATTCTAATATTACATGTATTTAGAGTATAACCTTGCAATCCACAATAAAAGCAAGTAAGGGATTTAGGATATGACTTTTTGAAAAATCTACCTGTTTCTTATGAAATGTGTTTTTTTGCATGAATATATCTCAAACTACATTTAATCCCCACATTTTTACATGTAGCAAGTAAGTTGTTTATTTTGTGGCTACAAGATGTGAATTTAGCAAATTTATCCTGTAAGACATTATTTTCTTTTTCCATGCATGTGCAATTTTCATAAGTAGATATCACATTTAACTTAGTAGTACAATTACATGAAGAGTTAGCATCTAAGGTTTCTTTTCAATTTTAAGCATATCAATGAAATTTTGCAATTCACAAATTTTATTTTCAAGATCTAAAATCAACCTTTTTCTATCCACATAATTTTTAGTTAAACTTTTAAGATCTTCATGCATTTCAATATAAGCATCATAAAGTATATCATACGTGGGAAATATACCAGAATTTGAAATAGAATCGGAGGAGTGTACCTCACTAGGCTCATCTTACTCACTTACTTTGCAAGAATTCAGATTTTCAGCCATTAGACATAGCTTGTTTGATTCTTCATCTTTTGAGATGTTTGTTGATGAAGTGTCCTCTTCGGGTGCATCCCAAACGATGTATGTCTTCTTAGCTTTGTCCCGAGAGTCTTTCTTGTTGTCATATTCAATCTTCTTGAGAGAGATAGGACATGTGTACCTCATATGGCCTACTTTCCCACTCTTATGGCAAGTTGCTTTGTCTTTGGGATATTTGCTCATTTTGATTGAACCTTCTTCATCTTCCTTGTGAAGCTTCTTGATTCCTCCATCCTTTATTAAGTACTTTATGAATTTGTTGATAAGGAGGGATATGGCTTCATCACTTATGTTGGAATCGGACTCATCATCATCATAGTTCTCCTTTTGACTTCTTGAATATGATTTTGTCGCTTTGAAGGAGATTTCTTTGATGTTCTCGTCCATTTGCTCATTGATTATCAAACGTCTTAATTCTATCTCGTGTTCTTGAAGTTTGCCAAATAATGTTGCGAGCGTCATTTGTTCCAAGTTCTTTGACTCATGATGGCAGTCACCTTGGGTTGCCATTTCCTGTCAAGACATCTCAACACTTTATTCGTTATTTCATGTTTTGCAAATGATTTATCTAATGCAATGAGATGGTTAATAATGTGAATAAATCGCTTTTGAAAATCAGAAATATACTCATGTGAAAACATGCAAAATAACTCATATTTGTGCTTCAATGTATCCAATCTAGATAATTTGACCATACTAGTGCCTTCATGGGTTACTTGTAAAGTGTCCCACATATCCTTGGCACTATTACACTGAGAAATCCTAAAGAACGCATCGTATGAGAGTGTAGAGGATATAATATTTTTTCTTTCAAATCAAGATGCACTTTTCTCTATTCCTCATTGGTCAAGAGACTTCTTGGTTTCTCTTTGGTTTGTCCTTCCACCATGTATAGTGGAAATAAAGGTCGATATTCTATGGCATCCCAAATATCCGTAACAATGGCCTTAATAAAGATCCTCATACGGATTTTCTAGTAGGCTTACCCCTCGCTACTGAAAATCGGATGGTTGTTGATGGATGCGCCATCGCCGCTAAAAGGGTTAGAAGAGCCCATGGTAAAAGTGTCCAGGATCAACGATCGAAGCGGTTAAGCTAGCATGGTCGTACTAGCTATGATACCACTTGTTGGGTCCCATAGTGCTCTACAACTCACCTAGAGGGGGTGAATAGGTGATACAGTACACAATTATTATTACTCGATAAACAAACAGATTATACAAATTCAAACATTGTTTACTCGATTAATACTAGCTATAATCGATTAACTAGTTTTGCAAATAATTGATTAACTAAACAACCTAATCAATTATTTTGTTCTTATTCTATGAAAACGTGTTTTCTTTAATCTCCAAGATTACCAAGATTCAACTAAACTTATATGCATTCTTTTAGATGATTAAGAACAGTTAATGTAGAAAATAGAATATGCAAATAACTCAGAATAATATGCATGTCAAGTTAAGGAAACAAGTAATACGAAAATGTAAAGAGTTAAGATTTGAGAAGAATGAGACACGACTTTTATCCTAGTTTGTTTGTGGTTCCACTTGCAGACTACATCCAGGCTTTCCATTTTGATCTTGGGAGATTTTTCTTCACTATGGAAATTATGATTTCTTTTACAAACAAACTTCCAATATAAGACACAAGATGCTCGTTTCTTGGATTCGTTCAGCCTCTCACTTCGGTTTGACTACTCAACTCACTTACTCGGATACTCACACCTTTCGCGACTCTAGCCCCAACCTCTATTTCACTCAAACCAATACCTCTTGCTCTCGTGAAGACACTTACCTAACCGCAACTAGGGTTTTCCTAAACCAAATTTCTTTCAATGGTTATATTAAACACACCAAGAGAATATGTTGTTGCCTTGTCTAAAATCTTTCAAGTTATTGATGCGCCTAAAATGTGCAGAATAATCACTCTTCTAGAATCTAAGAACCCCTCTATAATCTCACAATTTGAATACAGAAAATGTGAGATGCAAGGTTTCTTTTTACAAAAGATTTGACCATGAAGCTCCTTGGGGATCTTTCTAAAGATTCACCATTTTCTCTTTTTCAAAAGAACACTTTGAAAATCTCTCTAAAGATATGAAAGTGAAAGAGCAATGATTTTCAGAACAACGGGAAAAATTAGTTTTTCGTGTGTGTGTTCTAGCTCGATGAAAATATATTCATGTATGTGATGAAGAAAGATGAAAAACTTGGGTTTATATACAATTTTATTTTCAGTTGTAGTTAATCGATTATCATTAAATTTAATTGTAGCAACCCTTAATCAATAAAACTCTTACTTAATCGATTAATGGATACCCAAGAATTCAATGCTTACTCGACTAAAATATCTCTTGATCGGTTAATGGTTTTATAAAAAGATATGTCAATATGATATAAACCTCCTACATGATTTGTAAAAGTATGATGCATTACTTTGAATTATGAATAATTTAATACTCATTTTTAATATGATCATGTACGTATGCATGTGTATGTAAATCATGTATGTACACATGTAAGTTTCAATTTAGTTATGATTGATTTTAGCTTGCGAGACTTCCATTTGGGTGCATCCTAGCCTAGACTCTTTCTAAGCAAACATCTTAAGACCTAATAAAGATATAAAAATACTTAGCCTCTAAATCTTCTTGAATGCTTTATCTTGTATTAATCTTGAGTCATGACTTTGTTGTTGACATGATTGGTTGTTGATTTATTCTTCCCTTCAAGCTTGTCCTTGATATATAATCTGTGTTGTCGATCTTTATCTTTATTAAACTATGTCTTTCATCAACCTTTGTCTTCATCAATCTATGTAATGCATGCTTGCATACACAATCTGCTCATTGATGTATGCTTGCATCTTCAATTACTTGTGTTGATTCCAATGTGATCATCTACACATGATATGATAATCCCGTAAGCCAATAGTATTGATGAAGAAGAAGCATTACCAAACATCACCTTTAGAATTCATGATGGAATTGGAATCCTTGTTCCACCATCCAAGCCATGTTTGTCTACCGAATATAAGTAATTTTTGGCCAATGAACTTTGAGAATCGTGCTTATTGGAGAGCCAAAGAGTAGTATGGATCATCACCAACAAAGTTTCTGCCACCTTGAGCAAATGAAGAGCCACCAACTTCCACATTTCTCACACGCCTGAGATGGCAAAGAGATTGATGAATTCTAGTAGTAGTCTTCACTTTTTTAGGCATTCCTTCACTCAGGATTGCAACTTAATTGATGGATAATCAATTACCTTAATCATTTATACAGATTGGGGTTAGGGTTTGCAAAGAGGGAAAATTCTAGGTTATGCAATTTTGAGTGTTAATTGATGGAATATGAGGGTAACAGAGGATGATAAACGACAAAGGGGTTCCTAATTTGAGACAAATTAAGATAGATTTGAGGTTTGGGGAAGAATTCTAGAGAAAGATAAGGTTTTAGGATTATTAAATTCGTATTTAACCATTGTCACTAGAACTCTACTTAATCAATTAAGTGTAGTGTTAATCGACTAACAAATTTAAATTTTTTCCCATATAATCGATTAAGGGTCAGTTTAATCGACTAATAGATTTAAACATTGTTCCTAGGTAATTGATTAAGGGCTATTTAATAGATAAAAACACTTGAATTAGAGTCCAGGTAATCAATTAACTAGAGAAATAATCGATTAATGATAGATCCTTCACAACAATTAATACATTTCAAGATTTGCTTAGTGAATGCTATGATCTAACTTGAAAGAAATTATCCTAAATAATGATCAATCACACACAAGAATGCGTAAACAAATAAGAACACATATAAGCAATTTTGCATACACGCAAATAAGATATGCATTTGAATAAACATAAAAAAAGGTTATCAAAACATCTTTGATACAACTAACAAATATGTGATTCATCAACTATTCCTTGGTCTTGTCATAACACAAATAAATTGTCTCTAGGAAGAGGTTTAGTGATAATATCAGTAAGTTGTTTTTGAAGTTTCAACAAATTCAATCATACAATCACCGTTTTGAACATGACCTCTCAAGAAATGATGCATCATTTCTATATGCTTGGTGTGAGAATGCAAAATTGGATTCGTAGACAGATTTATGACACTAGTATTATCACATTTAATAGGATTGTCAAGAACAAGACCAATGTCTAAAAGTTGTTGCTTCATCCTTAAGATTTGAGCGCAATACACACCGGTGGAAATATATTCCGCTTTGGCGGTTGAAAGAGTAACACATGCTTGCTTCTTACTATGCCAAGAAACTAGAGAGCTTTCGAATAGGTGGCAAATATCACTAGTACTTTTCCTATCCATCTTACATCCAGAAACATTGGAATTGGAATAGCCTATTAAGCTCAAAGAAGCATCTTTGGGATACCATAATCTCATGCTTGAGGCTCCTTTCAAGTATGTCATAATTATTTTAGTAGTTGTGAGGTGTGATTCTTTAGGATTAGCTTGGTCTCTAGTACACATGCACATGCTAAACATAATATCATATCTACTGGAAGTTAGATAGAGTAAATATCCTATCATACCTCGATATTTTGTTACCTCGATAGATTTTCCTTTCTAATCCTTATGAAGAGAGTATGTCAAACATCTTCAAAAGCTCCTTGCAATAGTTTGTTTGATGGAAAAATATATCATTATCCATTTGCTTGATTTGTAACCCAAGAAAGAAAGTGAGCTCTCCCATCGTAGACATTTCAAACTCTCTTGTCATCAAATCATAAAAATTCTTACACAAAACATCATTAGTAGCACCAAATATAGTATCATCAACACATATTTGAACTAACAACATATCTTTTTCTGATTTTGTATCAAAATATTGGTATCAACCTTACCCGTTGCAAATCCCTTCTCTAAAATTTATGAGCTAAGCATATCATGCCAAACTCTAAGAGTTTTCTTTAAACCATATAAGTCCTTATTCAACTTGAAAACGTGATTAGGAAGTTTAAAGTTTTTAAAATTTGGAGGTTGTTCCACATATACTTCTTCTTGAATAAAGTCATTCAAGAAGACACTTTTGACATCCATTTGAAAAAGTTTGAAGTGCATAATAGATTCAAAGGCTAGAAGCATTCTACTAGCATCTAATCTTGCTACAGGAGCGTAGGTCTCATCATAATCATTACCGTCTTCTTGATTATAGGATGGTCACTTGGTCTAGGGACTAAATCCCACACATTATTTATTTTCAATTAGTTTAAATCTTCTTGCATAACCAGTGACCATACGTATCCTCTATGGCCTCATTGATGGTCTTAGGCTCAATTTGAGAGGCAAACCCACATCAATTACAAATATTTTGAAAAGAATTTTCAGTTGCTACTCCCTTAGAAATGACACCTATAACGTTATCAATATGACGATCTTTCTAAGTCTTCCAAGCTTGTGGCATTCTTGCATGATCTTCACTTGAATCATGATCTTCTTGTATTACTTTTTCATATTCTTGATCCTTCCAGTAAGCATCCTCATGAGTACCACATCATCAACAATATCTTTCTCCTCTTTTGGATAAGATTCATCAAAAATAATATGAATAGACTCTTCTACTGTCATTGTTCTCTTGTTAAACACTATATTTTTTTTTACTATGATTAGAATATCCAAGAAATATTCCAAAATCAACCTTTGAATCAAATTTGCTTAAAATTTCTATTTCATTGTTCAAAATGAAGCATATACATCCAAAACCATGAAAATGAGAATTATTTGGTTTTCGGCATTTAAACAATTCATACGGGGTTTTCTTAAGAATAAGCCTTAAGAGTATTCTATTCGAAGCAACCACAATGGCAAACAACATCTTCATTCTTATTTGGACCCTACACATTATTTTATAATTTATTACAACTCCCCTTGAAATAAGAACAACATCTATATTTTTTCAACCGTGGCAAATGTCATTCTTATTCTTATTTGGGTCCCATAACCTACCTCATTATTAACCAAACAAATACCTTTTTTTTTCTCCCTCCTTGTTCTTATTTCTCTCTCCTTGTACTTATTTAAGTACAAAATTCATGAAATAAGAATGTCATAGAGGAGAACAGAGTAAGAATGTTCCTATTCTATTAGGAACAACTCCAAGAGCAACCATTGTGGTTGCTCTCATGACCTAACAAGCAGTATGAATTTCATCCGCCCAAAGGTACTTAGGCATTTTGCTCACATTCAACATGGTTTTAGTCCACTCCTCAAGAACTCGATTTTTCATTTCAACAACTCCATTTTGTTCAGGAGTTCTAGGAGTGAAAAATTGGTGTTCAATGCCATGTTTAGATCAAATCATATCAAAGTAGTGGTTTTCAAACTCATCACCACGATCACTTCTAATGGTCACAATTTTATGATTAATTTGGTTTTGGATTAGCTTGGCATGCCGCTTAAAAGTTTTGTAAGTGTCACTTTTTAGTGTAAGAAATAGTGTCTATGTGAATCTAGAAGTATCATCTACAATAAAAGTGCATAGTAACTTCTATCAAAACTCATGATTTGAGATTTTCTGAACAAGTCCATATAAATTAATTCCAATGGCCTTGTTGTGGATACCATATTTTTAGAAGAAAATGAACTTTTGACTTGTTTGCAATTTCGGCAAGATTCACAAGTTCTTTTGTTTTGAATTTGAGTTTAGGTAGTCCAATAACTAATTTCTTAGTGGACAAATTATTCAAGTGATTCAAATGGATATGGGCAGCCCCTTGCACTATACTTTGATAACCACCATCCATATATTCAAAGTTAGTATAAAATTCCAGAACCAGAGAAGGGTATATGCTGCCATTTAATTCCAGAAACTGTATAACCCCTTATACCTCCAATCTGTGCGGGAATTGAAAACCTTGCTCCACCATACATGTCATGTCAGCATACCGGATGTATGTTGGTTTCCACCTGACAAACCTCACCAACCTTTCTAATTGAAGAGCAAGAGCATAGAAGGGGTCCAACCTCATGGGTGGATTGTGCCCAGCATGTGAAGAAGACCCTCCAGCATCGAAATTTCTCGTTCGTCCCATAAATCATTCATAGTTGGTTCATTCCAGTGGCATGTTTTAATCTCTTGGGTATTTCGTTGTTCATTTTTATAGAAATATGGATGGATAATAGATTGATAGGGAAACTGAATTTATGTTTAGAAAGGGGGTAATCTTAGGTTACTTAATTTCAACCAGATTTATGGGTTAGAGATTAGGAGGAGGAAAGAAATAGAGATTGGGTATCTCTAATTTGAGTTTGGGGGAGAATTGCAAGATTAATTTGGGGGAAGAAACTGAACCCAGAATTGTGTTTGAATTTGTTTTATGATAACATCTGCGTTAATCGATTAACAAATTTGAATTTTAACCTAGTTAAGAAATTATGTTCCAACTTAGTCAATTACATTTTTAAAACATTTTAAGCCCATGTAATCGATTAAAGGAACAGATAATCGATTGAATCACACAGAAAAAGCCCAGATAATCGATTAGAACACTGAACAATCGATTAAATAAGTCGCCAAGACAGATTTTGACACAATTTGAATTAGTTTAGAGGTTTTCTAAGACTCTAAGATAAAAGGTCCATCCTAAACATTTAATGTACACTTAATGCAGAGCCAAAAACATATGAAAGCATATTCAATCAAGAATGTGTATACAATTAAGAATACATGCATTTATTGATGATAAGTGCACTTATTTTGGATTATCTAGATATCTAGCATGCACTCAAACAGTTAGGCATAATATCAGACACAACATGTATAAGACATTATAGAGAAAAACATGCTACGATAATTGGTTACCTCACATACTTTACCTCATCCTTATCAAAGTGTTATAAGAATGTTATATTTGATGTCTTCTTTGGCCTTTCTTAAATTTCTTGATTCTTGTCTTTCTTTTCTTGCATAGCACTTTAATCCTTTTGAAAGTGCATCCTCATGAGTACCTACAATACATTAACCATACATTTCCTCTCCTCTTTTGGAGATGGCTTATTAAACATTAGATTCGCATAGGCTTTTTCAAGAAATAGTTTTGGTCAATTGCATAAATATGAAATTGTGACTTGTTGTGCTCAAAATGATTAGAATATCCTATATAGTATTCCTAAATTTACTTATGAATCAGAAATAGTTAAAATATTCTTATAATTGTTCAACAATAACATGTTTGCATTTAAGAGCATGTAAATGAGAAACATAAAGTATTTGGTCTAAAAGTGATTTTTGGGGGATTTTCTTAGAAATATACTTATTATATCACTTATTCTTGAAATTATGGCTTCACTAGGATTTCATGTAGGTAATTATTTATAACACTTAATATATGTAACACTTGGAGTTTAGAAAGAATACCTTATTTACCTTTGTAGCACACTACTTCCTAGCTTTAAGCATTTGAGTTGTCAATTTGTTCATAAGTGTCATATAATTATTTTTTCTTGGTGACAAGTCAATGAAGTTTGATTTTCTCACCTACCATGTGCCTAGAACACTTGTTGTCCATATGCAATATGAAGTTCATATGTTCTTAGGCACACCTACAAAACAAGTTTACTTGCATGTCTTAGGTGTCCAACGAATCTTGGGTCCCTTGATGTTAGTAGCTTGGGGATTTTGTCTCTTAGTAATCCACATATATTTTCCATTTGGAAAAACATACATTCTAATATTACATGTATTTAGAGTATAACCTTGCAATCCACAATAAAAGCAAGTAAGGGATTTAGGATATGACTTTTTGAAAAATCTACCTGTTTCTTATGAAATGTGTTTTTTTGCATGAATATATCTCAAACTACATTTAATCCCCACATTTTTACATGTAGCAAGTAAGTTGTTTATTTTGTGGCTACAAGATGTGAATTTAGCAAATTTATCCTGTAAGACATTATTTTCTTTTTCCATGCATGTGCAATTTTCATAAGTAGATATCACATTTAACTTAGTAGTACAATTACATGAAGAGTTAGCATCTAAGGTTTCTTTTCAATTTTAAGCATATCAATGAAATTTTGCAATTCACAAATTTTATTTTCAAGATCTAAAATCAACCTTTTTCTATCCACATAATTTTTAGTTAAACTTTTAAGATCTTCATGCATTTCAATATAAGCATCATAAAGTATATCATACGTGGGAAATATACCAGAATTTGAAATAGAATCGGAGGAGTGTACCTCACTAGGCTCATCTTACTCACTTACTTTGCAAGAATTCAGATTTTCAGCCATTAGACATAGCTTGTTTGATTCTTCATCTTTTGAGATGTTTGTTGATGAAGTGTCCTCTTCGGGTGCATCCCAAACGATGTATGTCTTCTTAGCTTTGTCCCGAGAGTCTTTCTTGTTGTCATATTCAATCTTCTTGAGAGAGATAGGACATGTGTACCTCATATGGCCTACTTTCCCACTCTTATGGCAAGTTGCTTTGTCTTTGGGATATTTGCTCATTTTGATTGAACCTTCTTCATCTTCCTTGTGAAGCTTCTTGATTCCTCCATCCTTTATTAAGTACTTTATGAATTTGTTGATAAGGAGGGATATGGCTTCATCACTTATGTTGGAATCGGACTCATCATCATCATAGTTCTCCTTTTGACTTCTTGAATATGATTTTGTCGCTTTGAAGGAGATTTCTTTGATGTTCTCGTCCATTTGCTCATTGATTATCAAACGTCTTAATTCTATCTCGTGTTCTTGAAGTTTGCCAAATAATGTTGCGAGCGTCATTTGTTCCAAGTTCTTTGACTCATGATGGCAGTCACCTTGGGTTGCCATTTCCTGTCAAGACATCTCAACACTTTATTCGTTAGTTCATGTTTTGCAAATGATTTATCTAATGCAATGAGATGGTTAATAATGTGAATAAATCGCTTTTGAAAATCAGAAATATACTCATGTGAAAACATGCAAAATAACTCATATTTGTGCTTCAATGTATCCAATCTAGATAATTTGACCATACTAGTGCCTTCATGGGTTACTTGTAAAGTGTCCCACATATCCTTGGCACTATTACACTGAGAAATCCTAAAGAACGCATCGTATGAGAGTGTAGAGGATATAATATTTTTTCTTTCAAATCAAGATGCACTTTTCTCTATTCCTCATTGGTCAAGAGACTTCTTGGTTTCTCTTTGGTTTGTCCTTCCACCATGTATAGTGGAAATAAAGGTCGATATTCTATGGCATCCCAAATATCCGTAACAATGGCCTTAATAAAGATCCTCATACGGATTTTCTAGTAGGCTTACCCCTCGCTACTGAAAATCGGATGGTTGTTGATGGATGCGCCATCGCCGCTAAAAGGGTTAGAAGAGCCCATGGTAAAAGTGTCCAGGATCAACGATCGAAGCGGTTAAGCTAGCATGGTCGTACTAGCTATGATACCACTTGTTGGGTCCCATAGTGCTCTACAACTCACCTAGAGGGGGTGAATAGGTGATACAGTACACAATTATTATTACTCGATAAACAAACAGATTATACAAATTCAAACATTGTTTACTCGATTAATACTAGCTATAATCGATTAACTAGTTTTGCAAATAATTGATTAACTAAACAACCTAATCAATTATTTTGTTCTTATTCTATGAAAACGTGTTTTCTTTAATCTCCAAGATTACCAAGATTCAACTAAACTTATATGCATTCTTTTAGATGATTAAGAACAGTTAATGTAGAAAATAGAATATGCAAATAACTCAGAATAATATGCATGTCAAGTTAAGGAAACAAGTAATACGAAAATGTAAAGAGTTAAGATTTGAGAAGAATGAGACACGACTTTTATCCTAGTTTGTTTGTGGTTCCACTTGCAGACTACATCCAGGCTTTCCATTTTGATCTTGGGAGATTTTTCTTCACTATGGAAATTATGATTTCTTTTACAAACAAACTTCCAATATAAGACACAAGATGCTCGTTTCTTGGATTCGTTCAGCCTCTCACTTCGGTTTGACTACTCAACTCACTTACTCGGATACTCACACCTTTCGCGACTCTAGCCCCAACCTCTATTTCACTCAAACCAATACCTCTTGCTCTCGTGAAGACACTTACCTAACCGCAACTAGGGTTTTCCTAAACCAAATTTCTTTCAATGGTTATATTAAACACACCAAGAGAATATGTTGTTGCCTTGTCTAAAATCTTTCAAGTTATTGATGCGCCTAAAATGTGCAGAATAATCACTCTTCTAGAATCTAAGAACCCCTCTATAATCTCACAATTTGAATACAGAAAATGTGAGATGCAAGGTTTCTTTTTACAAAAGATTTGACCATGAAGCTCCTTGGGGATCTTTCTAAAGATTCACCATTTTCTCTTTTTCAAAAGAACACTTTGAAAATCTCTCTAAAGATATGAAAGTGAAAGAGCAATGATTTTCAGAACAACGGGAAAAATTAGTTTTTCGTGTGTGTGTTCTAGCTCGATGAAAATATATTCATGTATGTGATGAAGAAAGATGAAAAACTTGGGTTTATATACAATTTTATTTTCAGTTGTAGTTAATCGATTATCATTAAATTTAATTGTAGCAACCCTTAATCAATAAAACTCTTACTTAATCGATTAATGGATACCCAAGAATTCAATGCTTACTCGACTAAAATATCTCTTGATCGGTTAATGGTTTTATAAAAAGATATGTCAATATGATATAAACCTCCTACATGATTTGTAAAAGTATGATGCATTACTTTGAATTATGAATAATTTAATACTCATTTTTAATATGATCATGTACGTATGCATGTGTATGTAAATCATGTATGTACACATGTAAGTTTCAATTTAGTTATGATTGATTTTAGCTTGCGAGACTTCCATTTGGGTGCATCCTAGCCTAGACTCTTTCTAAGCAAACATCTTAAGACCTAATAAAGATATAAAAATACTTAGCCTCTAAATCTTCTTGAATGCTTTATCTTGTATTAATCTTGAGTCATGACTTTGTTGTTGACATGATTGGTTGTTGATTTATTCTTCCCTTCAAGCTTGTCCTTGATATATAATCTGTGTTGTCGATCTTTATCTTTATTAAACTATGTCTTTCATCAACCTTTGTCTTCATCAATCTATGTAATGCATGCTTGCATACACAATCTGCTCATTGATGTATGCTTGCATCTTCAATTACTTGTGTTGATTCCAATGTGATCATCTACACATGATATGATAATCCCGTAAGCCAATAGTATTGATGAAGAAGAAGCATTACCAAACATCACCTTTAGAATTCATGATGGAATTGGAATCCTTGTTCCACCATCCAAGCCATGTTTGTCTACCGAATATAAGTAATTTTTGGCCAATGAACTTTGAGAATCGTGCTTATTGGAGAGCCAAAGAGTAGTATGGATCATCACCAACAAAGTTTCTGCCACCTTGAGCAAATGAAGAGCCACCAACTTCCACATTTCTCACACGCCTGAGATGGCAAAGAGATTGATGAATTCTAGTAGTAGTCTTCACTTTTTTAGGCATTCCTTCACTCAGGATTGCAACTTAATTGATGGATAATCAATTACCTTAATCATTTATACAGATTGGGGTTAGGGTTTGCAAAGAGGGAAAATTCTAGGTTATGCAATTTTGAGTGTTAATTGATGGAATATGAGGGTAACAGAGGATGATAAACGACAAAGGGGTTCCTAATTTGAGACAAATTAAGATAGATTTGAGGTTTGGGGAAGAATTCTAGAGAAAGATAAGGTTTTAGGATTATTAAATTCGTATTTAACCATTGTCACTAGAACTCTACTTAATCAATTAAGTGTAGTGTTAATCGACTAACAAATTTAAATTTTTTCCCATATAATCGATTAAGGGTCAGTTTAATCGACTAATAGATTTAAACATTGTTCCTAGGTAATTGATTAAGGGCTATTTAATAGATAAAAACACTTGAATTAGAGTCCAGGTAATCAATTAACTAGAGAAATAATCGATTAATGATAGATCCTTCACAACAATTAATACATTTCAAGATTTGCTTAGTGAATGCTATGATCTAACTTGAAAGAAATTATCCTAAATAATGATCAATCACACACAAGAATGCGTAAACAAATAAGAACACATATAAGCAATTTTGCATACACGCAAATAAGATATGCATTTGAATAAACATAAAAAAAGGTTATCAAAACATCTTTGATACAACTAACAAATATGTGATTCATCAACTATTCCTTGGTCTTGTCATAACACAAATAAATTGTCTCTAGGAAGAGGTTTAGTGATAATATCAGTAAGTTGTTTTTGAAGTTTCAACAAATTCAATCATACAATCACCGTTTTGAACATGACCTCTCAAGAAATGATGCATCATTTCTATATGCTTGGTGTGAGAATGCAAAATTGGATTCGTAGACAGATTTATGACACTAGTATTATCACATTTAATAGGATTGTCAAGAACAAGACCAATGTCTAAAAGTTGTTGCTTCATCCTTAAGATTTGAGCGCAATACACACCGGTGGAAATATATTCCGCTTTGGCGGTTGAAAGAGTAACACATGCTTGCTTCTTACTATGCCAAGAAACTAGAGAGCTTTCGAATAGGTGGCAAATATCACTAGTACTTTTCCTATCCATCTTACATCCAGAAACATTGGAATTGGAATAGCCTATTAAGCTCAAAGAAGCATCTTTGGGATACCATAATCTCATGCTTGAGGCTCCTTTCAAGTATGTCATAATTATTTTAGTAGTTGTGAGGTGTGATTCTTTAGGATTAGCTTGGTCTCTAGTACACATGCACATGCTAAACATAATATCATATCTACTGGAAGTTAGATAGAGTAAATATCCTATCATACCTCGATATTTTGTTACCTCGATAGATTTTCCTTTCTAATCCTTATGAAGAGAGTATGTCAAACATCTTCAAAAGCTCCTTGCAATAGTTTGTTTGATGGAAAAATATATCATTATCCATTTGCTTGATTTGTAACCCAAGAAAGAAAGTGAGCTCTCCCATCGTAGACATTTCAAACTCTCTTGTCATCAAATCATAAAAATTCTTACACAAAACATCATTAGTAGCACCAAATATAGTATCATCAACACATATTTGAACTAACAACATATCTTTTTCTGATTTTGTATCAAAATATTGGTATCAACCTTACCCGTTGCAAATCCCTTCTCTAAAATTTATGAGCTAAGCATATCATGCCAAACTCTAAGAGTTTTCTTTAAACCATATAAGTCCTTATTCAACTTGAAAACGTGATTAGGAAGTTTAAAGTTTTTAAAATTTGGAGGTTGTTCCACATATACTTCTTCTTGAATAAAGTCATTCAAGAAGACACTTTTGACATCCATTTGAAAAAGTTTGAAGTGCATAATAGATTCAAAGGCTAGAAGCATTCTACTAGCATCTAATCTTGCTACAGGAGCGTAGGTCTCATCATAATCATTACCGTCTTCTTGATTATAGGATGGTCACTTGGTCTAGGGACTAAATCCCACACATTATTTATTTTCAATTAGTTTAAATCTTCTTGCATAACCAGTGACCATACGTATCCTCTATGGCCTCATTGATGGTCTTAGGCTCAATTTGAGAGGCAAACCCACATCAATTACAAATATTTTGAAAAGAATTTTCAGTTGCTACTCCCTTAGAAATGACACCTATAACGTTATCAATATGACGATCTTTCTAAGTCTTCCAAGCTTGTGGCATTCTTGCATGATCTTCACTTGAATCATGATCTTCTTGTATTACTTTTTCATATTCTTGATCCTTCCAGTAAGCATCCTCATGAGTACCACATCATCAACAATATCTTTCTCCTCTTTTGGATAAGATTCATCAAAAATAATATGAATAGACTCTTCTACTGTCATTGTTCTCTTGTTAAACACTATATTTTTTTTTACTATGATTAGAATATCCAAGAAATATTCCAAAATCAACCTTTGAATCAAATTTGCTTAAAATTTCTATTTCATTGTTCAAAATGAAGCATATACATCCAAAACCATGAAAATGAGAATTATTTGGTTTTCGGCATTTAAACAATTCATACGGGGTTTTCTTAAGAATAAGCCTTAAGAGTATTCTATTCGAAGCAACCACAATGGCAAACAACATCTTCATTCTTATTTGGACCCTACACATTATTTTATAATTTATTACAACTCCCCTTGAAATAAGAACAACATCTATATTTTTTCAACCGTGGCAAATGTCATTCTTATTCTTATTTGGGTCCCATAACCTACCTCATTATTAACCAAACAAATACCTTTTTTTTTCTCCCTCCTTGTTCTTATTTCTCTCTCCTTGTACTTATTTAAGTACAAAATTCATGAAATAAGAATGTCATAGAGGAGAACAGAGTAAGAATGTTCCTATTCTATTAGGAACAACTCCAAGAGCAACCATTGTGGTTGCTCTCATGACCTAACAAGCAGTATGAATTTCATCCGCCCAAAGGTACTTAGGCATTTTGCTCACATTCAACATGGTTTTAGTCCACTCCTCAAGAACTCGATTTTTCATTTCAACAACTCCATTTTGTTCAGGAGTTCTAGGAGTGAAAAATTGGTGTTCAATGCCATGTTTAGATCAAATCATATCAAAGTAGTGGTTTTCAAACTCATCACCACGATCACTTCTAATGGTCACAATTTTATGATTAATTTGGTTTTGGATTAGCTTGGCATGCCGCTTAAAAGTTTTGTAAGTGTCACTTTTTAGTGTAAGAAATAGTGTCTATGTGAATCTAGAAGTATCATCTACAATAAAAGTGCATAGTAACTTCTATCAAAACTCATGATTTGAGATTTTCTGAACAAGTCCATATAAATTAATTCCAATGGCCTTGTTGTGGATACCATATTTTTAGAAGAAAATGAACTTTTGACTTGTTTGCAATTTCGGCAAGATTCACAAGTTCTTTTGTTTTGAATTTGAGTTTAGGTAGTCCAATAACTAATTTCTTAGTGGACAAATTATTCAAGTGATTCAAATGGATATGGGCAGCCCGCCTATGCCAAATCCAAATATCATCCTCTTTTGAAATAAGACATTTTTAAATAGTGAGGAGATATCATCCAAATCAGCCATGTATATATTATTAGTTTTATGAGCAATAAATTTAATATTATTGTCATTATCACTTGTAATAATGCAACACTTAGAGTTAAATATTATTGTATTACCTTTGTCACACAAATGGCTAATGCTTAGTAGGTTATGCTCTAAGCCTTCCACATAGAGCATATTCTCGATGATAGTTTGTAAAGCATTACCAATCTTACCAACTTTGAGTATCTTGCCTTGATTATTATCACCATAAGTGCCATGACCCTTTTTCTTTTTTGAAATTTCAATAAACTTGGACCTATCACCAGTCATGTGCCTAGGACATTTGTTGTTCAGATACCATTGATTTCTAAATATCCTTAGGCACACCTACAAAACAATATCACTTCCTTGTTTTAGGTACCAAAATAGTTTTGGGTCCCTTAATGTTATATTTCTTGGGATCTTCTTTTCAATCCAAATATATTCACCTTTGGTGCACTATGCAACCTAATATGGCAAGACTTAGAAATATGACCATACTTACCACAATAAAAACATGTAGGAGACTTATTATATGAAAATTTTGAAAAATCAACATATTTCTTGTATTATCGCTTTTTAGTATGTGTAAATCCCAAACCTGATCTATTACCAACATTTCTTTGTTCTGCAAGCAAGTTATCCAACTTATGACTACCCTTTGAAAAGTATGTCACTTTTTCTTTCAAACACGCATTTTCTTTCTCCAAAAACTGACATTTTCACAAAAGGGTGTCATAGATAATTTAGAAGCACAATCTCATGTAGAGTTACCATAAATTAGATCTAAAGTTTCATTTTGGAGCTGAAGTTCATAAAAAAAATTTGCATTTCCAAAATTTTCTTTTCATTCACCAAAATGGCCCATTTTCGATCGACATTGATTTAAGCCAACATTTTAAGCTCTCATATAATTCAACATAAGCACCATATAAAATATCATACATGGTGGAATCATCGGAATCATAATCAAATCAAAAATGCTAACCTCGCTCGAGTTGCCTTGCTTGCTTGTTTCGCAAGTTTCGTGGTTTTGAGTCATAAGGCACAATTTGGTCGATTCTTTATTGTCTGAGGTGCTTGATGAGGCTTCTTCATTGGGTACATTCCACACTATATAGGCCTTATTATCCTTCATGTCTCTTGATTCTTTCATGTTATTCTCAACCATTTTTAGATAGGTAGGACATGAAAATTTCATGTGTCCTACCTTCCTACACTCAGGGCAAGTTATTTTCTCCTTTGTGTTCTTGCCTTTCTTGGTTGAGTATCTTGGTTCTTTATGTTGAAACCTTTTTAATTCTCCTTTCTTCTTCAATAATTTACTAAATTTATTCACAAGGGGAACAATGGTTTCATCGTCAAGATCGGAGGAATCAGAGTCTTCATCACAAAGTTTCTCCTCTTGAAAGAGAGATGTCTTTCTTCCACTTGTATGATTCCTCATGATGTGTCAAACGGCCTAGCTCCATCTCATGCATTTGAAGCTATATAAAAGGTGTTGTGAGTGACATCGAATCCAACTCCTTGGATTCCACAATAGTCGTCACTTTATATTGTCATGCCCTATCAAGACATCTTAACATTTTGTTAGTCAATTCACCATTATCAAACATTTTATCCAATGCAAAAAGATGATTAATAATATACGTGAAATGTTTGCATGTCATTAATTGATTCATTTGGAAGCATGCGAAACAATTCATATTCATGAGTTAAAGCATTTAATCTAGCACGTTTAACTTTACTATTGCCTTCATGGGTTACTTATATAGTATCTCAATTTCCTTGGCACTCTTGCATTGAGAAATCCTACACAACTCATTATATGAAAGTGTAGAAGTACTAACATTCTGAGCCTTCAAATTATACTGCACTTTTCTCTTTTCATCATCGATCCAAAGACTCTTTGATTTCTCTTTGGATTCACCTTCCACTAAGTGTAGTGGAATGCGAGGTTCATTTTGTATGACTTCCCAAATATCTGTATCAATAGCCTCAATAAAGATCTTCATTCTTACTTTCCAATAGGCATAGCCCTCTCCATTAAAGACAATAGGGTGATTAATAGAGGATCATTCACCAACGAAAGGATTTGTAGATCCCATTGTGTTTATCCCTTGGATCACATGAATTGGCAATTAAGCTACTATGTTTGAACTAGCTCTCATCCACTTGTTGGTTAACAAGGGCTCTATCTTCACCTAGAGGGGGTGAATAGGTGGTAGAGATTACAAATGAACTTGAATCGAAATGCAAAAGAAATTCTCAAAAAGATCTGATTTTAATCGACTAAAGTGAAAGTTAATCAATTAACACATAGAAA
Organism: Lupinus angustifolius; assembly: GCF_001865875.1. Classification (NCBI taxonomy): domain Eukaryota; kingdom Viridiplantae; phylum Streptophyta; class Magnoliopsida; order Fabales; family Fabaceae; genus Lupinus; species Lupinus angustifolius. The sequence goes on along the minus strand of NC_032022.1, from coordinate 8,113,630 downwards.
ATTTAATCGATTATAGACAAACTAAAACAATTAACACAAAGTATACTTAATCGATTATATTCAAACTTAATCAATTAATCAAGTTTTTTATCTAAAAAATGTTTTGGTTCTTGATTATTTCGATACAACAAGATATTTAAGATAACACAAATTTTAATATGCTCTAAAATATGAAATTAGAGTGCAATTAATAGAGCAAGTTACTTAAGCGATGATCACTTAAATAATGATGTTAAACGATGTAAGAAAGCGATAATTGAGATTAAGTAAAGAGTATGGTAAAGACACAACCGAATTTTATCATGGCTTGCTTGCTTGTCCACGTGCAAACTACATCCAGGCATCCTCTTCTAATCTCGGGAGATTTGCTTCAATAGAATAAATCGATTGTTTGATACAAGTACTTCTTCACCTAGATTCCCTTGGACCTAGCTTTTAATGACACTCTGTCACTTCTAACTAAATACTCCAACGAGACTTCTCTTGAACCTAGACCGCGGCCAAGAAAGATACCTCACATCCAAAAAGATATAAATCCGCAAACAATGGCCATAAGGTTTTTTTGTACAACTTTTCCAATTCACCTTGAATGTGCTATACTATACAGTAACAATTCTGCACACAACCCTTTGATTATTCTCACATTACAGAGATGAAAATGAATGTATTAGACTCACTAAAGGAAATCATTGACAAACTTCTCAAGATATGAAAACGCTCTCTTTTTCAAAGATTGTAAAAACTCTTCTCTTTTTCTCAATCAATCACTCATGAAAATTCTTGCTTTTCTGAGTTCTAAAACAATGAATGTATTTTGTACTAAACTGATCTGGATGAATGATCTCAATTATTGATACTTTTGCAAATGGGAGAGATGGTAAAATACCATTATATTTTGAAACTATTCTGTTGGGGATATCAATTAAATCAGGTACTTAATCGATTAACATTTCTTTAAAACGTTCAAGACTCCAAAACTGAAACAAACTTAATCAATTAATCATGTCCTTAATTAATTAACATGTTTCCCATTTACAAAGACTTAATTGATTAAATGGTTTTCAAAAAGACTTTGTTTATAATGCATGAACCTCTAACATGAATGATGCTTGCATGATACATGACTTTGAAAAGATATGATTATAAGTGCCCAAAATCATGTAAATCATGTATGCATGCTAAAATAAGTTTTTATCATATTATGTAAGAAAAATCTCTTTCATGCAATATGTTCATGATATGTGAGATTTATCAAGGGTTCGCTCAACCTATACTCTACCCATTCAAAGCATCTTATAGGACCTAAAAAGAAAATAATTACTCTTAAAGTTCATGATCCATGCTTGAATATGAGTATTGTAATGTTGTTGTTGATGTGTCCATTGTCTTAAAGCTTTAGTCTTTTGTCTTTATTAAGATCAAGATCATGCATTCTTGCATTCACAATCTCCCCTTTTTGTGATGTTGTATTCTTGAAGGACAATCAACCTTTGTTTTTGAGATTTGAGTTGAGCTTTAAACATTTGCTCCCCTGACTTTGTGCATTAATTCTTGAATATCGCAGAAGCTTGTAATGTAACTAATCTGTAAAACACAAGACAAAAACATTTTTCCTCCTTTTGGCATGATTAAAAAGTATGTTTACATATAATATATAGCCAAAAGTAAAGTGATAAGCAGATATATGAACAACTTAGTCGATTAGGCATAGTGTTAATCGATTAAGGAGAAACAGAATTCACTAAAAAATACAAGTTAATCAGCTACAGCCCAAAACTTTATAGGGATTGGGTGTCATATTAGGTAATTTTTATTGAATCCAGGCTTTTTAGGCTGGACCTACCAGGCTATATTAAAATTTTGCTCGGGCAAATCTTACCCGAGTGGGTTGGGCTACCCACTTTTCCTTATTTTATTAATTTTTTTTGGGAACTTTGGCTTGGTAATAAGCCTTAGGTAAAAAAAATATCTTACAAATTAACTTATAATAAAAATATATAATAAATATTGTGTTATGAAATTTTAATAAAAAATAGAATAATGTCTATAACATAAATATTTATAAATTATAATAATATTATAAAGTTAAGTATTATATACCAACAAGGCTTTGGTCTAGTGGTGTAAGGCTTCACTAGATCCCCAAGATCGAGAGTTCGATTCCTCAGAGAGACACTTGTTGGGATGGGCAATCATGAACCCCAAAAGGGATTAGTTCCTTACCAAAAACGTAAGGGTACCCTTGGTAGTACCAAAAAAACTAAGTATTCTATTAATTTTCCTATTTTTCATAATATCTTTTTAAGCACATTAACAAAATAGTGTATCAAATCAAATGAAAAGAGATTAAATCATATAGATTCCACTTTTCGTTTCGTAGTTGTGTATTTAATTAGATTTAACTTCTACAACAAAAACATAATAAAGAAAATAACTTTTATAACAAAACTAAAAGACAACATAATTGTTTACCATAGAGAACTCCATACAACCAAATTTAACATAATAGTTCATAATAAAAATATCGATAAATATCATACAAAGGATCTTCAAATAGAAAGTAAAGAATAACGGTCATATATTACTATGGTGATTATACTTTGACATATAGAATTCATTCTGAACTTGAGTCTATATTATCATTATTATAAATCAAAGTGATATTGTTTTGATAGTATCCAAATATTTATATATTAAAGTGAAGTTACAAATTATTTTGTGTTAGGGAATGAGAGTCTAATGGAAAGTAATATTGTTTCGATAGAGTCCAATGTTGATATTGTTTTGATTCTTACATTTTACAAGTAGCAAAAATATGCATAAAGTTGTAAAAAACTAAAAAACTAATTCATCACCTCTTAGTTCGCCATCTATACATAATTTATATATAGGCATATTATTAATATAAAATAATCATCAAAGGATCATCAGTATGCAAAGTTAAAGAGTAGACTAGATGTCTTAAGAACAAACCTACTATATTGAGCCATGTCGCAGGGGACTTAATTTGTTTGCTGAAGTAATGTTGTCTATGAAGCTTCTCACCTGTCTATGGATTGCCACGTGTGGATGCACATTAACTCTTCAATAAGGATGCACTCTAATGTGTCTTCCTATCAATTTGACAATCTTGGATATCCTCTCATACCCATTATGAATATTAGATGGTCATACCTCAAAATCAATTGTGTTATCCAATTAACGATAACATCCAAAGTATCTTTATTACTTGGGCCGATGGTTATTATCGAGAAGAGGGAAATATTTTCTGCTACACGCAGAAAGTAAGTCTACGACTCTGATTCGCATTTTTGCACAAAGATAAATCATTAAGGACATACATTAAAGATTTACAAAAGGTTATAGTGTATTAAATGAAGTGGAATCAAAGAAGCCAACACCAAGAATTTCTCTAACAAGTCTATTAATGTTGATGCTATAAATAATGAATATCATTGAAGACTTCATTCATGAGTTATTGATCAAAAAATGAGAAGAAACTTCAACACATGATACAAGCATTTAATGTTCTAAATAGAACATAAAATGATCTCTTCCTTTATTCTTTATTTATACTTCAATCATTCGAAAGAATTTTTAGTCATATTTTCGAGCAACAATTTATATTCACTCATTGATTAATAGAGAAACATAAGCATTTGAGTGTAGAGCCTCTAGAGGATGATTACCAAAAAATACTTAATAAGTTTGTAGAGGCTTCATAAAACAACACTTTTAAACAATGAGCCTAGAGACCCTCGGTTAACAAAGAATACTCATATGTCCTTTGAGATGTCATATTTACTTGTTTGATCCTCGTGAGGTTAAGTCGAAAACAATATTTGTTTGAACCTAGAGATATTAAATTAAAAATAATACTCACTATTAGGAGCTTGAGGAGGCTAGATTGAAAATAATATTTAGAGGCCTAAAGAGACTTTAATTTGTTAACGTTAGTTATGTAATGTGGTCAATTCTAGTAAATTTTGGTGGTATCACGGACTGAGCGTAGCCTTAGTTAAAATAAACCAAGATAAGTTTAATTATGTAACATTTATCTTTCACTTAATTGTTTAACTTGGTCTATAGTATATATATCTAACAAAAAGATGTATTTTTATCCTATTATTGCATATGTCTAAGCAATATTTTAAATTGTGGTTACGGTTGTGATAGGGGTTGTGGTTACTGCGATTGTGGTCATTGCGGCCGTTGCGATGCGGATTCGGTTATTATGATGTGAATTATTTTGTGAGAAAAACATATTTTTGACATCGATGCAGTCTGATATAACCTGATGTTGTTGTGTTGCGTCCTGATGCGGTTGCGTTATGGCATGTTACAGTCGCATCACTATGAATCAATATCACACCACAATTGCGATATGATGCGGTTGCGGCAGTCACCGCAACCACAATATTGCGGTTGCATCACGTGATGTAGTGTACAATTTGATATATTGTGTCTAAGTGTTTAAACATAAAAGACAATAATCCAGACACACATTTATCTATTTGTGTTCAAACTAACTTAGCTTGTATCTTCAAGAGTTAAGTAATAGCAAAAGTTTTAATTTGACTATAGTTTATTGGTAAACACAATTCAACCCTCTTACTATCCTCCAATGATCTCAAGGGCCAACAAGATGAAGCGCATCTCAAGCTTGAAGCGCATCTGTCTAGTATGCCATGAAGAGTCTCACTAATTCGAGGTTTACCAGCTAAACATCAGGGTGTGAGAGACGATATGGTGGCCTATGGCTTTTCATCTATTCGCATGCAAGATCTACTTCGAAATCCTGTGTGCCGCCACCTCAGATTCACTCATCTAAAAGGTACTTTTCATTTAAGTTTTTTCCTGTTTTTACCAATTTTCACAACCTCTCGGCCATACGTCGACGAGGAATTTATTGTATGATTAACATGTCTTCCATCATACAACATTGTCCCAAAATAATGTATCACTCCATGTGTTGTTGATTGTGATTTGTCAGAAAATAATTTATTATTAAAATTTTAATTTAAATATATATTTTAACCAATCATAATCACTGACATATTGAGTGACACACATTATATAACAGCAGATGTGCTCCCATTTTAAACCCCTCTTAAAAACTTTACAGCTCATATCCTAATTTGCCATCCGGATAAAGTGGTATTGGAATAAACTATCTATGCAAGAGACTTTTATATCCTAAAAATGAATCCTAATTCCTAGAATGAGAGTTATATATGTGTACCTTAAATATATCGATTCACTCTTAATTTAATTGAGTAGATCATTGGTCCACCTTGGTGAGGAAAAGGACTACTTGTTAGCATGTGTCGGGCTTCTTAAAGTCTGAATACCAAGGAAACTATATGGAAATGATAAAAAAATCAAAATAACTATCATTCATTAAAAACCTTTGAAGGGGGAACTCATACAAAATTAACAAAGGAAAAAAGAAACCACCAGAGAAAAACAAAAAAGAAAAAATTTCATAACAAATGGAGCAATAAATGCCACAAAATAAAGATAACTCTTAAGCAAAACAGCTACACATGATGGACAAGTGAAGAGATGTGAAATGTTTCAAGTGCTTAGGTCTTGGATATATTTTTTCTCAATATCCTACAAGAAAGACAATGATCATGATGAATGGGGAGGTCGGTCTCAATCTGAAGCTTCAAGTGATGAAGAGGATGATCATGAGGAAGATGGTGCTATTATTCCTGAAGGAGACTTACTTGTTGTGAGGAGGCTCTTAGGAAGCTGAATCAAGGACCATGAGGTGGATCAAAGAGGAAACATCTTCCATACAAGGTGTATAGTTGGTGGTAAGGTTCGTTATTAATTGATAGTGGAAGTTGAACAAATGTGGTTAGTAAAAGATTAGAATCAAAACTAAATCTTGAGACTAAGGCACATCTCACTCCATATCGGTTGCAATGGTTGAGTGAGGTGGGTGAAATGCTTGTTGACAAGCAGGCTGAAGTTAATTTTATAAATGAGAACTATGAAGATTCAGTACTATGTGATGTGGTGAATATGGAGGATAGTCATTTGTTACTAGGTCGTTCATGGCAATATGACAAAAAAGCTACACATGATGAACGTACAAACAAGTATACATTGGTGCTAAACAAGAAGAGGGTGATTCTTTCACCATGGACTCCTGAACAAGTCATTGAGGATAAGAAGATCATGAGAGAAAAATAGAGAATGAGAGAAGAGAAAATGAGAGGAAAAAAAAAAGAAAGTGAGGCAAAAATCAAAACAAAAATGAGAGGGAGAGGAAACCACTTTATGTCATGAACAAAGTGGAAGAAAAGAGGGTTATTCTAACAAAACAACCATCAACACCTCAATTTTGTTTCACAACTAACTTTGTTTTGCCAAATTTTATCTCTTAAATTTTTTAAGAACTTGGAATCGTTGAGAGGGTTGATGACCCTTGGGAGGCCAAAACCGTGTTGACTTGTCTTGAGATAAGACTAATGGATGGTATGATCAACCAAGTTGTGTTTACTAAAGATCATGACAATATCCTTACTTACAAGGTTCAAGGTAAGTGCATACATAATAATGGTCCAATGAAAATGATTAATATGTTTCCTTTTGATGTAAGTGATGGAGATACAATTTCGAGGTCGAAATCTTTTCAAGAAGGAGGGGATGATGCAATGTCCAAAGAGCCTAACCTTGATTATGATGGCCTTCAAGGCATAAGTGGTCATATGACTAGGACATAGGCAAAAAGGGCTCAAAATAACCTTGGACAACTAATAGGGTTGATCCTTGATGGTGAGGCAAAGTTAGCCTAAGGGGATGTAAAGATGCTTAATAGCATCTTAGTCCATGGTTCTAACCAAGCCAATGATGGACTAGGCCATGCGCTTGAAACGGACCACGAGCCTGGCCAAGGCGCTAAATATGACTCTGGCACGAGGCTAGGTGCATCAGGCACCAAGCCTGACCGAGACAATTTTGACCATGGCACAAGGCTAGGTGCATCAGGCACCAAGCCTGACCGAGGCATGACTGCCCTAATTGAGTATCATGCCACACCAAGTGTTGAGTCAGGCGTTGGGCCAATCTGGCTTGGGAAGGAAATTTGACTAAGGCGCATGCACCTAGCTTGACGTATCAAGCGTTGGGTGTAGCCTGACCGAGTCAAGCCTAGCCAACATTTATGGCATGGAACATTTTTAATTCTGTAATAATTGTGTGGGCCAATTTTTGACCAACACTTAGTTTTATTTATTTTAGTGTTTGTTTAATAAATATGCTCGTAAATAATGCTTAGTTCGAAAAATGGCTTGTGTGACTTAAACCAAGCCTAAAAGTGTAACTAACACTTTAATGTTTGGACCAACTTTTATTTTTCATGAACAAACGATATTCTAACTTTATGTAATGTTATTTGGCAGGTAAATAAAGGCTATTATGGTCGCTGGAGGAGAAATGCTCGTGGGAATGAGGAATGTGACCGTGGAAGGCTTAAATGGGGCATTAATGGTGCCTTAACACCTTGTTTGAACCGTTGAAGCTTAATCCACCTGGGCACAAATCATCCAGGAGTATCCTAAGTCATTTTCAGAGCTATTGGAACAAAATTTCTCGAGGGAATTCTCCATGTGCTCGTTAGAGGCTTTAAGTGTGTATTAATGGTGCTTAATGGCCTTATTCTCGTCGTTGGAGGTTCGGTCTGTTGGACAACTTCACACCAACAGCATCTTAGGCCTTTTAACTCATAATAATTCACCATTCTTCCGAGGGAATTCTCTCCTTGGACAAAGAGGATCCTATGCCAAGCTTAAGTGCAACCGAGGGCCATTTTGGAGTCAATAACTCCAACATTCTAACATGTTCTAAATTATGAGCCAAGTCTTCAATGAATACAAGAATCCTATGAATCTCATCAAAGCCTTTCCATGGAGTATTATGAGGACATTAAGTCTGATTCACCATGTGACTTAATTTGATGACGTGCACTTAAGGAAGAATGGAATCCTAAGCTATGTTAGGTATCAGTGACAAAATACACCTAGAAGGAGGGACGGGGTTGAATAGGTGTCGCGATTCCCACTTACTGTATTTGCACCAATGCCCTATTCTGAAAAATCACTCAGTTAATCGATTAAAGCTATGACTTAATCGATTAAGTCACACATAATTAGCAGTTGCTGAATGGCTCAATTACACAGCCAATTACGGATTATACAGAAATGATATAACAGATATATTTGAACACAAATGATCTTTATTTGGCAGTAATACTATATTCAAAATATCAGCTACAATAGGCAATTAAATGCTACTTAAAACAATAAAGAGATAAGGAAAAGAAACAGTCTGCAACAAGGTTTTTATGCTGGTTCGTTTTGCGGTCCACTACAAGACTACATCTAGTCCTCCCATCTGATCTTGGCGATTTTCTTACATACACACTTCCAATTACAAGACCTTGAACGCTACCTTCTTGAATTCCCAAAACCTCTACCTTGGTTTGACCTTACCCAATCGCCTAGGAAAACCTTTCCCACGGTCCAGCCCCAACCAAGAGTATGTTCTAAACTCAAGACCTCCAAGTCTTGGTGAAGGCTCTCTGATCTCGTTGGTGGTACGATACCAAGAGATGACTTTCCTTGTTACATAAACAACACAAAAAACAGAGTAATGTGAAGCACAAAATAGCTCAAATATTACAAGAAAGAACAAGCTATAAAACCTATAAAAATTTCACAATTACTAAGAATATGTATAAGATCAAAATCATGAAGAACATGTAATTTCTACACTTAAGAAATCTCTAAATAGTAATGAAAGAATCATGAAAGAACAAGATAGGATGATGAACACATTTGATAATATGCAATGGATGACATGTTAATCCCTAAGCATAATACTATCAAATTTGAAATGTTTGCTACTTGAACTCATTTTAATCGATTAAGAAGGATAGTTAATCGATTAACTAGCATCAGATTTGCAGAATCAAGAGGTTTTTGGGTTTTAAAAGTATGCAAAGATTTCTAACATATATCAAGCAGTTTTTACTCAATCACATATACATTTTCAGTTTGTCACACAAGATCATGAGTTATAATAGGAATATAATGCACTCATAACAAGT
>NC_032022.1:8071717-8104409 GCF_001865875.1 Lupinus angustifolius | reverse complement strand
AAGCATATAATAACATTTTTAGACGATTTTAATCAAGATAATTTTCATCAAGAATTCCAAGTTCTCTTCGTAGAACATAGAATGTATCTCGTGAGAGAGGCTTGGTGAAAATATCAGCCAATTGCTTAGATGTTTCAACAAATTCAAGCATACAATCACCATTTTGTACATGGTCATGCAAGAAATGATGTCTAATTTCAATATGCTTGGTTCTAGAATGCAAAACGGGATTCTTGGATAGGTTAATGGCACTTGTATTATCACATTTTATAAGAATCTTTTCTAGGTTAAGTCCAAAGTCCTTAAATTGCTGCTTCATCCACAGGATTTGAGCGCAACACACACCGACGGCAATGTATTCCGCTTCAGTGGTGGACAAAGCAACACATGCTTGCTTTTTACTATGCCATGCAACTAAGGAACTATAAAGTAAATGGCAAGTCTCACTAGTTCTTTTCCAATCCAACTTACATCCCACAAAATCAGAATCTAAATACCCTACCAAGGATAATGAGGCATCCCTAGGATACCATAATCCCATATTAGTTGTTCCTTTTAAATATCTCATGATTTGTTTTACAGTAGTATACTATGAATCTTTAGGCAAAGCTTGAAATCTAGCACACATACAAACACTAAACATAGTATCGGGGTGACTTGTAGTTAAATACAATAATGAGTCGATTATCCCACGATATTTGGTTACCTCAATTGCTTTTCCCTTTTCATCTTTATCTAGATAGCATGCGGATGCCATAGGTGTTGAACCCTCTTTACACTTTTTCATATCGAACTTCTTCAGTAACTCTTTGCAATATTTTGATTGATGAATGAAGATGCCGCTTTCCATTTGTTTGATTTGAAGTCCAAGAAAGAAGGTCAGATCACTCATCATCGACATCTCAAATTCACCCTGCATCAACTCAAAAAATTCTTTACATAGAATGTCATTAGTAGATCCGAAGATTATATCATCAACATATATTTGAACTAAAAGCACATGGTTATCTCATCTACGAATAAATAGGGTAGTATAAACCATACCCCTCACAAAACCTTTTTCCTAGAGGAAAAACCTCAATCTATCATACCAAGCTCTTGGAGCTTGTTTCAGGCCATAAAGGGCCTTTTTGAGCTTAGATACATGGTTCGGATATTTAAAATTTCCAAATCCGGGAGGTTGATATACATATACCTCCTCTTGAAGGTAGCCATTCATGAAGGCGCTCTTGACATCCATTTGAAAGAGCTTAAAATTCATAATTGAAAAGCATCCTTATGGCCTCTAATCTGGCTACAGGAGCGTAGGTCTCATCATAATTGATGCCCTCCTCTTGGTTGTAGTGTTTGGCCACTAAGCGAGCTTTATTTCTGATTATCAACCCAGATTCATCCAATTTATTACGAAAGACCCATCTAGTATCAATCACTGGATGTTCTTTAGGCTTAGGGACCAAGTCCCGTACATTATTACGCTCCAACTAGTGCACATCCTCAATGGCCTCATCGTTGGTCTTAGGCTCGATTTGAGATACAAAAGCAACAAAGTTACAAAAGTTACGTAAAGAGCTACATGTCATCACCCCCATAGTTATATCACCTATCACTTTGTCGAGTGGATGATCCTTCTTGGTCTTCCACGTGATTGGCAAGTCCTGATGCTCATCTTGTACAGTTTTCTCTACTTCTGCTTCTTTGTTCTAGTCCATGTCCTTAGAGTATGCTTCTTCCAAAGCACCTACAACATCATCATAAAATACCTTCCACTCTTCTACTTGCATTGAATATTTATTAAAGACTCGATAAGCTTTACTATGCAATGAATACTTCAAAAATATACCCTCATCAGATTTTGAATCAAATTTACTTAAAGCTCTTTTTCCATTATTTAATATAAGCATTTACACCCAAAAGCATGAAAATGAGAAATATTAGTCTACGACCTTTTACAAGTTCATATGGAGTTTTTGAAAAAGTAGGCCTCAAGAGTATATATAATTAATCACATAGCAAGTTGTATGCATTGCATTAACCCAAAAATATTTAGGAACCTTGCTTTCATTTAGCATGGGCTTTCATTTAGCATTGTTCTAGCAAGCTCCTCTAAGACTCGATTCTTCCTCTCAACAATTCCATTTTATTGAGGGGTACTAGGGGCCGAAAATTGATGCATAATACCATATTTATTACAAAATTTATCAAATAAATGGTTTTCAAATCCGCCACCATGATCGGATCGAATATATATTATCTTATGATTAATCTGGTTTTTGATTTGCTTGACAAGGTTTTTGAAAGACTTAAAAGCATTGCTCTTGGACGAGAGAAATAATGTCCATGTAAATCTAGAGAAATTGTCAACAATCACTAAAGCATAAAAGCTACCACCAAAACTCATAACCTGTGATGGTCCAAACAAGTCCATATGGAGAAGCTCCAAAGGTCTTGTTGTGGATATCACATTCTTTTTAGCAAAAGAGTTTTTAACTTGTTTACATCTTTGACAAGTGTCACAAGTTTCTTGAGTTATAAAATCAAGTTTTGGCAGCTCATCAACCAAATTATTTTTAGACAATTTATCTAGATGCTTTATGTGAATATGAGCGACACGCCTATGCCAAAGTAACATGTCATCTTCTTTGGATATAAAACATTTTGAAAATAGAGTAGTCATATCCTCCAGATTAACCATATAGATATTATTTATACGATATTCGACAAACTTAACTTTATTAGATATATTGTCACGAATAATACAACACTTAGAATCAAAAGATACACGGTTACCTTTATCGCATAGTTGGATGATACTCATTATCACATAGTTGGCTGATACTCAAGAGGTTGTGTTCCAGACCTTCAACATATAACACATTTTTGATCACGGCCTGATTTGAGTTGCCAATATTTCATGTGCCAAGTATCATCCCTTTGTTATTGTCTCCATAAGTGACAAACCCTTTTTCTTGCAAGGATAGATCTAGGAATTTTGATCTATCACCTGTCATATGTCTCAAGCATCCACTATCAAGATACTAATGTTATCCATGTGCTCAAAGACATACCTTCAAAACATAGATCACTTACCTTTTTCAAGTACCCAAGTTATGTTGGGTCCTCTTCTATTAGTAACTAGGGAGTTATCTCCCTTTTCCATCCATACATACACGCCAATAAGTATACCATATTTTCTAATATAACAAGAGTAGGAAGTGTGGCCATGAGTGCCACAATAAAAGCATGTAGGAACCTTTTTATTAAAAAAATTCTTATTTAGCCGATTAATAGGTCTCCTATATGGTCTTCTCCTACGCATAGGGCGAATATATCCTAGCCCGGTATGGTCACCAACATTCCTGGTTTTACTAAGCATAGTGTTAACATGTTTTGACTCTCTGTGAGTTTTGCTAGTTTTTCATTTAATATCAAATTTTCATTTTTCAAATCATCACAAGAATCATAGACAGTTGGTTGACATAAATTATTATCAGAGCAATTACATGCAATATAAGAATAGATCAAATCTAATGTTTCATTTTCCAATTTTAGTTCATCTAATTCTTTTTGTAATGAAACTATTTTTTGTTCATTTTGAAGGATTACTCTCCTATGGAACTAATCCTAGCTAATATCTTTAACTCATCATGCAATTTGATATACACATTATACAAGTCCTCATAAGGAGGAGAATCATCAGATGAAGTAGATGAGGTGTCAGAATATACCTCGCTATTTGCCTATTTTGAATTTGAGCAACATGCATCATTTGTTCTCGTCATTAAGCATAGCTTTGTTGTCTCCTCTTCATCTGAGGTGTTGGATGTCGTATCTTCCTCTGGTACATCCCACAATACATAAGCTTTCTTCGATTTTAAGTCCTGCGGAGTGCTCTTATATGAATCAACTTTCTTGAGGTAAGTAGGATATTGGAACCTCATATGTCCTGGCTTACCACATTCATGGCAAGTGAAGCGCTCTTTACTCTTTCCTTTTCTGGTTGACTCTCGAGCTTCTTTATTTTGGAAACATTTGAAGCCTCATTTCTTTAGGAATTTCCCGAATTTGCGTACGAGAAGGTTCAAAGTTTCTTCTTCTACATCAGAATCAGATTCATCTTCTTCTCTCTCTTCTGTGGATTTAGACATTGTTTCCTAGAGAGATATACTTTTCTTTCTGTGATCTGATTCATCGTGCATAGTCAGGCATCCAAGCTCCATTTCGTGCTCTTGAAGTTTTCCGAACAATGTCGCCAAAGACATGGATTCAAGATCCTTTGATTCCATAATAGCTGTTACTTTTGGTTGCCATCTCCTGTCAAGATAGCGTAAAAATTTGTTAGTAAACTCTCCTTTGTTAAACAATTTATCCAAAGAAACTAAATGGTTAACTATATGAGTAAAACGTTTTTGCATATCACCAATAGATTCATTTGGTAGCATACGAAATAACTCATACTCATGTGTCAGAGCATTCAGCCTGGCACGCTTGACTTCGCTAGTGCCTTCATGAGTCACTTGTAAAGTGTCCCACATTTCTTTAGCACTTTGGCACTGCGAAACCCGAAAGACTCATTATAGGATAGGGTCGATGTGATGATATTTTTGGAACGCATGTTATACTGAACCTTTTTGCGTTCATCATATCGGTCCATAGACTTTTTGGTTTATCTTTTCGTTCATCGTCCACTAAATGTTTTGGAACGAAGGACCCATTGACTATGGAATCTCAAATATCCGAGTCGATGGCCTCTATGAATATTTTCATGCAAACTTTCCAGTAGGCATATCCTTCGCCACTGAAAACGGGAGGGCGGTTAATGGATGCGCCGTCACTGTTAAAAGGTTGGTGGAATCCATTTAATTTCCCTAACGGATCACGCGAATATGGTTGAGCTAGCACGATGTACTAGCTCTGATACCACTTGTTAGGTATCAGTGACAGAATACACCTAGAAGGGGGTTGAATAGGTGTTGCGGTTCCCACTTATCGCTATTTGCACCAGAGCCCTATTCTGGAAAATCACCCAGTTAATCGATTAAAGTTATGACTTAATCGATTAAGTCGCACAGAATTAGCAGTTGTTGGATGGCTCAATTACACAGCGAATTACAGATTATACAGAAATGATATAGCAGATTTATTTCAACACAAATAATCTTTATTTGGCAGTAATACTATATCCAAAATATCACCTATAATAGGCAATTAAAAAGTACTTAAAACAGTAAAGAGATAAGGGAAAGAAACAGTTTGCAACAAGGATTTTATATTGGTTCGTTTTGCGGTCCACTGCAAAACTACATCCAATCNAAATAATCTTTATTTGGTAGTAATACTATATTCAAAATATCAACTACAATAGGCAATTAAAAGCTACTTAAAATAGTAAAGAGATAAGGGAAAGAAACAACCTGCAACGAGGTTTTTATACTGTTTCGTTTTGTGGTCCACTACAAGACTACATCCAGTCCTCCCCTCTGATCTGTGAGATTTTCTTCACTAAAATTGAAGTCAATGTATCTTACATACACACTTCCAATTACAAGACCTTGAATTCTACCTTCTTGAATTCCTAGAACCTCTAACTTGGTTTGACCTTACCCAATCGCCTAGGAAAACCTTTCCTATGATCCAACCCCAGCCAAGAGTATGTCCTAAACTCAAGACCTCCAAGTCTTGGTGCAGACTCTCTGATCTCGTTGGTGGTACGACACCAAGAGACGAATTTCCATGTTACACAAACAACACAAAAAACAGAGTAATGTGAAGCACAAAATAGCTCAAATATTACAAGAAAGAACAAGCTATAAACCCTATACAAATCTCACAATTACTAAGAATATGTATAAGATCAAAATCACGAATAACATGTAATTTCTACACTTAAGAAATCTCTAAACAGTAATGAAAGAATAATGCAAGAACAAGATAGGATGATGAACACATTTGATAATATGCAATAGATGATATATTAAACCCTAAGCATAATACTATCTCACTTTAATCTCACATGCAATTCTCTCTGCCTATATGACATACAAAGAATACGAAAATATGTAACTTACCAATTCTAATATGAATGAATGAATGTATTAAATTCGTATATGAAATCTGTTGCAAATACAGTTTATATAGAAAAGTTGTTTTGTACCCAGTTAATCGATTATGTTGCATGTTAATCGATTAACATGCTATTAGAGAGTAACTGTAATCTGTTTTTCAGTTATCTATTGAAACTGTTAAAAAGAAATTCACGTTTATCGATTAAAGCTTCACTTAATTGATTAACTAACATATTTTCAGTTAAGATGTTAATTGGTAAGCTACCTATATGTTATGTTTATCAACTATACATGTTTTACCTTTATGTTATGCTTAACATTATGCACAAATAATATGTATGATTAATGCATGAACATATAATAAACTAGATGGCATGTGTCATGTAAATGATATGATAGTTTTTAGACTTTGTGAGATTTGCATCTAGGTTTACCTAACCTAGACTCAATAACTAAGACACATCTAAGACTCTAGTCTAGACATGAAGCTCTTGAATCTTTGGCATGTTGATTTATTGAGTTGTCTTTAAGCTTTCACTAAGTCCTTTGTCTTCATCAAAACATAGGCAAGCTTAAGTGCTCTCTTCACACATTGCACTTTCAAGCTATTCATAGTTCAACCGTGACAACAATAACATCCTAGGCCAACATCTTAATGTTCTTCCTTCAATGTAATAAAGCACACAAATGACATGTGGTATGCTAAGTGTCAACCGAATTTAGCCTAGTTTAGGAGTAGATTCATATGTCAAATGTAATCCTATGTTGGATCATCATGGCTTAGTCTTTATTGTCTTTTCTTTTGCAAACTATGGAAGCAAAGTTGGCTTGTCTTTAAGTTGAAGCATTATTCTTAGTGAAATAAGGATTGAATCTTTGTGAGAGTATTCTCCAAACCTTCTTGGCTGAACCAAGATTAGAAGTTCTTATAAAGAACTAAGTTCTTGTGGCGAGCATCACTTTGACTTATCAACACCTTATAGTGTTGTGGTGCCTTCCACCTCAAGTCTATCCCATCTTCTTTTATCCGACCTTTATCATTTCATTGCCTACTCGTAAACAAAAGCTTAATCCAATCATGAGCTTGGCTAAACACCAACCAAAATAGATTGTGCAAAGAGCCTTTATCAAAAGGGTCCACATCACAAGTGATGACAATATATTTCTAGATGTTGAGAGAATGATCTCAATTGAAATGAGAAGAGAAATCTTCTAACGGCGTGTCTACAACGTCATAGTGAAGGATATTAATTGTTAGTAGATCCACAAAAGCACAGAGGCGTTGGCTGACTTTGATGTAGAGTGTTACATGGGCATTGGTTTAGATGCAAGGATGTGACACAGACATTAGTTAGCATTGACACAAGGTGTGTGTTATAGGTATACTCCTTATGGTGGAGTATGATAGTTCTTTTGAACTAGGATTGTTGGAGCAGACAATGGTGGTGCAGTTGATGCTTTCGAATGAAGCTCCAAGGTTCAGTTGGACTAAATATTGAAGAGGACGATTGTTGGTGACCTTTTTTGCAGAGGTTCCATATATCGAAAGTCTTTATAGAAATAGGTGGCTAGGCAGCATGTTCCATTTGATGGCGGTATGGGAAGTTGCACTACAAGTTTGGAGAGCTAGAATCTTGGTAACATTGTTAAGGATACTCAAAAAGACTAATGTTGAAGGGAGCAAGCTCTTATGTTGAGAAATTGTTAAAGAGAATTAGGCATTGAGCAAGGTGGAGTCATATTGATGTGAACCCTTTTGATAAAGGCTCTTTGCACGATCAGTCTTGGTTGGTATTTGGCCAAGCTCACGGTTGGATTGAGCTTTTGGGTTATGAGTAAGCAGTGGAATGATATATCTTAACAACCATGGTAAAGATAGCCCAACATTGGATACCTTTTGGCTTATGAATCTACTCATAAACTAGGCTAAATTTGGTTGACAAATAGCATAGCACATGTTATTCGTATACTTTATTACATTGAAAAAAAACATGAAGACATTAGCCTAGGATGCCATTGTTGCCACGGTTGAGCCTTAAATGGCTTAGGATTCCTTTCTTCTATAAGTGCACGACATCAAATTAAGTCACATGGTGAATGAGACTTAATGCCTTCATAATACTCCACAGTAAGACTTGATGAGCTTCATAGGATTCTTGTATTCGTTGAAGACTTGGCTCACAATTTAGCACATGATAGAATGTTGGAGTTATGGACTCCATAATGGCCCTCAGTTGCACTTAAATATGGCATAGGATCATCTTCATTCAAGAAGAGAATTCCCTCAACATAATGATGACTGTTGGTGAGTTAAATGGCCAAGGATGGTGTTGGTATAAGTTTGCCCAGCAAGCCAAGCTTCCAACGGCTAGAACATGACCATTAATGCACACTTAAAGTCTCCAATGAGCACATGGTAAATTCTCTCAAGCAACTTTGCTCCAACAATTCTAAAAATAACTTAGGATACTCCTTGCCTGATTTGTGCCCAGATGGATTTTGCTCCTACAGTCCAGAAAAGGTGTTAAGGCACCATTGATGTCCCATTTAAGCCTTCCACAGTCACCTTCTTCCCTCCCACAAGCATTTCCCTTCCAACGGCCATAATAGCCTTTATTTACCTTCCAAATAACATCACACATAGTTAGAGTATCGTTGGTTCATGAAAAATAAAAGTTGGTCTAAACATTAAAGTGTCGGTTACACTTTTGGGCTTGGTTTAAATCTCACGAGCCATTTTTCAAACTAAGCATTATTTATGGCGTTACGACCCGATTTTCGATTAGAAGATTGGCTCTGCAACTTGGGATGAGGCAAACTCGATTTCTACCTCTCCCAATTTATTTGGAGTCGCCACTAGGTTGTTTGCGGTTAAAACATTGAAAACTATCATTTATGCCCAATTTGGATAATATAGTCTTTGAATAGAGATTCTGAGCTCGGGAGTCGATTACGGATCGGGGAAGGTATTAGCACCCCATCTGCCCGTATTAAAACGATACCCTCACTAATAACATGAACTTTTATACCCTTAAACATATTCATTAAAAATCTAATTGTTAAAACAAAATATTTTATTTTTTATATTTGTGTCTGACAAGAGGTTATCTTGCTCCTACGTATCCCCGAGTGCAATAGGGAAATCAAGACTACGTAGTTCTAGTTTAAAAATTTGGTTGGTTAGTTTGTTTGATTGTTATTGATTTGAAAATGTCAATTTGATATTGATAGATTTGGTAGAGATGATTTTGTAGATTTTGAAATATGTAATATATGATTGTTTTAATCCAATGGATCTAATAGTTTAGAGATGGTATTGATCGTAAACCTTCTTCTCATTTTCGCGGAAGTTAGAGACAACTCAAACCATAACCTTTCTATAAAGATCCCATAAAATTCATGTAGGTAAAAGAGGTTTTCATTATATTTTTTAATATGGAATTAATAGCTTAAAGACGGTGTTGGTCGTAGACCTTCTTCTCATTTTCGGTGAACTTAGAGACGGCTCGAACCATAACCTTACTATAAAATTTCCATAATTAATTAAGGTGATAAGATAGTTTTGAATTATTTTTTATATGAAATTAATAGCTTAGTGATGGTGTTGGTCGTAGACCTTTTTCTCATTTTCGGAGAAGTTAGAGACGACTCGAACCATGGCCTTACTATAAAAATTTCATAAAATAGTATTTGATAAAGAATAAATAAATGATTTCCAACTAATTATCATTTCGCTCATTCGTTCCTTGATCTCTGTCACCTCTGACTTATTCATCTGGATTATCTCTTGATCTGCCATCAATCGATCTTAAAATCGTTTGTGGTAAGGGTGATTTAGAGCAGTAATGAATATATCTGAGAGGCAAATGATTTTGATCAAATTAGAAATGACCATTTACGAAATGATTAGTAGATGTTATAATTAGATGAATTGTGTTTTCTATTTGTTATAATGGTTGAAAGACACATTTTAGAAAGAAACAAAAGCCATTTTCCATTGAGAGAAGTTGATATATTAAGACATTTCATCTCACGCTTGATTACTATGAGGCGTACCCCGATAGCTTCTCATGCGTTGATGACAACCTTAGAGAAAACTCTAGGTTTCAGACCTTAATTGCATCTAGATTTTTTTTTAGCATTGCTCAATAAACATATTGCCCTGCATTTGGTATCTTGGAAGCGTACTCCACAAGGCCAATTCTGCAGTTGATGACAATTTTGGAGGAAACTCAAGGTTTCAAACCTAGATTGCATCTATTAAAAGCAAGATGTTTTAATTCTTTCAAGTTGGTTTGGATAGCAAGATAGTGCCATGACACTAAGACCTTGATTATTGAAGATAAAAATGTTTTATGCATGATGATATGCATGGTGTACGAGATGTAAATTTTTGTGCATATGATGCATGGAATATGGGAATATATTTTTGTGTTATTTTTTAATGTATATGAAGTTCATGAATTGCTTTTTTTATATTTCATGAAATTCAATGTTAGAATGTTTTATATATTTTAGCTTGGGTAGTAACATATTGCCATGACACTAAGACCTTGATTATTGAAGATAGAAATGTTTTATGCATGGTGTACCAGATGTAAATTTTTGTGCATGTGATGCATGAAAAATGCGAATATATTTTTGTCTTTTTTTTAATGTATATGAAGTTCATGAATTGGTTTTTTCTTGTTTATGAAATGCAATATTGGAATGATTTTTTTTTAATAATGATATATTTTTTTATGTATGAATGGATGCATGAATGTTTAATTGACGAATTTTTTATTTTATGAATTTATGTATCAATGGATGAATGAATGGGTGAATGATATTTTGGCTTTTGACTCATTATATGAATGGACCAATGTTTGAATGATATAACTTTTGGAATGATGTATGTTTTTTGTGAGTGTTTGAATTATGCATGTCTAAATGAATGATTTGTTTTTATTTTATGAATGTTTTAATGATGTATATTTTGATGAATGTGAGTGAGTGACATGCATGAACTTGATATAGTGATGTTAATGCATTTTGAATGCCCCTAGGGTATGATACCCTATTTGGGAAAATATAGCCTTAGTTACAATATAATAAAATATCATGTTAGATTTGACACCTATTATACTGTTAAGGCCAACTATTGAGTTAAATGGTAAACCTCTGAGCTTATTAACATGATCGGTAACTTATCCCTAGGGTGCTTAACCCATCGGAGGGAATAAAAAAAATTATCGCTAAGGCGCTTAGCCCATTGGAGGGAATGGAAAAAAATGTCCCTAACGCGCTTAGCCCATCGGAGGGAATGTAAATTATCCCTAGGGCGCTTCGCCCATCAGAGGGAATGAAAATTATCCTTAGGGTGTTTCACTCATCAAAGTGAATGGAAAAAATTATCCCTATGGCGCTTAGCCCATGGTAGGGACGGAATGGAAATTATCTCTATGGCGCTTAGCCCATGGTAGGGACAGAATGGAAATTATCCCTATGGCGCTTAGCCCATGGTAGTGCATGTCATTTGTGCCTTTTAGATATTTAATTATGTTAGGTATCAGTGGCCTAGGAACACCTAGAAGGGGGGTTGAATAGGTGTAGAGGTTATCGATCACTGCTTCTTGAACTAAAACCCAACTGCTGGAAAACAGTCCATTTAATCTATTAACAACAAGGTTTAATCGATTAACTACTGCACAAAATAGAATGATCAGACATGCAATTTGCACGGTAATTAAAACAAAATTGAACATATATTTTTACGCACAATTATTAATTGAACATATATAATACAGATATTTTTACGCACAATTATTAATTGAACATATATAATACAGATATTTTTACGCACAATTATTAATTGAACATATATAATACAGATATTAATTTTCAATTACAGATTCAATTTATAATGGCAAGAAACGTAAAGAAGATAAAGAGAGAAAGAACAGTGCAAAAATGACTTTTATCCTGGTTCGTTTGTGGTCCACTGCAAACTACATCCAGGCCACCCCTTCTGGTTCAGGGAGATTTTCTTTCTTCGCAATATTGAAATATGGATACAAATACCAATTCAATTACAAGTACATAGGACGCTCCCTTCTTGAAATCTAGGACATCTAAATCCTTGGTTGGACTCTACCCTTCGCCTCTAAGAAAACCTTTCTCGCGAACTAGCCCTAGCCAAGATTCTTATCCTCAAATCAAGACCTCCTAGCCTTGGTGAAGAACATCAATCTATGTGGTGATCTCACACCAAGAGACAAAACCAGAATACACAAAACAAGTTAAACAGTAAGGTATACTAAGCACAATAATGTTTAAAATATGACAAGATAAAGACTCAAAGATTAACCCTTTTACTAACCACTTAAGTAATCAAGATTCAAATGAGTTAATCAATATCAATATACAGATAATTTTTCTCTAACAATATCTAATGCATGAGCATGTGAGCAAGATAAGAATAGATACATAATTATGCAAAAACAATAAGCATATAACAGCAATTAAAACATCATAATATCTCTTCTCACGCATGCAATCTCTCTTGCAAAAATCAGTAAAACACGTATGCAAAATGCTCTCTAAACAGCCATATACAATAGAATGCAATGTTGTGGTTCTTTGAACAATGCCTTGTATTTATAGTATAGAGAATAGGCGGTAACATTCGTTGCAAAATAGTTAAACAGTTAAAACAGATTTTAGTTATAACAAATAACAGACTAGTTGTTTTGTTAACATTGAGAAAGACACCACCAAAGATCTATCCCAAAAGCATAAGATGCAATATCTTCCTTGACTTTAGATCCATGGCATTGATACCACGGGTCCTGATGGCGAACAAGAGCTTAACTTCAGGTTCAACATAAAACCCACCTCTAAGCTTGGCTTCACATTTCAACCTAATCGACTCCTTTTGATGTTCATCAGTTTCTTTTGCAAACAATTTGGCTCTGAAATCTGAATGAAATGTGGGAAGTTGGATTTAGTGTGTGTGGTTGAGAAGAGCTTAATAATTGAGAGTGAGTTTTCTCCTGGGGAACCCCTATCTTCACACAATTTGGATTAGAAGTGTTTTTTGTTGGGGTGCCATTGAAATGAATCCATGAGGGAGATAGTGAAAAGGGCTTAGAGTTGAATCCTCCATAGGATAATTTCAACATAAATAAATCAACAAATATGATTCCCACATAAAACAACAAAGACTTTGATATACCCATGCAACAAGATTTTTCTTTTGGGGACTTTGCTTGATGTAACATGCAGGAATTAAACATAGGCTAGTTTCAACTTTCAACTAAGAATTGGACACGAATCATGTGTGCTAGCCATGCTTGACAAGTCATTCTTTTCTTTGTTATAGAAAAGAAAACAAGTAGGATGGTGAAATATGGTAAAGAGGGATTGGAGAGTGAGTAGGGTGGTGAAGCAAGGTAAAGACGGATTAGAGAGTGAGTAGTTTACGTGTTTTTTTAGGTAGTGTAACCTGGGCATTGTTACTGTTATCGTATGAATTGTTTGGGGAACCCACCAAAGCATGAGGTAGTTGAAGATGATGAATATATAGCATGAATTAGTAGTAGCATTGTAACATTGTATAATGAGCATTATAAGGTGGATGCACTATCTTATCCCGTTGTTTTGCTATTATTTTTTGTTGAAGAAGTTGGTGGATTTAGGTGGGTATTCTCTGGAATCATGTTGATCATGTTCATTTAGATTTTGAGTTGATGATTACACCAACTACTCCCTCCCTTGCATAACAAAGAGGGGTATTGTTATATATGACAGATGAAGATAATGACCTTTCTTTTCCTTCTCCCCTTTTTTTTACGTTACTCTTTCTTTTCTTTTCTTTTCTAAACGTTCTTTTTTGTTTCAAAGAAAACCTTCTCTCCTTCACTTTCCTTTCTTAAATGTGAATAAATGATTTAATTGCTCATAACCGAAGAATGGAAAATAGAACGCTTTGTCATTCTAAAGGGTTTCAAAAATGTGCTTTAGAATTGGATGATAAAAATGATTCCTGGATACCTAAAAATAAAACATCTCTAATTTTTGTTGTTTTGAATTTTTTTTGTATTTTTTATATAGATTGGACAAAATTGAGTATTCACAGCTGTCCCTCTTTACTTATTGCTTACTGGATAACAAAAAAATCGAGGTTTAAGTGTTCTCGTAGTAAGTAACTAGTAAAGAAATGAACATAAATTTTGTCAAAGCCGACACAATGAAAACAACCAGCAGTTACAATCAAGAAAGTAGACATAGTGTTGGAACTTAGAAAAATAAAAAGGTAGGTGCGAGAATTCAGGTTTGGTACTGCTAGAATTCGATAAGATAAAAAGGTAAAGCGAGAACGCAGGTCGAGTACTACCGGAACTCCATAACATAAAAGGTAAAGCGAGAACACAGGTCGGGTACTGTCGGAACTCGATAAGATAAAAAGGTAAAACGAGAATGCAGGTCGAGTACTGCCGGAACTCGATAAGATAAAAAGGTAAATTGAGAACGTAGGTCGGGTACTGTTGGAACTCGATAACATAAAAAGTGAAAGCGAGAACGCAGGTCGGGTACTGCCGGAACTCGATAAGATAAAATGGTAAAGCGAGAATGCAGGTCGGGTACTGTCGGAACTCGATAAGATAAAAAGGTAAAGCGAGAATGTAGGTCGGGTACTGCCGGAACTCGATAACATAAAAGGTAAAGTCAGAGCAGAGGTCGGGTACTGCCGGAACTCGATAAGATAAAAAGGTAAAGCGAGAACGCGAGTCGGGTACTGTCGGAACTCGATAACATAAAAGGTAAAGCGAGAACGCAGGTCGGGTACTGCCGGAACTTGATAAGATAAAAAGGTAAAGCAAGAATGCAGGTCGGGTACTGCCGGAACTAGATAAGATAAAAAGGTAAAGCGAGAACGCAGGTCGAGTACTGCCGGAACTCGATAAGATAAAAAGGTAAAGCGAGAACGCAGGTCAGGTACTGTCGGAACTCGATAAGATAAAAAGGTAAAGCGAAAACGCAGGTCGGGTACTGCCGAAACTCGATAAGATAAAAAGGTAAAGCGAGAATGCAGGTCGGGTACTGCCGGAACTCGATATCATAAAAGGTAAAGCGAGAACGCAGGTTGGATACTGTCGGAACTCGATAAGATAAAGAGGTAAAGCGAGATGTTTTTTAAAGAATGTTCCAGTGTTTAAGTCTCGCAACATCACAACATTTTATCGTCTGAGTCCGACAATGTTTTTTTCATTTAAGAACGTTCTAGGGTCTGAGTTTAGCAACGTCATAACATTTTGGTGTCTGAGTCCGATAATGTTTTTTTAAGAACGTTCTAGCGTCTGAGTCTAGCAACGTCATAACAATATGGCGTCTGAGTCCGACAATGTTTTGGTGTGAAAAGTAATTTGATTACCCACTTGTAATGGTATGGTTATGCAAGAATGTTGCTTGCTTTGTATATAAGAAAGTATGTCTTGACTTGATTTGGTGATATGTATGTATGTCATGAGTTATGTATGAAATGTGGTTATGTTTGCATGTTGAAGTGATGTATGAACTTTGGTTATGTTGTTGAAGTGATTTATGAACTTTGGTTATATTTGCATGTTAAAGTGATATATGAACTTTGGTTATGTTTGCATGTTGAAGTGGTATATGAACTTTGATTATGTTTGCATGTTGAAGTGGTTTGTGAACCAAAATTATTGAATAAGTGGATAATATTGAGTTTTGGAACAATGAATTTGGAAATTTTTTGTTCATTTGTATTCAAAACTACTCTTCAACACCCTTAAATATTTTTAGTTTTACAACCTTTTTATGATTGGCTTTAGTTGACATATTTGTTGATGATTTTCTTGATTTCTGATATGCCTTTGATACTTAATTGTCCTAGTTTGCGATAGGTGAATCAATTAAAGTGTCCCGTGTCTTGTCAAGAGTTTATTGGAAGAGTCTGATCATCCAATAAATTGTCCCAGTATCTTGTCAATAATTTATTTGAAGAATATGATCATCCAATAAATTGCCCCAGTTTGCATGGTTGAGGATGAGCAATAGTGAACTTTCACTTGAGTATGTTCATTTCTTTTCCCTAATTTTTGCCCAGAATACCTAGTGTAGGTACATGTCAGGAATTCTCTCTTTTTATTATGATATTAAGTCGTTGTTGAAGTTTTCGACTTAGCATCGCTCTCCCTTTTTTAGGTCACCCTTATGGGTTTTCAACCTAGTACTCTTTTGCTTTTTCTTTTGGCTATTTTTGAACACCCTCAAGTGACAATCATAAGTGCATGAAAGCATGAGTCACCCTTGAAATCTGAAGGCAATGATACAAGATCTTGCCTCTACTTGGTTGAGGGATTTTGGACTGATCCACGATAAGCAACTTCAGCCTTGCCCCATGTATTGGTTTCTTGGTACTTTCATTCGAGAAATGAGATCAGACCCATAAAATGCACCAGTTTGGATTGATACCCTTCTTTTGATTTTCGATTGTCCTGTGTATTCTTCGTGCACAACTCTTAAAAAAGAAATACTAAACATAATGATCATGCAAATTTGGATTTTTATTTTGAGTGTTGATGTGGTGGTGACGATGATGATGAGAGGTTGGATAAGGCTCAAAAAATATGTTTCCCAAACCCCTTTCTACGTTCTCCTTTCTCCATTGTCCTATTTCAACAGTTTTCTTGACATGACATTCAAATACTAAGATTTTGTTGGATTTTTGTGATGTAGTAGGTGAATGCCTAATATTTCGGCAATATCTTGCGGTCATTGATAGTTCATTTTATTTTCCCTAACTTTTGCCTGAGATTTTTATTGAGGGTTCTCAGTGGGCCTTTTGTATATTTTTCTTTTTTTGTTTTTATGTTATTTCGCACTTTGACCGATAAACATTTTTATTTGACTTCTTTTTTGTCTTCAATCTTCGGTTAGATATGGAAAGTGGTGTAGGAAGAGTGTGTTTATTTAGTAGTTGAATGTTAAGGAAAACAGTTGAAAAACTATCTCACCCAAGGTTATTGATATTTTGTGGGTTTTTTAGAAAAAAATCTTCTTTCATAAAGCCTAGGGTTCAAAAGGGATGACTTGGGATATCTTCATAGTGTTTGGAATTTTCAAATATGCCTTGTGTCATCAGAGAGATTTTCCTTAGGATTCACACCATTTTGGGTCTTACATTTGCAACATCCTCCATTTCAAAATTATTGAATCAAATATCTCATATTAATGCATGAATTAATTTGGCTTTTTTTTTTATAGAATGAGATTTGTGGAATGAGGTATAAATAGATAATTTGCATGATCAATAAAATAGTATGCAATTGTTAAAAGAATGTGCATGAGAAAATAAACTTTTATTTATGATAAACATGGGTGCCCCACTTTTTTATGAACCTAAAGCCTTAGGGAGAACAATAGGGGTTGTAAACAAAATACATTATCAGTTTTGTTGGTTTTTTCAGTTGGGTAGAAATTTTCCCTTAGTATTCTCTGTTGCTTGTCCGAAGTCCAGCCACTTGACATCTATCAATTATTGTACCTTGTATTTGAGATCTCTACATTTTTGTATGGAATGTCTTGTGATGTTGTAATGATACGCACAATTAGCGATAGTATCATACCATTTAGGATATGGTGGCTCAAAAACGTTTCCCTCTATAGGAGTCAACATTCCTTGGTCTTGAAGTTGGTCAAAGAGTTCAGCATAAAAAATTGGAATAGGATCAAAGTATGGATTTCTTTGAGCGTAAACTGCATTTATGCTTTGGTGATTGTTTCGGGTTTGTTGAGGACTATGTATTTCGTTTGTGTTTGGGTGGTGTTTAAGGATATGTCAGGATGTATAGTATTGAAAGGCATTGTATTGATATGAAGTTTGATACGGGTATGAGGCTTTGTAGTATGGATTTTGATGGTGGTGTTTGGGTTTCTTGTATTTTCGCTCATTAGTTAGAAAATTTGTTTCCACGTCCTCTTCTATCATGAGGGCTGAACTCTTGCCTTCATTTGAACCTAACTAATCGTCTGCTATTTTCCCACTTTTCAAGCTATGCTCAATTCTACTTCCCACTTTAATCAAGGCATTAAAGTCTGGAGTTGTGTTGCTTATTATACGATAAAAATATGGGTTATGGAGAGTGTTGATGAGAATGGCAAGTTGCTCGTCTTCCTCTAGTCGGGGTAAGACTTGAGAAGCAACTCTTCTCCATCTTTGAGCATATTCTTTGAAAGACTCGTTCTGCCTCATGGACATGTTCTGGAGTTGAGTTCTATCAGGAGCAGAGTCTTCATTGTACTTATACTGCTTGATAAAGGCATCAGAAAGATCAAGAAAAGTTTTCACCTTTTCTCTCTCCAGGTGGATGTACCAAGTGGTAGCAATTCCTACCAGACTTTCTTGGAAGCAATAGATCAATAACTTGTCATTGTCATTGTACGCCAACATTTTTATAGCATACATGTGCAAATGGATTTTGGGAGAAGTTGTCCCATCATACTTCTCAAACTCTAGAACTTTGAATTTGGGCGGCAAGACTACATCAGACACCAAACACATCTCAAATGCATTTTTAATGTCTAGATAGTTAGCCCATTCCACGACTTTCAATCTTTCTTCAATCTAATCCCACATGTTCAAGTCTTCCTTCTTCTTCCTCATAGCATTATGAAGAGGGGCATTGCTTTTTTGGTTAGCTTCGGTGGTCTGTGGTCTCATATGAGAGGTTGAAGGATTATCTGTAGTAGATTTTCTCTATTGTAAGGCTAAGATTATCTTCATCATTTCGCTCATTTGTTCTTTTAGCTCTGTCACCTCTGACTTATTCATCTGGGTTATTTTTTGATATGTCATCAATCAATCTTAAAACCGCTTGTAGTAAGGGTGTTTTAGAGCAATAATGAATATATCTGAGAGACAAGTCATTTTGATCAAATTAGAAATGACCTTTTTAAGAGATATGTTTGATATTTATAAAATGATTAATGAATGTTATAATGAGATGAATGTTTTTTTGTCAATGTTTGAAAGACACATTTTAGAAAGAAACGAAAGTCATTTTCCATTGAGAGAAGTTGGCATATTAAGACATTTTATCCCGCACTTGATTACTATGGGGCATACCCTGATAGCTTCTCATGTGTTGATGACAACCTTGGAGGAAACTCTAGATTTTAGACCTTGATTGCATCTAGATTGTTTCTTAGTATTGCTCAATAAACATCTAGCCCTGCATTTGGTATCTTGGAAGCATACTCCACAAGGCCAATTCTGCAGTTGATGACAATTTTAGAGGAAACTCAAGGTTTCAGACCTAGATTGCATCTATTAAATGCAAGATGTTTTAATTCTTTTAGCTTGGGTAGTAACATTTAGCTATGACACTAAGACCTTGATTATTGAAGATAAAAATGTTTTATGCATGGTGTACTAGATGTAAATTTTTGTGCATGTAATGCATGAAAAATGCGAATATATTTTTTTCTTTTTTTAATGTATATTAAGTTCATGAATTGGTTTTTTCTTGTTTATGAAATGCAATGTTGGAATGAATTTTTTTGAATAATGATATTTTTTTTTATGTATGAATGGATGCATGAATGTTTGATTGACGAATTTTTCATTTTATGAATTTATGTATCAATGGATGAATGAATGGGTGAATGATATTTTGGCTTTTGACTCATTATATGAATGGACCAATGTTTGAATGATATAACTTTTGGAATGATGTATATTTTTTGTGAATGTTTGAACTATGCATGTATAAATGAATGATTTTTTATTTTTTATTTTTATGAATGTTTTAATGATGTATATTTTGATGAATGTATGAGTGGATGACATGCATGAATTTGAATGCCCCTATGGTATGATACCCTATTTTGGGGAAATATAGTCTTAGTTACAATATAATAAAATGTCATGATGAATTTGACACCTATTATACTGTTAAGGCCAATTCTGAGTTAAATGATAAAGTTGTGAGCTTATTCACATGGAAGAGAATATATCCCTAGACTGATGAGCCCATCGTTTGGAATGAAAATTGTCCCTAGGGCGTTGATCCCATCGTAGGGTACGAAAAATATTCATAGGGTGTGGAGCCCGTTGACGGGAAAGAAAATTATCACTAGGGCGCTTAGCCCATAGTAGGGAATGAAAATTATCCCTAGGGCTCTTAGCCCATGGTAGGGAATGGAAAATTATCCCTAGGGCACTTAGCCCATGGTAGGGAATGAAAATTATCCCTAAGGCTCTTAGCGCATGGTAGGGAATGGAAATTGTGCCTAGGGCTCTTAGCCCATGATAGGGAATGAAAGTTATTTAGCCTTCCTTATGGGACAAGGACGTCAAAGTGCGATGATATTCTCATAACATTCAGGCATGAACACTTTTAGGTGACAAAGGTTCTGATTTATGCATGATGATGAACAAAACTTAGGTTATGCTTCCTTTGTCTTAAATAAGGTATACTTACAATATTTTGAATAGTCTAAAGGTCACAACCATATGGCGGGGACTAGGTCTTGATTAAAGAAGACTCGATAAGAGTTTTAGACTTCTAGGTCACCAGATTGCACCCAATTCCGAAAGAAAGGAAACCAAATATTATGGGTTAGAAACGAGAAGGATCGAGCCCTCCAAGCTGCTAACTCATGATACCAGAAACGATCTGGCTGGTCCATTCCGCCAATACCAGATAGGACTTGAGGTCACTTACTAGCAAAGCATATGTCCCTTCTATCTCAAATCATAATCACTAATACCCGGGTTCAGGGCATATGTGTGTGCAAACTCAAGTGTACAGCGTTAGTGTGTGAGGAAGTATACAAACCTTTTTAGAAAATTCCCACCCCCCAATAAGTTGCAAAAATAATCACACGAATTTGTAGATAATAAAACAAGATAATTCAAGATAATAATTCAGCATTATAAAGAAAGAACAAAAAAAGAATCAAATAAACAAAAAAACAAAAGGGTATTGAAGTCTATATTATTAGTGGTTTTGGGCCTGACTCTCCTATGAAGATATCCACAGTGGAGTCGCCAGCTATCACCACCCGATTTTCGATTAGAAGACCGGCTCTACAACTTGGGATGAGGCGAACTCAATTTCTACCTATCCCAATTGATTTGGAGTCAAACACTACGTTTTTTGCGGTTAAAACGTAGAAAACTCTCGTTTATGCCCAATTTGGATAATATAGTCTTTGAATAGAGATTCTGAACTCGGGAGTCGATTACGGATCGGGATAAGGTATTAGCACCCCGTCCGGCCGTAGTAAAATGGTATCCTCAATAACATGGACTTTTATACCCTTAAACAAATTCATTAAAAATCTAATTGTTAAAACAAAATATTTTATTTTTTATATTTGTGTCTGACAAGAGGTTATCTTGCTCCTACGTATCCCCGAGTGCAATAGGGAAATCAAGACTACGTAGTTCTAGTTTAAAATTTTGGTTGTTTAGTTTGGTTGATTGTTATTGATTTGAAAATGTCAATTTGATATTGATAGATTTGGTGGAGTTGATTTTGTAGATTTTGAAATATGTAATATATGATTGTTTTAATCCAATCGATCTAATAGTTTAGAGATAGTATTGGTCGTAAACCTTCTTCTCATTTTCGGGGAAGTTAGAGATAATTCAAACTATAACCTTACTATAAAGATCCCATAAAATTCATGTAGGTAAAAGAGGTTTTCATTATATTTTTTAATATGGAATTAATAGCTTAGAGACGGTGTTGGTCGTAGACTTTCTTCTCATTTTCGGAGAAGTTAGAGATGACTCGAACCATAACTTTACTATAAAATTTCCATAATTAATTAAGGTGATAAAATAGTTTTGAATTATTTTTTATATGAAATTAATAGCTTAGAGATGGTGTTGGTCGTAAACCTTTTTCTGATTTTCGAAAAAGTTAGAGATGACTCGAACCATGACCTTAATATAAAAATTTTATAAAATAGTATTTGATAAAGAATAAATAAATGATTTCCAGCTAATTATTCTTTTTGTCATTATCTTGTGTTCCCACTATAATTGTATAAAAGAATGAGAAAAAAGAAATCTTATTTATGCATGTGAGAGAATAATATAAACTCATTATTATTATTATTATATATATATATATATATAAAAGACAATTAATCAAATGGTAGAAGGTAAGGGAGGAACATCATACCTGAGTATATATGGCATGTTGCATGCATAGTATTATTATGAAGTTAATAAATAGCTTAGAGATGTATTCAGAAGTTCAAATACTCTTGTTCCTTCTTCATAGCTACTTCAAAATGTTGTTCCAGTGGGACCTAGCTCATGTTTGTTGAAGTTATTCTTCTATGACACTAAGATCTACACACACAATATATATATATAGATGAGGGCAGAGAAAATGAGACAGTGATGAAAAAATGAATTCATGGATTCAAACAATCCCTGTCCTAGGCGACCCACAATGATTGGATCCCTTTGATGATGATGGTTTGGTGAGTTTGTATTATTTTGGACACATTGAAGGAAAATGTGACTTTTTGGGTGGGCTTTTTAGCTCTTTGGTTTTTTTCGGTGGCTCTATTGGTTTCGCCATCCTCTCCCTTTGTGATCTATTTTCTCACCTCTCTTCCCCTTCTATCTTCTTCATTTATTGTTGATAATATCATATTTATAGCATTGGTATCTTGGGTTGAAGGTTCCCAAACTATTGAGTACTCTGGCTGTTTCATAACGAATACTATTGAAACCGTTTTTAGAGTCTAATGGTTTAACATTGTAATCAGTTTGAAACTCTCCTATAATCCAAGAGACCATAATAAAATGATAGGAGGTAGAGAAAGATTCTGAAACCTTGTAACTTCAATTTTTAACACATTGCTTCAAGTGCCTCTTGGTGTTTTCTTTTATTGCAATGAGTTGTAATATTTGCATTTTGCCCTTACGAAACCCATCAGTTGAGTTTCCAAGTTGCCAAGTTTAATTTATAACGTTTTTATTAATTTGATTTGTAAACTGATTTTTATATAAAACAAAACTATAGGTTACCAAAGGTTTTCTAACTCTTAGCTAAGTATCATGTAATAAAAAACAGATAGAATTTGGTTCCAAATATATACAATTTCCATTATTGTTTTAAAATTGTTGTATTATTTTTTTTTTGGTTATTTTGAAAATAGGCCGGACAAAATTCAGTGTTCACAAATGGCCAGATTTATTAAACAAACACTAAAATAAATGAAACTAAGTGTTGGTCAAAAATTGGCACACACAATTATTACTGAATTAAAAATGGTTCATGCCAAACATGTTGGCTAGGCCTAACTCGGTCAGGCTACGCCCAGCGCCTGATGCGGCAAGCTAGGCGCATGCGCCTCGGTCATATTTCTTTGCCATACCAGATTGGCCCAACGTCTGGCTCCGCACTTGGTGCGCCATAATACTCATCTCGGTCATGCTTGGTGCCTGATGCACTTGGCCTTGTGCCACAATCAGAATTACCTCGGTTAGGCTTGGTGCCTGATGCACCTGACCTCGTGCCAGGGTCAAATTTAGCGCCTTAGCATGTCTCATGAGCATGGCCTGGTCCATCCTTGGCTCGATAAGAACCATGGACCAAGATGTTATTGAGCATCTTTACACCCCCTTGGGCTAACTTTGACTCACCATCATGGATCAACCCTATGATTTGTCTAAGGGCATTTTGAGTCCTTTTTTGCAGTGCCCTAGTCATAGGATCACTTATGCCTTCAAGGACATCATAATCAAGGTTGGACTCTTTGGGTATTGCATCACATATATTCGTTAAGGTGGAGATTCTTGTGTAGATTTCCTAATGAGCAAGATATTCATTTATTTCATTCAAGGTGAAGATTGTTGGTGATGCTTGAAATATGTTATTTTATTAATCCCACATTGTCTACTATTGAAATAGAGTAGAGTAGTCAACATTATATATTGGACTCAAATCCCTTGTAATAAGTGCACCAGATAGAACCACCAAATAGAAACACCTCATGGGAACTTGGGCCCATGGGTGTGTTAGACTGCTAGGACTTGTAATCTTTATTCTCTAATAATATATTGATTGTCGCTCAGTGCTCTAGGAAATGTAGGCACAATTAGTTGAACCCCTTTACCAAAGTCTCTTCTTTCTTCTCTTCTATTTATTTTATGCACTTTATTTGATTGTTTGTGGTCAACGATCACTTCTGTTGCACCAACAAGTTCACTCTCAATAGTTGCGTCTAGTACCTTCTTCCGAAAGATTTTACAATATTTCTTAAATAGTATAATTATTGAACACCTCTTCAAACAAATGTTTTTTCACTAACCAAGAATCTACAAGATGTAAAATTAACCAAGTATTCTTTCAAATATCAAGCCTCTTCAGGCTCTAATTCACAATAGAAATTGTTAGTTTAATCTTTTACCACTACTAATAAGGATATAAATATTTAAGATCAATTGAGTCTAAAATTCACTAAAGAAGATATCCTAAAACTTACAAGGTAAACTCTTCGGGCTTTTCTTATTGTGCTTAGGTTGAATCTATGCAAGATGTATAACAATATACTTAAACTTTTATTCTATACAACCAATATTTCTATTGCTCAATACAAAGTATGATTTTGGCAATCTACATATTTTGTATTTTTCGTTCATTTGAAACAGTCTTCTTTTATAGATGATCTTTAACGTTTTCATATGTGCTCCAACGTTATTCAAAGAGTATCTATTTAGAATTAGCATTAGATGCAATGAGTCCCATTGAGTTTGATAACAATAAGAATATAGTGCAATAATTCACTTTGTCTTGAAGCATGTTCATATGTTAAATAAACGTTGGATCATCTTTATGTGAATACTTCTTCTTAATGTATTTGATTCTTTCTCTTTGATAATAACTTCATACTTTAAGAATTATCTTTTTCTGAAGTTCAAATATATTTTTTATCATATATTTTTTTTGCAAATATTCGTCTTCTTCGTATGGAAAGAGGTTAGAGAACACACATTTGCATTTCCAATAGTACTAAGTTTCACTTGCATATAAACATAAGATCAAATGGTTGGTCGAGTAAAGATTATGTATGTTGATTGAAAATGAGGCAATTAAAATCATTAGACGTAGTAGTCATTAGGCATAGTTGTATCTTAGAGCGTATAATGTGTTATATAAATCTCTAGGTACTGAGGTATGGGAAAAATAACATCTATATGCTTGTAATAAGTGAGGAAATAAAACAAGCGACTTCAACCAATTGAAATTAATTGAGGAAGAAGATGGAAAAGTCTTGGTATATGACAATGATATTAAGGAAAGATGGAAGAACTATTTTCACAAGCCCTTCACTAACGGCCTTGATTTTTTGCATTCTAATGAGTTAAACACTAAAGATGAAGAAAATGTTATAGCTTTTATCATTTAATTTCAGAGTTTGAGTTGAAAGAAACGTTGAAAATGATGGACACTTACAAAGCAGTTCAACCATATAATAAACTTAAGAGGCTTGGAATGTTCTAAAAGAGCAACATATTAGTTGGCTTACAAAGTTATTTTATAAGATTGTGAGGTCTAACAAGATGACAAGTGACTAGAGTAGAAACATTTTACTCCCTATCTATAAGAACAAAAGAGGTATACAAAATTGTGCACATTGTAGGCAAATTAAGCTCATGGGCCATTGTATGAAGTTATGAGAATGAACAATTGAGTGATGATTGAGACAAGAGATTCATATTAGACAACACGAATTTGGTTTTATGATGAGGAGGTAACCATGGATGCTATATAATTGCTATAACGATTGATGTATGGATACTAAAGGAATCAAAAGGGACTTATGCATGATTTTTTGTTGATTTAGACAATATGTATGATATGGTGCCTAGAGAGGTATTGTGAAAAGCTCTAGAGAACAAAGGAGTTAACATTTCTTACATTTAAGCAATCAAGAATATGTATGATGGAGTTAAGACTAGTGTGGGTATACAAAATAAGGTCTCAGAATAATTCATTATTTTTATAAGACTGCACCATTGTATGCGAATTAAGCTCATGGGCCATTGTATAAAGTTATGAGGGGGAACAATTGAGTGATGAGTGAGACAAGAGATTAATATTAGACAACACGAATTTGGATTTATGATGAGGAGGTAACCATGGATGCTATATAATTGCTATAACGATTGATGTATGGATACTAAAGGAATCAAAAGGGACTTATGCATGATTTTTGTTGATGTAGAGAATATGTATGATATGGTGCCTAGAGAGGTATTGTGAAAAGCTCTAGAGAATAAAGGAGTTAAGATTTCTTACATTTAAGCAATCAATAATATGTATGATGGAGTTAAGACTAGTGTGGGTATACAAAATGAGGTCTCAGAATAATTCATTATTTTTATAAGACTGCATCGTTGTATGCGAATTAAGCTCATGGGCCATTGTATGAAGTTATGAGAGGGAACAATTGAGCGACGAGTGAGACAGGAGATTCATATTAGACAACACGAATTTGGCTTTATGATGAGGAGGGAACCATGGATGCTATATAATTGCTATAACGATTGATGTATGGATACTAAAGGAATCAAAAGGGACTTATGCATGATTTTTGTTGATGTAGAGAATATGTATGATATGGTGCCTAGAGAGGTATTGTGAAAAGCTCTAGAGAATAAAGGAGTTAAGATTTCTTACATTTAAGCAATCAAGAATATGTATGATGGAGTTAAGACTAGTGTGGGTATACAAAATGAGGTCTCAGAATAATTCATTATTTTTATAAGACTGCATCGTTGTATGCGAATTAAGCTCATGGGCCATTGTATGAAGTTATGAGAGGGAACAATTGAGCGACGAGTGAGACAGGAGATTCATATTAGACAACACGAATTTGGCTTTATGATGAGGAGGGAACCATGGATGCTATATAATTGCTATAACGATTGATGTATGGATACTAAAGGAATCAAAAGGGACTTATGCATGATTTTTGTTGATGTAGAGAATATGTATGATATGGTGCCTAGAGAGGTATTGTGAAAAGCTCTAGAGAATAAAGGAGTTAAGATTTCTTACATTTAAGCAATCAAGAATATGTATGATGGAGTTAAGACTAGTGTGGGTATACAAAATGAGGTCTCAGAATAATTCATTATTTTTATAAGACTGCATCGTTGTATGCGAATTAAGCTCATGGGCCATTGTATGAAGTTATGAGAGGGAACAATTTAGCGACGAGTGAGACAGGAGATTCATATTAG
The DNA here is from genome assembly GCF_001865875.1 of Lupinus angustifolius. NCBI lineage: Eukaryota > Viridiplantae > Streptophyta > Magnoliopsida > Fabales > Fabaceae > Lupinus > Lupinus angustifolius. The sequence continues at coordinate 8,077,061 of NC_032022.1, read as the reverse complement.
ACAACACGAATTTGGCTTTATGATGAGGAGGGAACCATGGATGCTATATAATTGCTATAACGATTGATGTATGGATACTAAAGGAATCAAAAGGGACTTATGCATGATTTTTGTTGATGTAGAGAATATGTATGATATGGTGCCTATAGAGGTATTGTGAAAAGATCTAGAGAATAAAGGAGTTAAGATTTCTTACATTTAAGCAATCAAGAATATGTATGATGGAGTTAAGAGTAGTGTGAGTATACAAAATGAGGTCTCAAAATAATTCATTATTTTTATAAGATTGCACCAAGGGTCAATACTAAGCAGTTATATGTTTACATTGATCTTGGATGTGCTTACTACGAATATCCAAGAGTTGATGACAAAATGCATGCTTTTTGTGTGTAATAATGTCCTGGATGAAGATTCAAGAGAAGAATTGAATGAGAAAATAGAAATGTAGAGATAAGAATTAGAAGCACGTGAATTTCATATTAGCCGATGTATGAGAGAGTATATGATATTTAAGTTTAGAAGGATATGGACAAACCCTACTATAGAGGTAAAAATTGGAGATCATATCACACCACGAGTCACTAGAATTACGTCTCTCTTGTTGGATAACAAGGGCTCTAGCAAACCTATAGGGGGTGACTGGGTGGATTGGTGTACAATTCAAACTTTTCGGTTTTGAAAGATATTCGCTGATTTTCTCTGATTTAATCGATTAACAACTTTACTTAATCATTTAACAATTTTTTAAAATTAGTCAATTAACTCGTGGCTTAATCGATTAACTCAATTAGTTTTTGGAAAATCTTTAGTTCTTTGACACGACGATATTCAATGATCAATCGATTTTTTCATACACTTCAACAATTGAATTTGTACGATCGATGATGCAGAAACAATTATACAACAATGCTAATATGAATTGAATGCAAGATACTAGAAATTGATAATTGATTAAACATAAAAATTAGGGATAAGAGAATTTGAGATGTTCGATTTTATCCTGGTTCGATTGCCAACCACTGTAATCTACATTCAGTCATCCCCTTTTGACCTGGGAGATTTGCTTTCACTATGAAGAATTGAAATTCTTACAAACAATCTTCCACCAAGAACCTCTTGGACCTAACTTATAATAGATAGAATCACTACTTCTAGCTTAGGGTTTCTCTAAACTCTTCTCTCCTTCTATGGTGATACCTCACACCTTGAGAGATAAATTACAAATCGAATCGTCTTCTTGTGTACCTTTTCTTATGCTTGTATTCACTCAATTTAGAATATCTAAACCTTCTTGAAATACCTCCGTCATTATGATAATGAGACGCAAAGGTTTAAAGAAAACTTTGATGTCATATGAATGCTTGAATATCTCTTCTCAAATATTCAGGAAAAAGTCTTTTCTTGTGTTTCAAAGTATGTAACTATCTTTTTTCAGAAACTCTCAGGTTTGATTTTGAAAAACGTTGCAATTACTCATAGGAATTGTTGGTTATAATAACCTTTAATTTCAATTAGTTTTCTGTTAGATTAATCGATTATGTTGATACTTAATCGATTAACATTCTTTAAAAATCCAAGATTTCAAAACTGATATTGACTTAATCGATTAATCATCAACTTAATCGATTAACATGTTTCTCATTTGCAAAGACTTAATCGATTAACTATTACCTTAATCGATTAACTATTTTCTGAAGAACACTTAATTCATATGTTATGAACCTCTAACATGATTTAATAATGTATGATACATGATTTGAAATGAGATAAGTTTAACCTAGTTTAATGCATCAATATCATGCAGTCATGTATGAATGTTAATGCATCTAAATCATGAAGTCATGTATGAATGTTAATCTCATATGCATCATAATCATCATTCTAAATTTTGAGATTATGTTTAGTTCATCTTTCCTAGACTCTACCAATTCAAAACATCTTAGGACCTAAGGAAATGAAAATTACTCTTAAGCTTTTGTTGATCCTCTTGACGCTTGAACTTGAGTCTTCAATGTTGTTGTTGATTTGGTTTTGTCCATATCTTTATGCTTTGTCTTCATTAAAATAATGGAAAGCACATTTGCTTTCACATCTCTTGGGTTAATCATACAACACAATTAGGAAACCGAGGGACCACAAGATTCAAGCGGAGCGGAAGAAATGACAAAGTGCATCGAGTATCTATCGTATGTAAAAGAAAGATGATACTAAAGCTTATGGTGGAATTTTATTGCACAATTATAAAATTCACAATGCTATGAAACTAAATGTTGAATAGGAAAATATCAATAAAAAATAAACTCAATGTAGCATACATGATAAGGTTTTGTTGGATTTATGAACACACTAGATAAGATATGATTATAAATAAAAACATTAGAGAGAAAATTAAAGGGTTGATCCATTTTGTAGATGTAGATGAATGCAAAGTAAAATCATAAGTAACACAATTAAGAAAAATTTAAAAATTAATGGCTTGCCAATAACTATTATATTATACAAAATTGTGGCGTCATTTGATATGTAGCCAACTCCACAATATGATAGAAATTTTTGGTTGTTGTAAGGAGGCGGTGCCACACGCTGGCCAGGATGTGCATATCCACACCTAGAAATAAATAAATATGTATGTATTGTTAACCCATATTATTAATAGGATATATAAATTTGTATCATTGTCATTCATTTGTCAGATACATTATAAACTATTATATTATTAAATTTGGATTGCTCATTCATTTAGTAAAATTATTAGGTCAATGATCAAATTAATGAGTTACTGGTTGGATCATTTAAATCGATTTACATTAAAAATATTAAAAAAATTATAATAGTAACTAACACTATTTAATAAATTTATATTCTAAATTAAAAAATATTAAGCAACCAAGAAAGAAGGTTTTATTAAAACAAAATGTGACAAAATAAATTGAAAACATTATTAAACAACATTTGTTTTTCGTTCTAATCACAATAAAAGTGGACAAGGAAGTTTAACGTAATTACAAACTATGAGATTCACTATATTGGAATAACAAAACAACAACGCTTAAAATTGTCATTCAACAACGCTTTATGAGTGTTGTCTACGCGAGCGCGGTAGAATATAGGATTATATTTAATAGCATTTTTGAAGCGCTGTAAAAAATAAATATTTAACCACACTCATTGAAGCGAGCGTTGTTAAATATCTACTTTAAAATAAGGCAAAATCTCTCTCAAACATTATATCAAACACGTAACAAGTATGTCCAATTCCATCATATTTATCCAGAGATTTGACAATAGAAACATCATTCTAAAAACCAATTCATAAATTATTGTATAAACTGGTCTTCTTTAGTTCAAATCCATCAAGTCGGGAGATTATATGCGGCAATGAAAAGACGAAGGTGATGAAGATTTAGAGGACAAATTTATAAATTTCTTCTCTCCCTTAACTGAAGAAATAAGAAGACAAAAAGACATAGTTTATTTTCAACATAGTAAGAATTAAATCAAAATTTACATAGAAAATATGGATGAAAAAATAATAGTCAAATGCAAGAAATACATACAAATATTACAAGTTTGGTAAATCACCAACAGCTCCACCTAGCTTCAACCTTGACATTTCCTATATTATAAAATAAGCAGTTAATATAGATGTAAATACAAGCAACAAGAGTGAAACAAAGAAAAATAAATAAGGTAAAATAAGATAATGATTCTGAAAGTGCAAAGTGTCAAGGATCGCACTAGCAATGTTTTGCCTATGTTTTGATGAAGATAAGGTTTTATTAAAGTTTAAAAATGGCTCAACAATCAACATACCTAGTACTCATTGGTGATATCTAGACTAGTTTATATCAATAGTCATATTTCTAAGTAGCCTGGGATGTGTGCCTTAGTAAGTGAGTATAGGTGAGGTAAACCTAGATGCAAGTCTCTCAAGCCATTATAATTGTCACATCACATTCATGAGACATATCATCTAGTTAATTGTATGTTCATGCATTAATCATACATGTTATATGTACATATTAGGCCTAATATAATTTCTAAAACATGTATAGGAGTTAAGCATAACATATGAGTAGTTTGCCTTTTGAATCACGTGTTTTAATATGTTGGTTAATCGATTAACGTGGTGACTTAATCGATTAACTCAAATGTTTTTATGTTATATCAGTTTTTCTGTTACAATTGTTTTCTATTTTAATCATGTTATAATGGTTAATCGATTATCGTGGTAACTTAATCGATTAACATGTCTTTTTATGTTATAATTGTTTGCTATTTTAATTGCTTAACTGATTGCAACGGTTTGAAGTGTCAAATATGTTTTGTATAAGTTTAGGCAAATTGCAGAGACGTGTAGCATTTTGCATACTATTGTTTAGGATTGATTGGAGAGCATATTTTCGTGATTTACTTTGTATTTTGCGGAGAGAAATGCATGTGTGAGGAAGAGAGATTAACATGCCTTATTGAAGTTGATTCATTGTTACTTGCGTACTGTTTTTCATATGCTTAATCTCATCTTTTTTTTCTCACATGTTCATGCATTCTTGATAGAGATTCTTAGAGAGATATTTTGTGTTTACTGTTTTTGATTAACTTACATATGCATGATGGCTTGAGTGAATTGTGAGTGGATTAGTCTTTAAGGTTTTTCATAGTTAAAATTTGAGCATTATTGTGCTTGGTAAACCTTGTTGTTGTAATCTGTTTTTGTGTATTGGATTAGTCTCTTGGTATCTTACCACCACGGAGATAGAGTGATTCTTCACTAAGACTATGAGGTCTTGAATTGAGAACGAGAATCTTGGTTGGGGCTGGTTCGCGAGAAAGTTTTTCTTAGGCGATAGGTAGAGTTAAACCAAGGATTAGATGTTCTAGGAATTCAAGAAAGAAGCATCTTGAGTCTTGTAAATTGAATTGGTGTATGTGATTATACTGGTATTCAATATAGTGAAGAAGAAAATCTCCTAAGATCAGAAGGGGAGGCCTGGCTGTTGTTTGTAGTGGACCGCAAATGAACCAGGATAAAAATCCATATGTGCAAGTTGTTCTCTCTTAATCTCCTTTATATTTCTTATTGTTTTAATGAGAGTTTGAAGCTGATATTTTGCATGCTTATACCCTGCTATATACTTTTTAATATTTCATAAAGATATCTGATGTATCTCTACTTATCTGTTGATAAATAACTGTGTAAAAATTTGCTGCTTTGATCATTCTGCTTCTGTTTTGTGTTAATCGATTAAGCCCACTAGTTAATCGATTAACTAGGTTGTTTCCAGAACTGGGTTTTGGTGTGAGAAGTGGTGATTGATAACGCTACACCTATTCAACCCCCCCC
>NC_032022.1:8029501-8071617 GCF_001865875.1 Lupinus angustifolius | reverse complement strand
CCACTGATACCTAACAAGTGGTATCAGAGCTAGTACGACGTGCTAGCTCAAACGTATTCGCGTGATCCTAAGGGAATTAAAATGGGTTCCACCAACCCTTTTAGCGATGATGGCGCATCCATTAACCGCCCTCCCGTATTCAGTAGCGAGGGATACGCCTACTGGAAAGTCTGAATGAAGATTTTTATTGAGGCCATTGATTCGGATATTTGGGAATCCATGATCAGTGGACCATTCGTCCCACTTCACTTAGTGAGTGACGAACTGAAAGAAAAGCCTAAAAGCTTATGGACCGACGAGGAGCGCAAAAAGGTTCAATATAACCTTCGCGCCAAAAATATAATCACCTCGGCCCTATCATATGACGAATTCATTCGGGTATCTCAATGTCAAAGTGCCAATGAAATGTGGGACACTTTACAAGTGACTCACGAGGGCCCTAGCGAGGTCAAGCGCGCTAGACTGAATGCGCTAACACATGAGTACGAATTATTTCGTATGTTACCGAGTGAATCAATTGGTGATATGCAAAAGTGATTCACTCATATTATTAATTATCTTATTGCTCTAGATAAAATGTTTACCAGAGGAGAACTCACTAATAAAGTTTTATGTTGTCTTGACAAGAGATGGCAACCTAAAGTGATGGCTATCATGGAGTCCAAGGATCTAGATTCCATGCCTTTGGCAACACTGTTCGGAAAGCTTCAAGAGCATGAGATGGAACTTGGACGTCTGACCATGCATGAAGAGTCTGATCAGAAAAGGAAAGGAATATCTCTTAAAGCTACAACATCATAACCCACTGAAGAGATAGACAATGACGACTCTAGCTCTAACATTAATGAAGAAACGGTAAACCTTCTCATGCAAAAGTTTGGGAAATTTTTAAAGAAGAAAGGAGGTTTCAAGCGATTTTAAAAGAAAGGCGTGAGAATCAACAAGGAAAGGCAAGAATAAAGAGCGCTTCACTTGCCATGAATGTGGTAAGCCAGGTCACATGAAATTCCAGTGTCCCACTTACTTTAAGAAAGTTGATTCAAAAAAGAGCACTCCCCGTGACTTCAAATCGAAGAAGGCTTACATTGTTTGGGATGTACCGGAGGAAGAAACGACATCAAGCACCTCGGATGAAGAGAGACCACCAAGCTGTGCCTAATGACCGTAATAGATGAGGCTTGCGGATCAAGTAGTATAAAGGATGCTACTAATGAGGTATATTCTGACGCGTCATCCTCTTCTGATGATTCTCCTTCATATGATGTTTTATATGATGCTTATGTCGAGATGCATGAAGAACTAAAGAAATTAGCAAAAAATAGTGTCGATAGAAAAAGGGTAATTTTGCTAAATGATCAGAAAATAATACAACTACAAAAAGAATTAGATGAGCAGAAATTGGAAAATGAAACTTTAAATCTAACTTTTTCTTGTAATTCATGTGACTACTCTAACAATAAGTTATGTCAAACAACTATCCGTGAGTCTTGTGAGGACTTGAAAAATCAGAATTTTAAACTAAATGAAAAACTCGCAAAACTTACAAATAGTTAACACCAATTAGATACTTTGCTAAGTAAAACGAGAAACATTGGTGACCACACTAGATTAGGGTATGTTCCCACATCCCATACAAATAGACCATATAGGAAACCTATAACTCGTGCTAATAAAAAGTCTAATAATAAAAATAGAGTCCCTACATGTTTCTGTTGTGGCACACATGGCCACACCTCTTACTCCTGTTACATCAGGAAATATGGGATACCCAGTGGTGTTTATGCTTGGGTGAGAAAGGGAGATAAATCCCTGGTTACTAGCAGAAAAGGACCCAATATAATTTGGGTACCTGAAACTAGCAGATGATCTATTTTGAAAGAAAAAGGTTTCGTCACATATGGAGATAACAACAAAGGAAGAATCCTAGGCGCCGGAAAAATTGGCAACTCAACCCATGCTATAATCGAGAACGTTCTGTACGTAGAAGGTTTGGAACATAATCTGTTGAGCAATAGTCAACTATGTGAAAAAGGTAATTGTGTGTCATTTGATTCTGATTGTTGTATAATCTGTGACGTTTTATCTAATAATATAAAGTTTGTCGGTTATCGTGTAAATAACATTTATATGGTTGATCTGGAGGATGTCACTTCCTTATTTTCAAAATGTTTTATTTCAAAAGAAGATGACATTTGGCTTTGGCACAGACGAGTCGCTCACATTCATGTAAAGCTTCTAGAAAAATTATCTAAAAATGATTTAGTTATTGGTCTGCCAAAACTCGATTTTAAAACTCAGGATTCTTGTGACATGTGTCAAAAATGTAAACAAGTAAAGAATTCTTTTCATAAAAAGAATGTGATATCCACTACTAGACCTTTGGAGCATCTCCATATGGACTTGTTTAGACCGTCGCAAATCATGAGATTTGGTGGAAGTTTTTTACGCTTTGATAATTGTTGATGATTTTTCTAGATTCACATGGACCTTGCTTTTGGCATCTAAGAGTGATGCATATAAATCTTTTAAGTGTCTAGCCAAACAAATTCAAAACCAGTCTAACCTTAAAATTATTTACATACGATCTGACCATGGCGGAGAATTTGAAAATCATAAATTTAATAAGTTTTGTAATAAGCATGGTATCATGCATCAGCTCTCAGCTCCCCGTACCCCTCAACAAAATGGGGTTGTTGAGAGGTAAAATAGAGTTCTAGAGGAACTCGCTAGGACCATGCTAAATGAGATCAAGGTTCCAAAATACTTCTGGGCCGATGAAGTACATACTACCTGTTATGTAATGAATCGAATACTACTTAGACCTACTTTTTCGAAAAACACCTTATGATATTTTTCAAGGTCAAAAACCGAATATTGTTCATCTTCATGCATTCGGGTGCAAATGTTTTATTTTAAACAATGGAAAAAGATCTTTAGGAAAATTTGACTCGAAGGCTGATGAGGGCATATTCTTAGGGTATTCTTTGTATAATAAGGCTTTTCGTTTGTTTAATAAATATATCATGCAAGTAGAAGAATCTATTCATGTTCATTTTGACGAATCTTCTCCAAAAGAGAAGAGAAAGGTCTTTTCTGATGACATCTCAGGTGCACTAGAAGAAGCTTATTCAAAGGATATGAACCAAATCCAACAAGAAGATGTTGAGCAAACAGTACAAGATGAACATCAGGACATGCTTACTGCATAATTTCTGTAATTTCGTTGCATTTGTGTCTAAAATAGAGCCAAAGACCATCGATGAAGCCATCGAGGATGTACACTGGGGTATAGCTATGCAAGAAGAGCTAAACTAGTTTGAGCGTAATAATGTGGTTGGGAATTGGTCCCCAAACCAAAAGAACATCCTGTAATTGGCACCAGATGCGTCTTTTGTAACAATCTAGATGAATCTGGCTTGATCATTAGAAATAAGGCTCGCTTAGTGGCCAAAGGCTACAACCAGGAGGACGACATCAATTATGATGAGACCTATGCTTTTGTAGCCAGACTTGAGGCCATTAGGATGCTCTTGTCCTTCGCATCAATCATGAACTTTAAGCTCTTCCAAATGGATGTTAAGAGCCAATTTTTAAATGGCTATATTCAGGAGGAGGTGTACGTAGACCAACCACCGGGATTTGAAAACTTCAAATACTCAAACCATGTGTATAAACTCAAGAAGGCCCTTTATGGCCTAAAACAGGCTCCCAGAGCCTGGTACGGTAGATTGAGTTTGTTCCTATTAGAAAAAGGGTTTGAAAGAGGTTTGGTCGACACCACTCTCTTTATTCGTAGATTAGATAATCATGTTTTACTTGTTCAAATATATGTTGATGATATTATCTTCGGATCTACTAATGGCATCCTTTGTAAGGAATTTTCTGAGTAGATGTAGGGCGAGTTCGAGATGTCGATGATGGGTGAGCTGACTTTCTTCCTTGGGCTTCAAATTAAACAAATGGAAAGTGGCATCTTCATTCATCAATCAAAATACTACAAAGAATTACTAAAGAAATTTGATATGGAGCAATGTAAAGATGCATCCACAACTATGGCGTCCGCATGTTATCTTGATAAAGACGAAAAGGGAAGACCTATTGAGGTAACCAAATATCGTGGGATTATCGACTCTTTATTGTATTTGACTGCTAGCCTCCCCGATATTATATTTAGCGTTTCTATGTGTCCTAGATTTCAAGCTTTGCCAAAAGAATCACATTATATTGTTGTTAAACGTATCATGAGATATTTAAAATGAACAATAAATATGGGATTATGGTATCCTAGGGATGCCTCTTTATCCTTGGTAGGCTACTCTAATTCTGACTTTGCTGGGTGTAAGTTGGATCGAAAGAGTACTAGTGGGACTTGTCATCTATTAGGTAGTTCCTTAATGGCATGGCATAGCAAAAAGCAAGCGTGCATTGCTTTGTTCACCGCAGAAGCGGAATACATTGTTGCTGGCGTGTGTTGCACTGAAATCCTTTGGATGAAAGCAGCAACTTAAGGACTTTGGGCTTAAACTAGAAAAGATCACATTAAGTGTGATAATATGAGTGCCATCAACCTTTCTAAGAATCCCGTTTTGCATTCAAGAACCAAGCATATTGAAATAAGACATCATTTTTTGCGCGATTATGTTTAAAAAGGTGATTGTGTGCTATAATTTGTAGAAACATCTAAGCAATTAGCGGATATTTTCACCATGCCCCTCTCACGAGATACTTTCTATGTTCTTCGAAGAGAACTAGGAATCATTGATGAAAAATATCTTGATTGAGCTTATGTTATTGCCTTACATGATTATTTGACTTGTATGATTCAAAATGAAAACATGTTGAATGCTAGCTATTCCTTGTATGATCCATGATTCTGTAAATAAGCTCTATGTATATATGTGACTGCTCAAAAATTATTATTTTTTTTAAAAAAAGTTTGAAATTCTTGCATGCCTTTAAAACATCCAAAATGATGTATCTAATGCATTTAATCGATTAAGTCCCTATGTTAATCGATTGTCTGGATGCAATTTTTTAAAACTTGGTATTTTTTAACTAAGGTTAATCGATTAAGACAATCATTTAATTGATTAACGACACCAGTATAACAGAAACAGAAGCGTTTCTGGACATTTTTCAAAACCTCCATCATCCCCTTTTCTCTCAAATCTCAGAGGAACAAGTTCAACATCATCCCTAAACTCTAACCTAACCTAAACTGAATAATCCTACCCCATTTTCATCCATAAACCTGCTTCTCCATCTCTAATTTCCAAGAAATCCGGTTTCCCCTAAATTCGAACAGTGTTATGCTAGAAAACGCTATTAAAAGATCGTTGTTAAATGTGAATTATGGCGTAGTGGTTTTTTTTTCTCCCAAGACGACATTGTTTGATTTTAAAAAAAAAGTAAATTGGTAGATTTAATCAATTCAATTGACTCAATTATAAATTTTATGCATAAAAAATAATTAAGTCGAACCAATTCATAGTGGTTTTGGTTCATGGTGAATTGGATGGGTGATTCTAACCAATTAAGTGTTCATTTTATATCAGCCTCGTCAATCCAAATCAAATTTAATAACACTCACTCAATGCAACTTGCACCCTCTGTCCCCAAATCCTGAATATGTTAGTGGTTGTTGTTGATGGATGATTTTATTTTCTACTAGAGATATAGGATACCACACACAAAATGATTGTACAAGAATGTACACAGTGTTCATCAGGAATAAATGTTATGTTTGTGCTTCTTTGTGGTTTATTATCCAGGTACAACTTTAAGGTTTTATGTGAAACTTTGTGTCACCCAATTGTAACTGTATGCTATGCCATTTGGAGTTACATCTAAATATGCCCATCCACCATAGAGTTGTAAAGGAGGGACACTCTTCTGAAGTAATGGAGAGATAAATGACTTTTTCATTTGTATTTTAAGGGTAAAAGTATAATCTTATTTTAAATAAAAATGATATAAATGTCAATGTATTCTATTTTTATTTTACTCTTTTATAACACTTCTCTCTTCATTAACGGATAGGAGTCTTACAATTTGATGATATGTTATTATCACTGGACCCACATAATAATAACTCTATGGCTATGAATGGTTGTTAGAGTTCTTGAGAAGTTTGAGGCATATTCAGGTTATCATTTCCTGGGGAGACCCTCAAACTTCTTTCCATCATATGGAGGGTAAGTGTTATGCTCCTTTTCCCTTTCTTGTGTTATGCTCCTTTTAGTTTATTCAGTTATTATGCTCATTGTTGTTAAACTTTACATCTTCGCTCAACAGATTTTCATCAATAAATTGCTTGCTGTACACCAAGTCCGGAAACAATTCATCAGCCTTTACTAACATTGTCCAGTGAGTTTTTGACATTATTCTTAGTGGATTAGTACTTCTCATTATGCTTGTATTTAACTGTTATTTCTTCATACTATGAATTTTCGCTTCTTATATTGACATAGGTGTCCATCATTATATAGGATATTCGGAACTGATATAGGGTACAAAACTTTAAAATCATTGAAGAACAAAGAGGTTGAAAATTATAGCCATATGGAAAGAAACTATGATGGGACAATGTTATTGGGAATATCTGGATCATTAAAAAGTTGATTTTCATCTTAATGGCAAATCTGTAAGTGCCTTGTGTTGTATTTGGTAGCTATTCTGGGTGTCAACGACCTGGTGACAACTTTCTTTAGACATTTATAATTCAGAAATTTGTAGGGAGTGTATGGTTTCTACTGCACCCATAATTATTGATTCCAATTATTTCTAGGTGCACAGGACTGGATTGTTTTATTTAACCTAGTTGAAGAATGAAAGTGACAATTCAGTCACATATTAAGACCTATCCAAACTAAACAGTCTGTGTTTTTAACACCCGAATTTGATTGTAAATTTGTTTGATAGTATGTGTTTCTCATTATTACCGTTGAAACAAATGAACAAATGATGACATTTGGGTGTAAAATGAAAAAACCAAATCTCAGCATGTAATGGATGAAATATTTTAAGGGTGTTTATAAGCCTTAAAGTGTACTTTTGAGGTATGCCCCAAGAGTAAGGACACACGCAATCACCACCTCTTCTATCGGATGGTTGGCTCGGGCACAAAGATCTTTTTTTATTTTTTTTTTGTATGTGTTGACCAAGTCAAGACACCCTTGCTACATGTGTTGACCAAGTCAAGATGGTCGTTGCTAGCAATTAATAGATAAGAGAGAGATCCGGTCAATATGATTGTTGGCTACATCGTGACCATCAGATCTTCTAGCCGTTTGAAATGAGATATTTTTCTAGATCGTCAGATTGGCATGACCGTTTGAGGTCTCCACGTGTAAATAGAGGTTTACCTCAGAAAAATCGCACCACTTGAGAGCATTTCCCTAACTTTTCTTTTCTCCCTATCTATTGAAGCATTTCAGACTCCCTTCACTCTCTTTCTTTATATGGTACTAGAATTGGCATGGGTGGACATATTATGGGAATTTCAAGAATTGATATTGGTAACAATATTGTGGGAATTTCATAAATTCGAGAATTGACAAGGTAGTCATACTTTGGGAAATTCAGAAATTGGCACCAGTAGTCATATTATGGGTGTATTCGTGATCGACTCTTACAATACAGTAAGAAATAGAAATAGAGAATTAGGTTGTTTTTATCTTGAGGGTGATATGGTTGATAGTCTGCTTGCACATTATTAGGAAGTGTCACAAAAAAAAAATTAGCAGTGCCATGAAACATTCTTACAAAGCGGCAAGTCATTTACAACAATTTTAAGGCATTTCATTTTACAATGACATTCGTAGAAAATATTATTGGATCAAATAGATTTGACCTTAACAAACCACTTTGGTTTATTGGGACAAATTTGAATTGTTGGCAACATAAGATGATTTTTTTCTCACCATGAGAAAAATTGCTAATGTTCCGAATAATGCTATCCGGTGGTGCCAGAAAAAGCTGAGAAATAGGAGAATTATAAACTAATTATAGAGATAGCTCTCGAATGAAAATGATTACTATGTAAGAATTTGATATTGATTGTATTGTGTGACGATCTAAAATTATTACAGCTCATATAAGTATGTCAGCTTAATTTGTTATGCACGTGGAAAAAAAGTATGATACTGAGGAAGTTGAGACTAAAAAGTATGTTATTAGCCACTACCTCAAGTATCACATGAATGATGATAAATCACTAGAGTCTCGGTCTCATGGGATACAGAGGATTGCTCGTGAAATTGTATTTGAGGTTATGCCCCTAGATGAGCAATTTCAAGTGGTTGTCATCATTTACAAATTGCCTCATGAGTGGAAGGACTTCAAAAACCTTCTTGGGCATAAGATTAAAGAATTGTCTTTGAAATCTTTGATCATTAGTCTACATATTGAGGAAGAGGCTCGTAGATAAGATCAGAGAGATGAAGTGTTGATTGTCTCTAACAACATCACTAAGAAGAAATTCCCACGTGCGGTTCTAAAGTCTGCTAGAAATAATTTTAGGAATTAGAATCCAATGAGAATGGAACAAGAACACCAACCGCGATAAGAATTGGAACCCCAAAAAGTCTAATATGCTAAACCACTTGTTAGGAATGACTCTAGTGATATCTATATCTACTTCAAATGTGGTAAGTCGAGTCATATTTCATGCAAGTGCTGGAATAAACCAATGAATGATCCTCCATAAGCCTACATGATTGATGAACCAGTCTTGGTAGTGTTATTTGAGGTTAATATGGTTGGAGGATTGAATGAGTGGTTGATATACATTGGTGCATCCCTCTATGTTTACTATGCTCATGCTATCTTCAAAACATGCACGCATGTTGAAGACAAGAAATTTTTGTTGGGTGATTTCCAAGCCACTGTTGTTGCTGGGACCGGTGATGTGGAGCTGAACTTTACATCAAGAAAGACTCTGATTCTCAAAGATTTAATGCACACTCTAGATTTGAGGAAAAATCTAGTCTCTAGTTTTCTTCTAAATAAAATTTGTTTTACCTAGACCATAGGGATAGACTTGTATACTCTTACTAGGAATGAGAATTTTGTAAGGAAAGTGTACGCCACTAAAAACATGTTCAAATTGAATCTTGATGTTATTGCGAATAAAATTTCTCATTCAATTCACATATTGTGTGATTCTAATATTTGACATTCTATACTTTATCATATTAACAAACTTTCAATTTAAAATGATTTTGAAAATTAGAAATTTTGTAGTCAAACTAAAATAACTAAAAAAACATCTAATGATGATGATAATATTGAAATTTGTGACAAAGCTAGTAATTATAGTTCTCATAATGGTAATGACAATATTCACGAATTTGTTGTGGGGGAGTTTAGAGATGATAATAGTAGTTAATCTGAGGTAACGACAGTGATAGTGGCACAAATGGACTTTTTTTAGAAAAATTAAAAATTAAGGTGTGTATTAAAATTTGATACTAGTTGAAATTAATTATGTTTAGTTGTGTACTTTTGATCGAAAAATCAATTTGATTTATTTTCTACCTTTCACTCAATAAGAAAATGGATCAGATTCTACATAAAGTTGGTGTTCAGAATTTAGACTAATTTTTAAAGGGCTCCTAGAATAGATGTTGAATGCATGATAATTTTATTTTCTTTTTTTTGTTTGTAACGACAAATCAATAATGTGGACATATCTAAGGGTAGAGGTTTAAGTAGTTCCTATATGAATAATGAAATCGAACCAAACCAAAAGTCAAACCATTTTTTGTGATATTCTTCAATTTCATGATTCAGTTAGATTTTAAATTTATGAAACCATTGTTGAATGGTTCAATTCAGTGTTACATATTTTTTGAAATTGCAAAAATGAACCATATATTCTACAACTATTACGGTTTATCCTACAATTATTGTCATTTAATAAACTTATTCGATAAGTGTGCATTGAATTATCAACTTATTCATTTTTATACTAATGTAATCGTGTTCCACCCCGGATAACCCGGGTGTTCTCTAACCCGCCCTAGGTAAGGACATGCATTTAGACTCACTGGTACTCACCCACCCCGGGCTGTCCAGACCTATCGAAAGTGCCGTAAATGCTTTTGACACGTCTTAAATGTCTCTCGCACCCCATTAATGCATCTAACACCCCATAAATGCCTCTGGCACCCCATAAATGCATTTGACACCCATTAATGTTTATGACTCTGTCATCAATGCGCCACACGCCCTAAGTACTTACTGACATTCCACCTGCTACGCCGCCTGCATCCCAACCTGCCCCCGACAATTCGAAAAATGATAACCAGCAAGCAGAATAGAGACAACCCATCATATCCCGTTGTACCCGCTAGGCTCTGACCAATGACCGAATGTCATGTCAACAATCTCAGGCTCTATAAATAAGGAGCTCACACATGGAATATAATTAATTCTAATTCCCTCATTTATTGTTATATTTATTACTCCAACTTTTCTTTTATTTACCCCATTTATCTCTCTAGAATACCTCACTGATTTGATCGTCAGAGAACCTTTTCAGGTACCTCCTGCCGATGGGTCCAGATGACAATCTGACCAAGCTACCTGATCTCTCGCATTCTACTAGATATCTACCACCAACCATTCTTCTTCTATTACCGACTATCACTTCCTAATACAAAAGAACAAATTGAATACTTATTTTGTAAAATAAGTCAAATGAGTTATTTATTCAACTGTGACGACGTTTTATTATTGTCTTTGGCTTATTATATGTGTGATATAAAAACTAATTCAAAATTTGATTTTTACAAAAGAAAAACGACTAGAACTTTACAACCTTAATATGTTTTTATAATTTTTTTAATTTTCAATAAAAGTAAATAATCTTAGGGTTAGGCATGGGGATGAGTCTGAGTAGTGTACTACTTGAATCTGTCTCATTCTATTATTTTGGGACCAAGACATGCTCGAGACTCTTGAACGTACCTCCAAGTCCTTAGGCATCCAACATTTCACGAGTACCCAGAAATTCATAAAATACTTATAAAACTGCATGCAACTTATATATTTGTACATTTATTTCCTAGAATTTTGTGTGTTATTTTAGACAATTAAAAGAAGAAGAAAAATGATAATAATAATTACAACGTATTGTAAAGTACAAGTACACAATTTTAAATTGTCACTTAAATATAAATATTTTTAATAAAAAAATATAATTTAAAACAAGACAATAAAACATATCATACATCTAAGATCTTTCTATCAACATTACGTTACACTTACCGATTAACAAATATAATATCACTACTTAAAAACATGACCAAAAATATGTTTAATTATGTTATGTGTGTAACATAATTAAATATATTTTTGGTCATGTTATGTGTGTATATATAGATTTAAGATTACCAACGGACGTTGATTCAAATAGTACATGCTTCATTCTCTTTAAGATTGGTGGGTTTAAGTACCTTATTCCGTTCAACACGGAAGCTTAAAATTTTTGGGTCCATCTACCGGTAGATTAAAAAATATGGACCAGAAATGAGTCCATGACGCGTTGCATATACTACTGGTGAATAGCTCCAGGTCTAGTACCCTTTGCCAACGGCTCGGTGCAGTTTAGTTTAGTTTAGTTTTTATACCCTGAACAAATAAGAAACGAACTAAAACAAATCTTCTTAATATATTCTTGTGTTCGGATCCTGATCTTTCCCTGAAACCAAACCGGACTGTTATATGAGTGGTGGGAAAACTGAAATCGCGAAAATCTGGGCCTAAAACGTAATCCAAAGCCCACAGGCCAACTAAAAGAATACCAGGTTTCCACCACCCCCTATTCATTCGCAGTCGCTCACAGAGAATCAGTGTCCGACGAAGACAACTCCACAGTTCAGTTCACTCGTAAATCAATAAACACTCCCTCAGGGTCCATCGAGGAAAGAAAGCATGAGCAGCAGCCAGCATGAGAATGAAAATGAGAATGAGAAGATGAATCTCATCAAAACCATAACCTCAATCCTAACCACTAAACCTAACCCAAACCTTTCATCACTCCAACCATTTCTGCCACACCTAACCCTCCCTCTTCTCCTCTCCCTCCTCTCCTCCAAACCCCTCTACTCCCGCCCTTGCACCGTCCTCTCATTTTTTAAACCCCTCCATTCCCTCTTCCCACCCCCCTCCTTCCTCTCCTCCCCCGAGCCCCTCCTCTCCCTCCTCCCCTCCCTCCTCCGCCACCACAAATTCTCCGACGCCAAGTCCCTCCTCTCCTCCTTCATCTCCCGCGACCACCCTCGCCACTCCCTCCACTGTTTACTCCTCCACCCCAACCGCTCCCTCCCGTCCGTCTCCAAACCCCTCCTCGACACCTCCGTCGGTGCCTACGTCCACGCCGGACACCCTCACCTGGCGTACCAGATTTTCAGCAAGATGAAACGGCTCCGTTTTTGCCCGAATTTGCTCACTTGCAACACCCTCCTCAATGCTCTGGTTAGGTCCCCGTCTTCTCATTCTATTCAGTTGTCTAAGCAGGTGTTTAAGGATTCTGTTAAACTCGGCGTAAACCCGAACACCAACACCTTTAATATACTTATTTATGGTTGTTGTGTTGATAATAAGTTCAATGAAGCTATTGAGTTGATGAATCGAATGAGTAATTTTGGGTGTTTTCCTGATAATGTTACTTATAATACAATTTTGAGTGCACTCTGCAAGAAAAGTCAGTTGAGTAAAGTCAGGGATTTGTTACATGAGATGAAGAATAGTGGCTTGGTTCCAAATAGGAACACATACAATATTTTGGTTCATGGGTATTGTAGGCTCAAATGGTTGAAGGAAGCTGCTGAGGTTATTGAGCTGATGACACTGAATAATATGTTGCCGGATATTTGGACTTATAATATTATGATGAGGGGTTTGTGTGATGAAGGTAAGATTGAGGAGGCATTTAGGCTTAAAGATGAGATGGAGAACTTGAAGGTAGTTCCGGATGTTTTTACTTATAATACTTTGATAGATGGGTGCTTTGAGTGGCAGGGCAGTGCAGAGGCATTTAAGTTGGTTGAGGAAATGAAGGAGAAAGGAGTCGAGCTAAATGCAGTCACTCACAATATAATGGTCAAGTGGTTATGTAAGGAAGGTAAGACCGATGAAGCAAGCAATACGATAAGGAAGATGGTCGAGAGTGGGTTTTCTCCGGACTATTTTACGTATAATACCATGATTAATGTTTATTGTAAAACAGGAAAGCTTGGAGAAGCATTTAGGGTGATGGATGAAATGTCAAGGAAAGGATTGAAAACGGATATTTATACTCTTAACACCATATTACACACTTTGTGCACAGAGAAGAAGCTTGAAGAGGCATATGAGTTAACTGTGAATGCCCGGAAGCGAGGTTATATTCTTGATGAGGTAACCTATGGAACTCTAATGATAGGATACTTTAAGGATGATAAAGCAGACAAAGGTTTGAAGCTTTGGGATGAGATGAAGGAGAGGGGGATTGTTACCAGTGTTGTCACTTATAACACTATAATTAGAGGGTTATGCCTGTCTAGAAAAACAGACCAGGCTGTAGATAAATTGAATGAGCTTTTAGAGAAGGGTTTGGTACCTGACGAAACTACATATAACATAATTATTCACGGATACTGCTGGGAGGGGGCAGTAGAGAAAGCATTTCAGTTCCATAACAAAACAGTAGAGAACTCATTCAAGCCAGATATCTTTACATGTAACATTCTTCTTCAAGGACTTTGCAAAGAGGGTATGCTGGAGAAGGCTCTAAAACTTTTTAACACATGGGTCTCTAAAGGAAAGCCTGTTGATGTAGTTACATACAACACATTGATATCTGCCCTTTGTAAAGAAAGGAGAATTGAGGATGCATTTGATCTTATGAATGAAATGGAGGTCAAAATCTTGAGGCCTGATAAGTATACTTATAATGCCATCATCAGTGCTCTTACTCATGCTGGTAGAACTGTGGAAGCAGAGAAATTGATGTCAAAATTTGTAGAGACAGGGCAAGATTTGAAAACTCATGACACTGCCCATGGGGATGGATCAGGCGATATGATGTTCTCAGAGCAGATAAGTAATTTGTGTACTCAAGGGAAGTACAAGGAGGCAATGAAACTATTTCAAGAGGCAGAGCATAAAGGAGTTGCTTTAAATAAATCTACACATATGAAGCTAATGGATGGGCTCTTGAAGAGGCGAAAAAGTATATCGAAGGCTGCATGATCAGATTTACACAATAACAGCTAGGTACTAATTTTGTCATTTGCATACATGATGCCCATAATGATTGAATCCTATCATAAAGGCAGTGTTGCGATTGCATTCAATGATCTCATGTAATTGTTCTGCCCCATTTTTCAATATAATAGTGAATCAGATTTTCATTTGAAGACTATTTAGCCAACATACTTATGGTGGTCTATGCATAGTTACCTTGTATGCATGAGGGTATGTTGTACATGGTTCATCACTTTTTACATTAATTTTATGAGACCTTCTTTATGACGAACCTAGTATGTGGTACTCGGTACGGTGAATTCAGTACACGGTACGTAGAGTAAATGAGAGAATTATGTAACTATGGGTCTATGCCTACCTATTTTTTACTTTCTTGGTAGGAATTTTTGGATGGAGTTTGTGATCATTTGATATACTTGGTTCTTAGTAGTAATTTCTTTCATATCACTCCTACAACACTATAAATGACCAGCACCCACATCCCTTTCCCATAATACCAATATATGCAATTGTATATTGGTATTATGGTGAACTGAGTTTCTATTACTTTCATAGATTGACAGCTAGAAACCACACCTGTCTTTGATTCGATATCATTAATAAATACACCAAATTTTATGGGAGTTAAATTGATGGTCTTCATGCTATATAGATAGCAAGCTAAGATTGGCATACCTCACTTTCCAAAACTCTTAGAAATTCAGTGAGGAGTTGCAGTAGAGTTGATAAACAAAATTACATGATTTTTGATAGAGCATTATGACGTCGTGTGATCCATGTAGCCGACCTCACCTAGTCGGATAAATGTTTGGTTGTTGTTATTGTTATGCTATAAGAAGTTTAAGGAATCTGAAGCCATAATTTGTAACTAATAATTGTGGAGGCTTTTAATGAAGCGTAGCAATGTGAAATCAATATCCTTTACTTTTGTCCTTTTGGACTAACTTTAAACATTTCATTTCAACACTTGATCTGGATTTTATTTATGTATAACTGTCTATCAATTATTTCATTGCTTGCATGCAACTTTCCTAAAGGTCAAGAGACTCAATGGATCAATGGGCAGGGATTTTAAGTATCATTCCAGATGCTTGATTTTAGCAATTTATTATCTACTTCATTATTGTTGTTCGCCTTATGTGTTCAAATTATCATGTTATGAATGCCTAAATTAAAATCTGAAGCTATGCAATCAGATACTTACAACATCAATTGCTAAGTTATGCCCAACTAAGATTGGAACATTCTTTTTAGGTTGTGTGTTGTTGGTTATGTTTTAAATAGGCTTGTTGATGAGCTTGTGATGGGATCTAAACCGTTGTCATCCCTAATGTGAAGTGGACCATGGCTGTGAAAAGGCAGAGATGCGGAAAAGATGGGAGAGGGAACAAGTAATGCTGCAACAAGATGTAATCAGTGTCTCTGTTTCTTCTGTATTTGCATTTCCATATATGGAATCAGGTTTCTTTTTTACTGTGCCTCTAACTGGCTACTAAGCTGAATTTTCCGATTCTGCAAGTGGCCTGAAGAGAAGATCCACAGGGCATTGAAGATATCTTTAAATAGGGCATTTGGGTGCTCTCACTTGTCTTTCCCCTTATCTCCCTCCCAATGTTAGCATATCTCTCCCTTTATTCTTCTTTTTAACTAGAAATCATTTCCTATTGTTAAGAGTGAATAAGAAGTCTATAAGTATATTAATCACAAGTTGGAGAGGGCTTTGAAGAGCAAATATATTCATTTGAGTACAATTTTGGTGGGGTTTATCATATTCCAGAAACTTGACTATTTGTTTGTTTACTTCAATCTTATAAAAATGTAGACACTAGGACTTGTGGCTTGTGGTGCCAGTACTGGAGGAAGAGATTGCAAGGCTTGAAGAGCATATGGTGCATTTCAGGCAGGACTTATACCAGAAGCTGTCTACATTTCATCCTCTAAGATGAAACTCAACAATGCAAGCCCATATAATATTCCAAAACTGGGTAAACTGAAGTTACTTTCACAAACAATGGGTAAAGCTGCAACATCTGCAACTTGGCCTGCAACAACAAACTTCAAGGTGAGTGAGTGGCCATTGTGTCACCGGTTCAGGTTAAGTTGTTTCACAATTGAGCTGGCATTTCATGAAAAGGATGAAATTGCATTGTGTGGATAATTTAGTGCTTCTTCTTGGAGTGTAGTAAATACATGCTCGAGGATTCATCTCTACCATTAATTTTAAATTAGTGACTTAATTATTTTTGCAAGTTTATTTAAATTCCATAATAGAGATCCTTCCTAGAGTATGCATTTATTGTGCTCTAGACTTATAAAACCTGATGTGGCTTGTACCTATTGTTTGTCTCACCAGAGGATGGACTAGGAAAGGAGAATCAGTCCTGTTCTAATCCTTTCAAGAGAAACAAGCAATCTACTTGTACAGGACTACTTGCCATGCAACAAAGAATCCAACTAAGAAACTTCCCAGTGAAAATAAGTCACTGCAGAAAAGTTGTGATCCCATATCTAACTTTGGTTGCAAACGACCCTTGTTATTGCACATAATAAGTTCTACAATTTCATTATTTGCATTGTCTCATTGCTAATTCATGAACTATGCAAAATGCAGGTGAGGGTTCACACTGGCAACCCAAGTTGAGAACGAATTGGAAGTGGCTAAAAGGGAAATAGTTACATGCTGCAACTGGAATTTCAACATCAAAGTTTGCCATCCTCTAGCTACTGGATTGGCATTTACTGGAGTGTTATCAAAAGACTTGTAATCATTGCTTTATTGGATATGCCTCCAAATACCAAGTCAAACTAGTGAAAGAAGCTATTAAGTTCCTTGAGAAAAGAAAGACTGGGCCCATCTCACAATTTGTACAACTTATGCCATATGGTTTCAGATATATAGATAGATACTTGCTATGCTGCACATAATTTGCTTTCTTTTCTTGTATATATGGTTTTATTAGTGTTGGGGATTCAATTTGTATACAGCTCTAGATCATGCATATAAAAAATGAAATGCCACCTTTGAGTACATTTCTTTAGTTATTTATTACCTATATAATAAAAAAAGCTCCCTCATGACATGTGTCAATATCTCAAACCCTCATGACATGTGTCAACCTCTCATCAAAACTCATGACATGTGTCAACCTCTCATCAAAACTCATGACATGTGTCAACCTCTCATCAAAACTAAAGCTCCCTCATGACATGTGTCAATCTCTCAAACTCTCATGACATGTGTCAACCTCTCATCAAAACTAAATGTTTCTCATAACATGTGTCAATCTCTCAATCAATACTTTCCCTCCAAAACATGTCAATCTTCCATTTTTGTTCATTGTACAATTTAATTTTAATGATTAAACAAAAAAAGCTCACTCATGATATGTGTCAATCTCTCAAGCCCTCATGATATGTGTCAACCTCTTAGCAAAACTCATGACATGTGTCAACCTCTCATCAAAACTAAAGCTCTCTCATGACATGTGTCAATCTCTCAAGCCCTCTGACATGTGTCAATCTCTCATCAAAACTAAAGGTCTCTCATGACATGTGTCAATCTCTCAATCAATATTTTCCCTTCAAAACATGTCAATCTTCCATTTTTGTTCATTATACAATTTAATTCTAATAATTAATGAGCTCATTTGTTTTTTATTCTATAAAAAAATTACATCTCACAATAAAGGGGATTGAATCCCTTTTCACATGTGAATTACTTCTCCACCATTATCATTTCATATCTCCATATTTTTCTCTCCCTCTCATTTCATATTTCTCTCTCCCTCTCATTTCATATTTCTCTCTTCTTCTCCCACGTGTCTACAATCCAATATTTTATTCGTCAAACTTCATTTCGTTAAACTTAATATGATGGCTTATGTATCCCGATACTAAGTCTTCATCATTGTAATTTGTTCTTATTTTATAAATATGTTGTTGAAAGTATATTTTTATTGATTTTTTTATTCATTAACTTCATCATTGTTCTTATTTTATAAATATGTTATTTAAAGTGTATTTTTATCGAGCAAGATGTTAAACCAGAAGAGGTCTCATATTAAGTTTATCTGATTTAAACAATTAAACCGTATGCTCTGACCGTATGATTTTATATATAACTAATATTTTTAACAATATGAATGCAGTGGTAACATATATGGTTTTAGTCATGCGAATGTAAACAACATACATATTTTTAATCATAAATGAACATGTAATATGTGTTCTTAATCATGCGGCAAAAAAATATCGTCCCGTGCAAATGCACGGGTAACTTGCTAGTTTTTTAAGTAAGAAAAAAGCTAACACTGTTATTTGTGGAATTTGTATCATAGTAACGGAGTACGGAGTGCGGGTTTGATAACACAAATTTATTGTGGTCAATATTTACTGAGAACCCGATATTATTTGAACTATATAGAATTGGCATATCAAAGGGATTGTAGGATCCGAATTAAAACCATTGTTGTGGGTAGTGCTTACTTGTATCATATTGTTACCTATTTGTGGACCCCCACCTATTTGCAGGTGGCCATGTGGGTAATGGGTAGTCATTCATGAATATTCAATCAGTATTCAAGTTTAATTATATGTTTATATATATATATTATAACTTAATTATTATATTAATAGTAGCATGTGTATATGATAATTTTGTCAATATCAGAAATTTAAAATGTGGTTCGCATTATGTATTGCGGCCACAACAAAATGGATGTGGTCGACATCGCGTCGGCAACGCACTGCAATTGCAGTGTGATTGAAATTCACAATAAAAACCGCAACAGTGTTACAGTTATAAAAGAGTGGACTGGTAATGGAAAAATTGATTTTTTTCCGTCCTGTTTCGTTTTTGCTTTCAAATCCAAGCAATAAAGCATCCAACTTTAATGTCATACAAGATTTCAAGACAAAATTTTTAGAAAAAGCAAAAGTAGATGCATAGTAGAAAGAAATGAATAGTGAGGACTGAGAAGTGAGGACCTGGCAACGCTAGCGATGATCCTTCAGTCGTCTGACTCGTCTATGTTCCCCATTCTTCTTGCATGTGCATCCCGGGTTGGCAATTGGTGGGCACACTGCCTCTGTTCGTGGAGACTGAAGTTGCATCTGTTCATTTTTTGCACCGCTTGAGAGCGAGAGAGGAGAGGTGACTCATGAGAGTCTTGAGAGAATAAGAGAGGGGATTTCATTTCATAGAATAAGATTTTATAGAATAATTTTTTTGCAGATTCAAGAGAATAGAGATAAAGAGAAGAAGAGAGGTTGAGACGAGATTTTTATATGCTAAATGGGATTCAGAGGGGATTTGCATTTTGCAGATCGGAGAGAAGAGAATGAATGGGATCATTGTAGTTTTTGTAGAATTGTAGAAAATAAAAATATTTAGAAATGTTTTATTAGAAGTATAATTATATTTAGAAATGTTTATATGGACATTGGGTAGTCTTTTAAATGGACAACATAATTATACTCTTTAAGTGAATATAATTGATGATAATGAGAATTGCAATATGTTGTACTCTTTTCTAAGTGAATGTAATTCACTTTTGTTAATGCAAAAACATGATAAAATGATTTCTTTTAGTTGCAAAATTATGTTATTTTTATTAAAATTTCATTTTAAATTATTAATTGTCATGAAACAAATTCAAATAATGAATAAAAAACCGATACAAAATGAATAATAATAATAGTTATGATAATTATACATTATTTTTGTATTTTGTGCATGTATTAAATAATTTCACAACGCAACGGTTGCAATTCGCATCGCAATGACCGCAATCGTAGTAATCACAACCGTGACCACAATCGCGACCGCAACCACGATTTAAAACACTGGTGATTATAATTCAATCAGCAAAATTCTATGTGTAAAATAATAAAATAGATTATATAATCTCAAATATCTATTTTCCCTTAACGTCAAAGAAAGCTCTCATTCCATGATAGGAAGCTAAGACTTTAACTCTTCATCATTGCCACTCTCCATCCATGTCTTTAGAACGAAGTAAATAGAGATATATAAATCGTGAGGAATCATCTAAGAAAATGATACAATATTTTGGATTATTGCATCCATATTAGGACAACAAATATATGTATATATGATTTCCAACAAATCAGTACTCCTCTTTGCACCCTTTTTAGACTTATTGGTTTTCTTTCCCTTAATGCATTCCACACAAGTCTCAAAATCAGAAAAATCAAGAGCACTAAGTACTCCTTCATTGACTAACCTTTTTATTCTCAAAATCGATATATGTCACAATCTCCACTGCCACAATAAAGAGGAATTTTCATTCATAACACAACATTTTGACCCAACAACAACATTCATGGAGTTATAAGCAATGTTATTTTGTAATGTAATTGAATAAAGATCATCACATAATATACCATGACCACTAACTTCAGATTTATTAAATAATGTAAAACCATTATCCGAAAAGTAAAATCCATAACCATAGGACACAAGTCTTGAAACTGAAATTAAATTCCTCGAAAAACTAGGAACGTAAAATGTCTTTTCCAAACACAAAATAATGTCACTGCTTAGCACCAAATTGCATGAACCAATAGCCTACACAGGTGAGCTCATCCCCCTCCTGAATGGATGAAATGCTCATTTTCCACTAGCTTTCGAAGGTTTTGCATACCCTACAAGGTATTTGAGACATGGATTGTAGAACAAGAGTCAATCCACCAAGTATTATGACCAACATTTGTTAGATTAGATTTATAACATACAAACGAAAGTTGTATACATTTTTTGTCAAGCCAAATTTTGAACTTAGAGCATTCTTTCTTCATGTGTCATTTCTTCTTGCAAAAAACACTTCGACTCTTTCTTAATGTCTGGTTTGATAGAGATATTGCCTTTGACTTTGGCATGCTATTTCTTCTTCCTTTCAGAGAAGGCCAGGTTCACTTTCTCACCCTCTTCCATAGCCAACATTCCATCTTCTTGAACATACATGGTCAGAAGTTCATTAATTGACCATTTATCCTTATGTGTATTATAAGAAATCTTAAAAGGGTCATACTGCTAGGGCAAAGTGCACAAAAAGAAGTGAACCAGAAAGGTTTCCAACATATCAACTTCCAAGGCCTTCAATTGAGCTGCAATATCCCTCGTGCGCATGATATGATCACGCAACCTCCCAAAACGGTAAGCTTCATGGATAAGAATTGCATGATAATGGCACTTGCCAAAGCCTTTATACTGAAGTGACAAATTGTTCGTCTATTGCTTTCATTAAGAGACGAACATTGTCATACTGCTCAATAGAACTTCTAATCCCAACATATACTTTGGTCTTTATGAACATAACATAGAGGCGATTAGATTGCTCCCACTTTCATAAAGATCAACCGGATCTTGGGTACTCACCTTGGTGATTGTTGGTAGTTCCGGCTTTCTTATGGCATGATCAATGTCCATCCACCCCAAATGAATGAAAACTCTTTCATTCCAGACCTTACAATTGTCACCTCTGAGTTCAGGAACATCAAATTTCATATTAGAGAAACTAACAGGTTGACTAACTGCAAATTAAAAAAAATGAACAACATGCTTAATAAATTTGTTTTGGAGAAAATAACTATATCATGTTTTACCAATGTAAATCTTGTTTCCAATGAATATAGAAATATAAAACTTCCTCGTGGGCTAAAGTTCTAATTGTGAAAGATATTTCCAAAATATATGAATTCACGAATTAGAAATTCAGAAAAGTGCATCAGCTAGATTCGAACCAGGACACGCAGCATAGCTACCATTGGACTATCATGCATGTTTGGTTAAATATTGAACAGTTATGTTACATAACATTTCAGATCAACTCATGTATAATTCCAAAAGTGTTTCTTTCCACCAAGTGATATGAAATTCTCTATAAATAGAGAGACACTTGAAGGCATAATTGCATCTATCCGAATTTTTCATCATCCTCCATTTCTCTAATGCACGAGAGAAGTGTAGGAAACATAAGTTTGTAAACTATTATTGAAAGATACGCTTGTTATGTTTGTGCAAAACATATCAAAGTTTTCCAAAGTATCCTGAAGGGGATTCGCTGTTCATCCCATTTGCATCCAATATACTTAAATTGGTGGGGGCGAATCGAACCTAAAGGTTAGTGTGGTAACACACACTTTGGAGGATTTTACATGCATATCTATCAACCATTTTTTGTTCAAGTGTTGCAGCATCTTTCCAACAATTCAAGCTTTCTCACAATATTTAGGTTCGATTTTATTTTAATGGTTGCATCACTTAAAGAAATGACTTCTGATTTTGTGAAATTGGAAAATTTTGATGGAGGCAATTTTATCTGCTGGCAAAAGATGAAATTCCTTCTTACTACTTTAAAAGTGGTATATTTTCTTAACACCACAAGGCCATTAGAGAATGAAGAAGAAACAATTGAAGAAAAGATAGAGAGAGAGAAATAGGACAATGATGACTATTTATGCATGGGCCACATCCTCAACGATATGTCAGACTCCTTGTTCGATATTTATCAAAGTTATCATTCTGCAAAGGATCTATGAGAGAAATTAGAATCAAGATACATGCATGAGGACGCAACAATTAAGAAGTTTCTTGTTTCTCATTTCAATAACTATAAAATGGTAGACAATAGATCTGTTATGGAACAAATGCATCAATATGGACGTATTCTTAATAACTACAAACAACATAACATGCGTATGGATGAAGTCATTATTGCATCCTCCATAGTAGACAAACTCCCTCCTTCAAGGAATGATTTCAAAAGAGCCATGAAGTATAAGAAAGAGGACATATCTCTTGAGCAATTAGGTAATAACCTTCGTTTAGAAGAAGAGTATCGAAAACAAGATGATACTAAAAATCAAATTGCTCATAAAAAGGTCCATGTGATGGAGGAAGGAAGTTCAAGTAAAATTTCCAAGAAAAGAAGCCGAGATTTTAATAAATCTCATGATAATCACAATGGTATTGACAACAAAAGAATGATAATTTTTGTGAGAATATGTTCAAGGGTAATGTTGTTAATAATAATGATGATATGTTATCTACTTATATTGTTGAGTCTTATGATTTATGGCATATGTGACTAGGACATGTTAATTTTAGAAAATTGGATGATATGATGAAATCAAAACTAATTCCCACTCTTGGCAAAAATTTAAATGTGAGTACTACTTCCATGTTAACTAAAATCACAAGACAACCTTTTAAAAGAATAGAAAGAAGTTCTAAGGTGCTAGATTTAATTCATTTTGATGTATGTGATTTACATGGTTGGCCCACTATTGGTGACAAAAAGTATTTTGTTATATTCGTTGATGATTGTACTAGATTCTGTTATGTTTATCTAATGCACTCTAAGGATGAAGTTTTAGATAAATTTAAAATTTTTAAAGCACAAGTATAACTTCAACATGAAACTTTCATTAAATGTTTTAGAAGTGATAGAGGAGGAGAGTTTTATCATCCTAATTATTTTCAGTCTACTAGTATTGTGCATCAAACAACTACACCATACTCCCCACGACTGAATGGAATAGCATAAATAAAAAATAGAGTATTAGAAGAAATGATAAATGTCATGTTATCCTATTCTGGTTTGTTAAAAGGTTATTGGGATGAAGCCATGTTATATATTAAATAGTGTTCCTAATAATTTTTCAAGAAAATAGATTTACCTCAGTTCAAAATCACAAAAACATTATTCATTATAATATGAAATGTCTAAAAAACAATGTATGCAATAAAGATACTTGGGAAAGTTCAGAAACTAGAAGAAGTAAAAGATCCAAAAAGAGAAAAATTATGGATCAGACTTCTTTATGTTCCTCGTTGAAGGAACAAACGATTCCATCAATAGTTATGGACAAATTTGCTATAATTTAGAAAGTAATCTAGAAACATATGATGAGGCAATAAAGTCTCAAGATTATGCCCTTGGGAAAGAAACTATCCAAGAGGAAATAGACTCAATTATAAGAAATAAAACTTGGAAACTAGTTGATCTTCTACCATGATCCAAGCCCATAGGTTGTAAATGAATCTTTAAGAAGAAAATGAAAGTTGATGGTACCATTGATAAATTTAAGGGTAGACTTGTTGCAAAATTATTTACACAAAAAGAAGGTGTTGACTATTTTGATACATACGCACCTGTTGCAAGAATTGCATCCAGTAGAGTGCTTTTAGAACTAGCTTCCATCTATAAGTTGGTAATCCATCAAATGGATGTGAAAACTGCTTTTCTCAATGAAGAATTAGATGAAGAGGTGTACATGAAACAACATGAAGGTTTTGTTGTCAAATGACAAGAACACAATGTGTAAATTGAATAGGTCTTTATATGGGTTAAAATAAGCGCCCAAACAATTGGACCAAAAATTTGACCAAGTTGTGCTAGCCAATGGATACATATTAAATGAATCTGCCAGATGTGTTTATAGTTAATTTCCGAATGGAAAAGGTGTTATAATTTGTTTATATGTGGATGATATGTTAATATTCCGTACTGATTTAAATGAGGTAGAAAAGACTAAAACTTTCTTATCCAAAAAAATTGATATGAAATTTTTAGGTGAAGCATATGTGATTTTAGGTATTAAAACCATAAAAGATAGTGAGAATATTGGTTTGTCCCGATCTCACTATATTGAGAAAGTGCTAAAGAAATTTGATCATTTTGATTGTAAAAGTGTTTCTACCCCATTTGATCAAAATGTTAGCTTACAACCACATAAAGGTTGTTCGGTGGCACAACTAGAAAAATTTAAAGATAATTAGATGTCTCATGTATGCCATGACTTGTACTAGACCTGATATAGCATATGCTGTTGGAGGGTTAAGTAGGTATACAAATAATCCGAGTAAAGAACATTGGCATGTTGTTAATAGAGTATTGAAATACTTGAAATGAACAATTAACTATAATTTAACCTATAATGGATATCCTTCAGTTTTGGAAGGATATACAGATGCTAGTTGGGTAACTTATGTTGAAGATCATGCTTCCACAAGTGGATGCATCTTCAATCTTGGTGGAGGTGTAGTTTCTTCGGGTTCAAAGAAACAAACTTGCATAGCCAACTCCACCATGGCTGCAAAATTTATTGCTCTGGCTGCAAGTAGTGAAGAGGCTGAATGGCTAAGAAACTTATTGTATGAGATACCTATTTCGCCAAAGCCTATGGCACCAATATCTATACATTGTGATAGTCAGTCTACGCTATCAAAAGCGTACAACCTAGTGTATAATGGAAAATCCAGACATATTGGTTTGACACATAGCTATGTAAAAGAATTAATTGCAAATGGAGTAATCTCCATAGTGTTCGTAAGAACTGAAAAGAATCTTGCGGATCATTTGATGCAAGGTCTGACAAAAGATATGGAGTTGAAAAAACATTGGGGATGGGACTCAAGCCTATGTCTAATTGATCACCAATAATGTTAACTCAACTCATACTTGAGTAGCTTCAAGTCTTAAGTTCAATGGTGGAAAACACTATTAGAGTGATTGCAAGTACTTGACTATAGACACATCCCAAGTGATAAATGTACTTGGATCATAAGTAAAAAGTTGGAAGGTTGAGTTTTACTCTTAATGGGCATATAGCAAGAATTTGCTGGAATGCATATATAGGTGCATTTATGATATAGTCTATCTATATGAGAATGAAGTTGGGTCGCTTCATAGAGTTAAAGGGCTTGACTCTCAAATTCTCATGAAAAGGGTACATGACACAAGGTCTTATCAAATGTGTCATATTTATAATTCTTTCAATAGTACCGAGATTTCATGTGTAAGTTGTGCATGCTTATTCTAATGAATAGTTGGTTCAAAGCTTATCTGCAAATTTTATTCCGAATTAGTGGAACCCATAACTTACTAAGCAATAGTTCAAATTGTAAGATACCATAATCTGAAACCATGATATTTCCAGATTTATGAGATATGAGATTTCTTATATTTTGAAAATGGTAGGGATTGTGAAAGATATTTCCAAAATATCTGAATTCACGAATTAGTATATACATATTGTTGATGATTTATGAAACATGATTTGGTCTAGTGGTTTTGTTGTTTTACTATAACCTTGGTCTAGTGGTTTTGTTGTTTTAATATTGTTGTTTTACTATAACCTTGTTGTTTTACTATAACCTTGAGGTTGCACTTTTGTTCACATTTTATTTGTATTTTTCTGACCAATCACAAGCTTATGGCACATGGAGTGGCACAAACTGTGGGACAGCAAATGTGCTCCCGCTTCCCAAGAAGCATAGCTACCGTTGGGCTATCATGCATGTTTGGTTAAATATTGAACAATTATGTTACATAACCTTTCGGATCAACTCATGTATAATTCCAAAAGTGTTACTTTTCACCCAGTGATATGAAATTCTCTATAAATAGAGAGACACTTGAAGGCATACTTGTATCCATCCGAACTTTTCCTATCTAAGAAATCATCCTACATTTCTCTAATGCATGAGAGAAGTGTTGGAAACATAAGTTTGTAAACTATTATTGAAATATACGCTAGTTGTGTTTGTGCAAAACATATCAAGGTTTTCTAAAGTATCCTAAAGGAGATTCGTTGTTCATCTCATTTGCATCCAGTATACTTAAATTGGTGGGAGTGAATCGAACCTAAAGGTTAGTATGGTAACACATGCTTTCGAGGTTTTTACGTGCATATTCATCGATCATTTCTTTGTTCAAGTGTTGCAGCATCTTCCTAACAATTCAAGCTTTCTCACACTAATTCCATTATATTCATGCAATGATGTTAAAACTATCAAAGTATGTTTCATTTCCTAATACTTGTGGGTTGATTAGGAAATATAATTTGGTATTTTATCTTAATTAAATATACAAAACTTAATAAAATATCTTGTGGGACGAATTTTATTAGACTATATGTAATCAATCACAATAATATTTTATGTAATTTATTTTAATAATTTAAGATGTTGTGGCTACTCTTTATCTAATATATATATATATAACAATATCATATTAGACTAACACATGAAAAACATTCATGCAGTATGTACAAAACTATAATAATAATGATATGCATAAGCCAATGAAATCATTATCAACCATCCATTACATAACATAACAATTAATAATATTCACAAACTAATATGATTTAAATTAGATATTAAAAAGACTTAAAAAACCTAAAACCCATCTGGAGAGAAAAACGACAACTAACAAGAAAGTGTCGTTTTCGGTCGTCTTCAACCTCTAGATGGGTCAACATGACCCAGTTGAGACCAAACTTTTGATCTGGATCAATCTCCCTCATATTAGCACAAAATTAAGCGTTTGAAAAGCCAAAAAGGCTAGAAATTGATTTTCCGAAAGATTTCCATAATTATCTTCGTATTTTAACGTCAAAAAACGAAGACCCAAAAATGAAATTTACAAACAACGTCTTTCATAAAAGAAACGAGGCAGAGGTAAATCATTTGACTGCTTTGATACCAAATGTAAGAATTCAGACACGATCTAAAAGAGTTCTAAACCATACGAGCGCGTAAAACCGGAAGGAAAAAAGATCGAGTTACCTCCCATCATTGTTGTGTTTTCTGGCAAGCTTCGGACTCCGATTCCGGCGAGTGATTTCGAGGTTCTTCTAAGCTCTCGCTCTCACCCTTAAGTGATGTTGGTTTTCTGAATGTGTGTGTGAGCTTAGGGACCATAAAACATTTATATTCATAGCCACATTGGAAAATATCACAATCAATGGTAATTGATTGATTCTGGCCATTAAATGTACGCTATATTTTGTATCAAATTGTTTGCTTAATGTACCATATTAATAGAGAGATTATTTTCATTAATATCATAACTAATATGAAAATATTCTTACATATAGTTGACAACTTTGTTGCCTTCTCGAACACAAAGAGGTTTTATAGGGGTGCATTTGGTTTTATTCTAGTGGGAGTAGGTTACTAGGTTTCATGCATATATGGCGTATATTGATGACAATAGTTGTGGTTGCACGCATCTAATAGCTTCATGGGAAACAAGGACAATTCACAAGGATGATGTGGGCATTAAATATCTCCGTTGTCCAGGGAATAAAAGTAGAAAAATAAAAAAACTAAAAGAACGTGAGGGCATTACTGATGATGTTGACTTCAGTGCAAAGTTGGCCAAAGAGGAATCCATAATTTTACTTACTAGTAGGTGCTACTGTTGGACTAAATAATTGATACCAAATTTATCATTTTAAATTTTGTTGGACATTGTCCAAAATTTTATGGACTAAAATTTTAACTTTGTAGTGTGTTGAATTATTATTGTTTAAGTGCTAAGAGAATTAAACTTAATATTGAATACTCTACTTTTACTTTTACTTTGTTCAACTTATTATTTTTAACAAGGTTCTATGTGTGAGTTTTTTTAGACTTTGCATACTTATCTCTTTAGTTGGTTTTGGCATACTTTGTGTGGGAAGCTATTATTGATGGGTTTAGTATTTATTTAGTGGATTCTAGACTTTACAGATTTCGTTCAATTTTTCTTGATCTTTTTTAAATAAGTTGAAAAACTGTGTAATCGAACTGAACCATTCATTGGTGGTTCGGTTTGCTTATTTGTGTTCGATTCAGTCATTGCATTACACAAAAAATTGAACCTAACTTTTACACTCATACCTTCATCCTTACCATTTGACCACTTACGACTCTCTTTTAACCTGTAATACTAATTTCTTTTCTTTGAAAATTAAAATAGGAGTAAAGATATGAAACATAAAGACCATGATAACTATACAGAAATGCTTTAAATTGATAGAAAATGGTGATAACAACAATTAAGTCTTATTCTCATTAGGTGAGATATGTTGTAAGATTGAACAACACCATAATGGTATATGAGAAATCATTTTTCTATGATTTTTCTTGATCTCATTTGATCTACTCTTCTTACTTGAGCTTCTAACTGTCTTCTTTATACATGTCCTGAACCACCTATGATACCATTCTATAGGAACTACCACAACTACCTCCATAATGCATTCTTTCTCAATCTTATCTTGTATATTGTGTTACACATACAATACAATATTTTCATCTCTATTATGTTGAGTATATTCTCTTGTTAACATTTGACTATCAAATACCCACACTCGTATAACATCACAGGTCTTATAAGTGTGAAGTAAAAAAATTTCCTTGAGCCACACATTTCTATTACATGATACTTGATGTACTTTGTCTTTTCATCCACCTACTATGGCTTACACTTCCCCTTTCCTCATGAGGTTGTGCAGTTGAACAATATTGTAAAATCTGAGTCAAATGTCAAACTGGAAGAGATCTCGTATTAGGTTTAACTAGTTTAAACAATTAAACCGTACAACTTGACTGGAGATTTCATACATAATTAATAATTTTTACCTTTCAATATATAAATATAAAATTTCATATAATTAACAATTATGTATAATTGTGTTGAAGAAATGTCTCTTCATCTCTTTTTGGACTAGAGTAAAACAAAATATTAGAGTGATGTTCTGTTTTTTTAATTTTTAAGTGAACTTTCTAGTTTACTTCCAAGGTTAAACTAATTTAACCGGATTTAATATAATCTGACAAGAATTACTCGATTCAAAGCGGTCCAACCCTCATTCAATTAAGACTACAAACCAAAATTATTTTTAACTTAGGTCAACAACTAAACCAGTCAGATCATCCAGTCTAGTTCTTACAACACTATTTGAACCAATTAATATAATATTGTCATCTTATTATTACAATTCTTTAATGCACATATTTATTAAGAAAACTAGTTATGAATTTTTTACAACTTTCTTTTAGTTTAAATATAAGGCGGATATTTTTAACTATTAGTTATGTATATAAATAAAGCTTGTAATGTTATAAAAAATAACTTTTCAGATATACATTGAACTTTATTTTGAATATTTGATTATATTTTACATGATATGATATAAATGAAGAGTATAATATTGGTTCACTGTCGTATAAAGATTTATACACAATCATTATATTATCTATCACTCATTTATACTAATTTTTTGAAGAGTCAATGATTATTAGTATAAATGGGTCAAT
This sequence comes from Lupinus angustifolius, assembly GCF_001865875.1. Lineage (NCBI taxonomy): Eukaryota > Viridiplantae > Streptophyta > Magnoliopsida > Fabales > Fabaceae > Lupinus > Lupinus angustifolius. The sequence continues at coordinate 8,041,247 of NC_032022.1, read as the reverse complement.
GATTATTCATATAAATGGGTCAATGATTATTAATATGAATAGGTGAATAATACAATGACATAAGAATTATCTCTCACTATATTATCTCTCACTCTTACACTATTAGTGAATATATTTTTTCTCATAAATGATTTGTCATGTTGATGGATGAATATTCTTATTAGGATAAGAAAATCATAAGAATGTATGGATGGAGATGGTCTAGGAATATCTTCATTAGCAAACACCATATTCATTCTTATTTGCATCTCATACAATATCTTATAATTTAATACACATTCTCAGAAAATAAGAATAATACTTATTTTTTCTCCACTGAACATCATTTTTATTCTTATTATCCCACAACCTATCATGCAATTTCTCTTTCCTCCTTTTTCCTTTTATGATCCACATTGTCTGATAAGAATAACCACAAGAATATTCTTATTGAATGAGTAGTCTTAATAAATAAGAATCTCACAGCATGGGAATAATGTTCTTAGTTCAAGTAGAATGCTCTAAGAATGAGCCACTGCTCTAGAGTCATGAATTAAACTGACACATCCAAAGACGCATATAATGAAATGAAACTTTGGATGAGTTGCCATTGTTTGCACACTAGTCAAAATAAAATCTAAACATTAGCTGGAAATCGAATGCTCTCTCACTGATTATTAAGCATGCTCTCTTGTCTCCTATATACTTTCACCATTCTCTCCAAAATGCAATAAAATTTTATCATTGGCCTATCCTAGAAAGATTAAAACAACATCAAAGCCTTATTTTACCAAATGGGATTGGCCCTAATAAACTGAAAATCATGCCACCAAAATTTTAGAAGTAAATCATTCATGCAGGAATGATAGGTTGATTTATCCAAAGCATTTGCTTTAACATATAACGAAAAAATTAAACTCATTTTGAGTTCATGTTAGCACATTGTAATAGGTTAATCTTCCCAACCACACAACCCTCAAATTTTATAAATCCAGCCACTTACTTGGGCCTCAAGTCTAACAACACAAATTATATGCTTCAGCATACACTAATATGAAGAATCCGGAGGAACTATCTCAAATGAACTCCATAAGCAAGACAGAACTTGAGAGTTCAAGACACAGCAGATAATCGAAAAATATCTGAAGCCAGGAATTTGGCTTGGGAAACCCTTTTGTGTAGGGTTTTGATAAAAGCAACATACCTATCATCATGTTTCTTTTCTTCGGAGTTTCTTTTAGAACCACAATAGGATGCAAATTTGTAACTTCATTGACCAACGGTACCGCGAAGGTGCAACCTCTTCCTCTCGAATTCAAGCTACAAAGATGGTATATGAAAAGTTAACAACAAACCAAGTCGAACCGGCTGATATAATGTTTTGGCAAGAGAAAAGGTTTTATTTTGAAAAGACTATTAAGCTAAAATATCGACTGTAAAAGAAAGGATGTAGAGTTTCACTTAAACTGTCTTAAGAAATCATCTACATTGATCTGAACTGCTAGAGTCCCCCAAATTATTGGGTCTTTTTTATTATAAAATTAAAAGGGGAAAACTACTAGGTTTGTTCTCCAAGTTATTTCCTGTTTTCAATTTGGTTCAGGTAACTTTTTTGTTACGCTTGAACCTACCTCAACTCAGTCAAAATTCATAATTTGTCATTCAGTTCAAAATAAAAGGAACCAATTTTCTCTATTATTTTTATGAAACTACCATTAAAAATCAGTTTGAAGCTGCAAAACTAACATAAGAACTTATAGAACCAACTTGTAAACAAAAAATAACTTAAGGAGGAACCTAGTAATTTTGCCTAAAAAGAAGGCATGGAAGTTCGAACCTATGACCTGCAAACTGTCCAAATCCCCCATCATCACTAGCCCAAATTAATTGGTCAAATATTACAGAAAAGAACTTCAGTTTAGAAAAAACAAATGCAACCAACATAGAAGGAAAACATAGTTTTCATGCTTGAATTTTCATTTTGCTTCTACTCGATGTTTTTGTTTTGTTGTGATAATGCATCATAAGGTCCCGAGGAGGAGCAACCCTAGTGGACACATGTACACAGTTATACAATCTATATGAAATTTGTTACCAACAAGCAGTGATTTAAATTGCGCACTATATCACCGATGCGGCCGCAACCACATCCAACCACATCAGGCCGGATCAAATTCAAAAATATTTTTTTAATCACAAAATAATCCACAACGCAACGACTGCCATCTGCATTGTAATGGTCGTAATGACCACAATTTAATGGTCGTAATGACAACAACGCAACCGCAGCAGCAAACATTGCCAACAAGGTATTAGCCTAGTGGTATAAGGCCCATTGGATCCCCAAATAAGTCAAAAGGCTAAGAGATCTATTCCTGGGAGTGACATTTGTTGGGAGGGACAGTCACACACCTCAAAAAGAATTAGTTCCTTACCCGATAGGAAAAGAGATACCCTTGATTATACCAAAAAAATATGAAATTTGTTATATAATTAATACAAAAATTTCTATGCAATGTTACTCCAATAGTATATTAAACACTAAAAGAAGAGCACAAAAGAAAGGTATTTCTAACATCATACCATTTTCTTCACCCGGTCATTTGCAGCAGGAGTACCTCCAATAACGGACTCAGAGTTATATGGACTACCAACACGCACCTCATTCATCACAACTATGACAGTCTTGTCCCAGCGGACTGGAAGCCTGGTTATATGATAATGCCATCAATCAAAGGGAAAAGTAACAACATTCTGAGTAAATATAATAACATTAGTACTAGTTCATCAATCATGTCTTTACAGAAAAATATACAAGATACATAACTGAAGAGCCAAGGTGAGAGGCACTAGGAGATATAAAATGTTAAATTTACAAAATCCTAAGGTAGTGTTTCGTGTGTAAACAGGACAGACAGGGATGGAATGGAACACAATATGCATGTCTTATGTACTTCATTTGATAATAGAAAGTTGAACAATATCGACTTGTACTTTAATAATGACAGTAGTTAAAAAATAAATAAAATCTGGAAGTAATAACATATTAAAATCTGGAAAAGCACAAAACAATGTACAAGGCTCCCACCTAGCGGGGCACTAGGGTATGAGGAGAGTAGATGTACACAATCATACCCTCGTAAGGAAAAGACTGTTTCCAGAATTTGAATATATGACCTCCAAGTCACAAGGCAAATGCTTAGGCTCATCCTCATTACAATCAATAAGCATCAAAAAGTGAAAGCAGAGAGACGAAAAGAAAAATGTGAAGGGAGACCAGGGGAGAGAGAGAAAGAGTGCAGAACCTATAAGGGTTTTGGTGTTATAGACAAAGACACGCGAGGACATTTTTGTCACTAAAGAATACATAATAGGATGGTTCTATTCCTATTGGCTCCACGCTTCTTGGTGGAACCAAAATGTTTCATTCTTTTGGCAAAGTGTGCTGTTATGGTTACATAAAAAATGCACCAAACATAGAGAGAACCCATATGTCCAGTTCTTTCCCACTCTTACTATTTTACTTCGTGCAAATCTTTCTTTTTCTAACTCATCCGTTCAATAGAGTATCTGATAGAACAGGGAATGCAACAGTATTTTATATATGTATATTATGATATTGTGAGCTTAAGAGCTCTACAAGAGAATGTAAGCAAAACAGAAAAAAACAGTATTCCAGAGTCTAAGACTCCTCTAGAGAATAACCTTCCTCTCTAGCCTTACCACCTATTGCCTTCTTCCCGAATGCCCTCTCCCCTCCTACCAGACTTTCCTATAATTCTGGAAATATTGCCACCTCATCCACTTGTAACTAACTTTCCTTTCCTCTCTCTGCTTGGCCCACTTTCTTTCTTCTGGTGTACACTTGCCACACTATGGGCCTTGTTTGCTCATTATTAGTAATGGGCTCATTAGTCATAGGTGTTCTATCACTGCCCCCTCCTGCGATAACAGCCTTGTCCTCAAGGCGTAGAGAAGGAAATTGACTTTTGAGTACTTCCTCATCTTCCCATGTGGTCTCCTCTGTCATTCTATTTTTCCACTTAATCAGCCATTGCCTCTCCTCTTGTCCTTGATTCAGAACTCTTCGTGAAGCCAGCACTGTGTCAGGTTCATCAATAGCTTCAGAATCAATTTCTAAGTCAGCCGGCAACACTGCTTCCACCGTATAATCCCCTACTGCCTTTTTAAGCTGTGAAATGTGAAAAACGGGGTGCACCCTGGCTGTCGGGGGTAATTTTACCTTGTATGACACCGCCCCGACTCGTGCTAGTATCGGGAATGGCCCGTAGTACCGTGGAGCTAACTTCTAGTTTATCCTTCGAACCACCGTTTGCTGTCTATGAGGCCACAGCTTGATAAATACCCATTCTCCGACTTCAAACTCCAAAAATCTGCATTTCTTGTCCGCATATTTTTTCATTTGTTGTTGAGCTCGCACTAGATGATACTCCAGTTGTCTTAAGGCTTCATCTCTATCCACCAGATTTGCTGCCACCGTTTCTACTCTCGTTTCTCCTTGAGTAAAGTGCACCAACGGAGGTGGGGTTCTCCCATAAACCACTTCGAAAGGAGTTTTTCTCGTTGATCCGTGATATGTCGTGTTATACCATAACTTAGCCCAAGGCACCCAGTACGACCACGTCTTATTCCGAAACAACACCGTAAATACGCCTCTAAACATCGATTGATCACTTCGGTTTGACCATCCGTCTCCGGATGATAAGCGGAGCTCATCTTCAGCGTTGTCCCCTGCAAACGGAACAATTCTGTCCAGAATAAACTCATAAACAAAGGGTCCATATCACTTACTATTGATTGTGGAATTCCGTGAAGTCTGACCACCTCCATAGCAAATACTTCCGCTACCTTACTAGCTGTATATGGGTGCTTAAGTGGTAGAAAATGGCTATATTAGGACAGTTTGTCTACTACGACAAAAATGGCCTCAAACCCCTTTGATTTCGGCAGTCCGGTGATGAAATCCAGAGAGATGTCTTCCCAAATTCGATCTGGAATTGGTAACGGCTGAAGTAGCCCTGCTGGAGACGTCGCGGCGTATTTTTGACGTTGGCAAACGTCACATTTTTTAACAAAATCGTGCACCATTTTCTTCATTCCAACCCAGTATAAATTTTCAGCAATGCGTTTATAAGTCCACAAAAAACCTGAATGTCCTCCCACCAGAGAAGAGTGGAATTCTGCCAACAGTGTAGGAATAAGGGTAGATGTTACTGCCAATACCAATCTCCCCTGGTACATTAATACTCCATGCTGTAAGGTGAAACCGGTTCTTGAAGTCGCATCTCTTTGCAAGTCCTCCACAATCTGTTTCAAGAACGGATCTTTGCCCATTTCAAATTGTAGGTGTTTGTCATCCACCCAAATCGGAAAAGAAGTGATCTCCCTTAATTCTCCTTACTCAAACATTCTGGACAATGAATCTGCAGCTTTATTTTCAAGACCGAGTTTATAGATTACCTCAAAGTGGTACCCCAACAACTTCGCTATCCAATTTTGTTGATCAGCCGTGGTTATTCTTTGTTGGAGAAGATGTCCCAAACTTTTTTGGTCAGAATACACCTTAAAACTCTGCCCTAGAAGGTAGGGCCTCCAATGTTGCACCGCCAAGACAAGAGCCATCAATTCTTTCTCGTATGCCAACTTGCACAAATTGTTTGGAGATAGAGCCTTGCTGAAATATGCAATTGGCTGCCGATTCTGCATTAATACCGCCCCTATGCCCTTCCCGGACGCATCACATTCAATCTCAAATGGTTGGGTGAAGTTCGGCATCACCAACACAGGGGCCCGAGTCATCACCCCCTTCAATTCTTCAAAAGCTGTCAAAGCTGCCGGGTTCCACTGAAACCCCTCTTTCTTGGTTAACTCTGTTAGAGGCTTGGCGATTTTGCCATACCCCGCAATGAACTTCCGATAATAACCCGTCAATCCCAAGAAGCCCCTTACTCCCTTCACATTGTGCGGTATTGGCCATTCCACCACACTCTTAATCTTTTCGAGATCCACTGCCACTCCTTGTTTGGAGATTAAATGGCCAAGATATTCCACCTGTCGGCTTCCAAACACACTTCTTTTGATTAGCCACAAATTGTTGGTCCTGCAAGATTTCCAAGACTGCAGTCAAATGTACCAAATGTTCCTTCCATCCTCTGCTGTACACCAAGAAGTCATAAAAAAAAAACGAGAACGAACTTCCTTAGATGAGGCTTGAACACCTGGTTCATAGTCGATTGAAACGTTGTTGGAGCATTGGTCAAGCCGAACGGCATAACCAAGTATTCATAGTGACCCTCATGCGTTCGAAAAGCTATCTTACGCACATCTTCTTCCTTCATACGTATTTGATGATAACCCGACTTCAAATCTAGTTTAGAGAAATAAGTCGCTCCATGAAGTTCATCCAATAATTCCTCCACTACCAGAATTGGATATTTATCCGGGATAGTAACTTTATTTAGCTGTCTATAGTCCACACACATCCTCCATGAATGATCCTTCTTCCTTACCAATATGACCGGACTAAAGTAAACACTCGAGCTATGTCGTATGATCCCCTGTTGTAGCATTTCCCACACCTGTTTTTCGATTTCCTCTTTGTGATGATACGGATACCTGTAAGGTCTCACCGTAACTGGTCCTGCCTCCTTTTGGAGCTCAATGGAGTGAACAACGCCCCTAGATGGTGGTAGCCCCTGAGATTGCCTGAACACTGTCGAATACTCTGCCAAAACTTGCTCAATTTCCTTCTGTTTCTCTGCTGGCAGCCCTGATTTTTCCCGTGGTGCACAAGTCTCCCCCTTTTCTTGCATCAAGCTTTGTAGTGACGCTACATTTTTCTCCCGATGCTTGGCATGTTCGTGCCTCTGCCCCTGTAACACAACCTTTTCTTCCTTCCAACAAAAGCTAATTGTCATTTCTACCCAATCAAATGTGACTTTCTCGAACCTCTACAACCACGCTACTCCCAAAATCATATCTAAGTTTCCCAATTCCAGCACATAGGATTCTACTGACGTCTGAAAAGTTCCCAACTGGATGCTCACCTTCTTGCATTTACCCCCCGTGGCCACCTTATGCCCATCTCCCAGTCGTACTCCCATAGGTTTCCCTTGTTCCACCGCTAATTCCAATGTTGTGACCACTTGAGGAGATATGAAATTGTGGCTAGCACCGCTATCAATTAACACTAGAATTGATACTCCATTAATTTTTCCTTCCACCCGAAGTGTAGCCGGAGGAACCCCACCTCGTCGTTTTGTCTCCATCACACCAAAAACCCCCATAGACCCGCAGTCGAGACTGGATTCTGCTTCTTCATCTCCTTCTCTAACTTCAATGGCGACAATTTCACCGGCGTCATCCACCGTCTCATCATCTCCCAATACAACTAATCGCAATTGCTTTTCTGCACATTGATGAAGGGGTGGTATTTTTCTCCACACCCGAAGCACAAGCCTTGAGCCTTTCGATTCATCAATTCGGCATAAGGGAGGTGTTTGGTAACCCGGTTACGGTCGTTGGAGAATGGTTTTCTCCCTTCGTTATTGTTGTTGGGACGATTCCCTTGTTGAAGATGGTTACGGGTTTCATTGTGGAAAGTGGGAGAACCCCTGAATTGATTTCCCTTCATGGGCCCAGGTCCAAAACTACTTCTTCTTGGGTTGGAGGTTTGACTCGCTCCGGTTCCTACCTTATCCTCATAACCCGAGTTCCAGCTGTTATTTCCTTTCCATCCTCGTATTCCTCCTGTCCCATTGCTACGGAATAAGGGTGCTCCACCCAGCTCCGCTTCTACGTCTCAGGCAACCCACATCGCCTGAAGACGATTCACCGGATTGAATGTTCGAACTCTCAGGCGAAATTCTGGACGAAGAACACCGAGGAAATAGCCCAGATATTATTCCTCCGGTAGCCTGCCTACTTGGGACGAAATAAACTCAAACTCCGACACATATTCCTCCACGCTTCCTGTTTGGTTGAGATCTTTGAGTTCTTAGAACGGATTATCGCATCGACGACCGCCGTAATGATCAACCAAAGCTATCTTCATCCGTGCCCAGGTAAGATCATTTTCAGTAGCTCGTAAGAGATTAAACCAGTGGATGGTAGCCCCTTCCATGCTCAACTTGGCCAGCCTCACTTTAACCTCTTTCGGTGTCCCTTGGACCTCAAAGTAGGTTTCCGCTCTAGTGATCCATCCTACTGGATCCTCACCATCAAAGGGTGGCAGCTCAACCCTTTTAACAGCCATCTGATACTCCGTTACTGATTCCTCCCGATGGACCGTGTTGGGGCTCTCCTCTGGTTGAGTCCGAAATCTCACAAATTCTTCGATGATGGATTGACGGAATTCCGCCAAGGATTGTCTCACAGAAATCTCCATTGTTGCCATTCTCTCCTCCAACGTAGTCATTCTATCCGTCATCTTTGGTGGCATGGACAACTATACCCGTACTTAGCTCCGATTTCGTATCCGGCGGGTTGGACCAATGATAGAACAGGGAATGCAACAGTATTTTATATATGTATATTATGATATTGTGAGCTTAAGAGCTCTATAAGAGAATGTAAGCAAAACAGAAAAAAACAGTATTCCAGAGTCTAAGACTCCTCTAAAGAATAACCTTCCTCTCTAGCCTTACCACCTATTGCCTTCTTCCCGAATGCCCTCTCCCCTCCTACCAGACTTTCCAATAATTCCGGAAATATTGCCACCTCATCCCCTTGTAACTAACTTTCCTTTCCTCTCTCTCCTTGGCCCACTTTCTTTCTTCTGGTGTACACTTGCCACACTATGGGCCTTGTTTGCTCATTATTAGTAATAGGCTCATTAGTCATAGGTGTTCTATCAGTATCATTCCATCATGATAAACCTGTTTCAAATTCCAAAGCTCCATCATGATAAACCTTTTTGAAATTCCAGAGCTCCATCGAAGGTTAAAATCCTTTATTTGGACAGTAGTGCTTCATAAATTAATATGATGACATGTTGTGGTTTCATAGACTACATAAGGCTATTTTCCCTCATGTGTAGTCTGTGATGCTAGTTCAGAATCAGCTCCTCGATTTTTTTTACATTGTCCTGTAGGCTATATTTATTTCATAAAGGAAAATTTTACTTCGCATTTTTCAAGAGTGCTAGGCATGACATAAGTCCTTGGACCAGTTTTTGCTGATTAACTTCGTTCGTTTTGGTTCAAGTAACGTAGCCAATTTTTTGTGCTATTTGCAATTTATGCTACAATTTGCTGCATATGGTTATACCTAATTCATACATAACATACTTCTTTGGATTGGCCTCTAGGATTTCCACAATATCACTAAGGCGCAAAAGGTGTGCCTAACGCAAATGTCCTAAACCAAAAGACATGTCCAAGGCACTAAAAGCATGTGTTAGGCACTGACCTCTTCTATCACCTCGCCTCAGCACCTTATGAACACGATTTTCTGCCATTCACTATACCGAAAAACTATACACAACTTCCAACCTCTTTTTTAAAGTAACATAAATCAGTGTTGTTGAACTGCAGCCATGGTGGAAGGCGGCAGCGTTCTCTGTCCAAACACCATTTGCTTTTTCGAAAATTCCTTTAAACAACCATGTCCACCATTTGTTGCTTGAGAGTCGCCATGGCTTTGGTGGTGCCATGGTGGAAAAGGTGATCGTGGCGGTTTTATGGGCTTTTTGCAGATTTACTCTTGGGATCAGGTTTTACAAACTTAACTTTGGTTACCCAAATATGGGAACCCTAAAACCTGTGCTTCATTCTCTATCTCTCTCATTTGCGACTCTGCTAGCTCTGTTTCAGAAACTGGGAGAATCAAACCTCTCTCGTGTTTGCTTCCCTCTCTTATATCTGCCTTTGTTCATTCGTCTCGCAAGGCTCTCGTTTGTTCATCTGCATCTTCATATGTTGGAAGGGTGAAAGATGTTGGTTGGAATTTTATCGTCCAGTAAAAGAGGGTGACACCAACAATAATAAAGAGTCGCTCAGTGCACGAAACTCCAATGTCCATACACGAGGAAATCAATTGATTAAAGCATCATTTGATGGGGAAGATGGACAATGTTAAAACATGTATTGAGTATCCAAAGGAAGTCTGAGAAGAGCTTTGGGCGATTGGAAAAGAAAAACGGATAAAGAAATTGAAGCATATTGAAGTGTTGCGATATGGTCTTAATATGTTGAGTGATAGTGATGAAGAACGTGCACTTTATGAAGGGTTTGAAGAAGTATCAGAATCACATACAACAAGTAGTGCAGTTGGGAGGAAGAAGGGCCCTAATGATCTCTTCTTTGAAAGCCATAGAGTGCAAGCAGGAGAGAGAAGTTGAGACGCAAATGTCAAGGAGACACTAGACGAACAAGTTATGCAAAGGGTTAATCCCAAGTTCTGTGATTGTCATACCCCCATGGGCAGTCATCGACAATAGCAATCAAGCCTTAACCTCACTAGGTGTGGTCGGCTACATGGATCAAGCGACGCCATAATACTATATTATATTAATGTCCATAGACAAAACATTGATTTGTAAATCTTTCCTAATTGTTTCACTTATGATTTTTCTGGGTCTCCCTCTTCCTCTAAGAATTGGACTAACCTCTATTTGATCTACTCCCCTTACTATGGTTTTTCCCAAACCACCTAATGTGAAATTCTACCATCTTAATAGGAATTACTCCAACTTTCTCCCAATGCATTCATTTTTAATCCCATCTTGTCTAGCATGTCCACTTATCTAAACGCAACATTTTCATCTCTGCTACATGGAGTTTATTGTCTTCTTGACATTTTACCGCCTAACATTCAGTCTCATAACATTGCAAGTCTTTACAATCATGCAGTAAAAGCCCCCTTAAGCTTGAGTGGTACCTTTTTATCACATAACACCTGAAACACTCCGCTATTTAATCAAACCCCCTTGAGTCAATATGGTTTACGTCTCCCTCAACTTTACCATCGTCTTGAATGATTGACATAAATTATGTTTCACATCCAGACATGAATGTTGCCTCTAAAAAGTCTCATAAAATTAGAAAAACTAAGAACAACTATAATGGTCTTTCCTTCCATGTACATTCATCCACCTCAACATTCTCATACCCACTACACTTGTTTTTGGCTATTGCGAAATTAAACATTCTTTCAATTTACCCAAGAGTAATTTAAATCCCAATTACATTTTAATATGGTTCCAAGATACCTAAATCATACAGGTTTGAGGTATTGTGCAATCTGAAATTTATTTTGATTTAAGAACGACTTAAAAATCGACCACAAAATGCAGGAAGCTAGATGGTTAATATTCCTGTATATAGGTACATTCCAAGTACCCATAACATTGTTTTTTCAAGTTTACACTTTGAAACAGTGAAGGATATAACATACAATCATTAGACGTCGAGGTAAGAATATGATGCAATTGCAAGAACATACTTCAACCACATTATGAAAATTATATGCCATGTGCATATAATGATTGCATTTAACATTACAGTTTAAAGTTTTAAACAATAGAATTACTAGAAAACAAAAGTATCTCAATTTCATCAGACACTAAACATGAATATGCAATATGTACCTTTAACAACATGTAGATATAATAATTTCGGTTTAACATTACATTTTTAAATTTAAGGAACAGAAAGAACAAAAACTTCTAAAAAGCAAAGGTATCTCAGTTTTTATCTACATTCTGAAATCCAACACCAAGCATATGTTGCAAGATAGAGCACACCCC
>NC_032022.1:8018428-8029401 GCF_001865875.1 Lupinus angustifolius | reverse complement strand
TGCAAGATAGAGCACACCCCCCCCCCCAAAAAAAATCATATTTTTTTAATATTCCTTAACAGTTCAAGCTATTCAATCATTATGATGTTCGGACCTGGAAATAATTAGAGAGTAAGAGAATCTAAGATAACTATAAATGCAAAGCTGCAACAAGTTTAAAGATAAAATAGTCAAACATACGAAATGAAACTGCAAACAAGGGGATATGCTGATACAAAAATAAAGAGTAGGGGCACGTGAACAGAATAGAATGGCAAGGAATGAAATGGAAAAGAAAGGAACATGACATTAATAGAATGATATTGTTCTCTTCTCTTTTTTGAAATCAGAATGTCTCCTTTTTTAGTCTCACATCCAGAGTTCTATTAAAGAAACACAAAAAAATAGAACTCATAAGAATATGCCCCATCTTGACCTAACATCTCTACCAAATGCTACCTAGAATGTTCTTCAGTTATAACTTATAAATCACAGTGAAACATAAAATTAGCTTGGTTATGAAACACATGAACTTATCCAAACAACTCCAATTCAATTCAACAATGACTAAACACTTACGTTTTAGATAATGCATCAAAGATGCTCTGTGCCTCGGTGGTAACACCAACTCCGATCCTTTCAGCATCTGCCTCTGCTTGTCTAGAACCAAAATCATTTCAAATCACACATTTGTTTCATCAAAAGAAAACAAAACTACAAATGTGCTGTTTGCTAATAAGCTTAGATACTTAGTATGATACAGGGAATATTTTGAAATTCAATATATGATATAGTCTAGATACATTAACAAACTTTTATTAAAAAGTAAAAACATACATTTCATATAGATGCAGAATAACTGTAAAGAGACATTGACCATTTCTCATTATTACATTGTAATCATGATGATCACAATTTACAAAAACATACTTGTAACCACAACAAAAAGACACAGTTTCTGTATATACATTATTTCCTTCATGTCATAACATGAACAAAAACATCTGTAGTACAATTCAAAACCATCTTTACTAAATTACTATCTAATGGTAGGTGCAGTGATTTAAATTGCAGCCGCATCACATGATGTGACCGCAATATTGCAGTTGCGGTGACCACCACAACCGCATCACACCACAATTGCATAACACATCGAATCACAATCATGCAGTTGCATCGGACTGCAGCACAACCGCATTGGACTGCAACGCAACCGCATCATACTACATTTGGGCCGCATCAGATCGCATTAAATTCAAAAATATATTTTAATCATACAATAATTTACACTGCAACGGCCGCAATCCGCATCGCATAGGCCACAATCGTAGTAACCGCAACTGTGTCTGCAATCACGACCGCAACCACAATTTAAATTACAGAGTATTTCTTGTATACATATCTGAAAGTATAGGATACTAATATTTTTCCGTTCTTAGAGTACCTGGGCATCATAGGCAAATAATCGTAATCTGGCTTTTGGGATGGAAAGGGAACAAAATGGGGAAGGAGGCTTGTAAAGTGTATTTAATGACTCTCCAGCCTTCTCCTTTCATCCTTCCCCAAAAATCAACTCACAAACAAACAAATCACGAAGAAATACATATATATTTTGGATACACTACAGAAATACACTTGTGGACCTTCTCACACAACTGTAGTGTAATTCATGTTTCTCAAACAGAAAATTGAAAAAAAGCAAAAAAAAAGTTATTGCAAGAGAAAAAAGGAACTACCTGATCGCGAGTTCTTCCCTAGTTTGGAGAGCGGTGAGGTCGAGGAAGCAGTTATTAGGGTCAAGTGGGTCATCAGCTTGACCCAAAAAGGTGAAGTCTTTGATGTAATTAGTTTTCAACAACCGAATATTTCGACGAGGTCCATGTTTGAAACCTTCCTGGAGTACCAAAATGTTTGAGGGGCGGTCAAAGGTTACAACTTGGCCTTCGAATTCGTCACCCAATGTTGTCCTGATCGATAGCATGCACCCTACCGCCAACTCCTCTAAGTTGTTGTTGCCGCCATCCATCATCGCCATTGCACTTTGCTCTCTCTTGGGGTTAACCCTTCTTCACTTTTTTGGTTTAGCTTTTCACAGGAAAAAAAAGAGATTAGAATCTGTTTAGATAGGCATTGGAAGAAATAAATAAAATTAATTCAAGAAAATAAGAGAGAAGTAAATAAAAGAAAATTCTCATTCCGCCAATAGATTTTTTTTGACATTTTGCGAATAGAGTTATAGGTTAAATATGTTTTATATAGATTGTGCTACTTGGATTATGAGATTACAATATGTAATTTACAAATTGAAAAAAATTTAATAAAAGTTCATGTTCATAATTAATTTTGATTTTAAAATTGAGTATTCTATAAATAAACCTCATTAGTTTTATGATACAATGATAGATTTATTTGAGAGAGAGGGTAAAATGGAGAGTATTCTCTATTTAATTTTTGTTTTAGAAAATTTGTTATTTCATCAAGAAATTTTGCATTTTTTAAGATATGGGTATAATTTAGTGTTTTGGTTTATTTTTTAAAAATATTTTAAATTTTATATCTATAATTAACTATATTTTGAATATTGATTAATTATTAAAATGATACTAATCATGAAGTAAAATAGGTAGTTTATTGTCTAATGAAGTTAAGCCTTAAAATAGAAAAAAATTATCGAGATCTTGCCAAAAGTAATATATCATTGTGGAATCTGATGACTCAAGTTTGTTTGATCTAGTAAAGGCTTTGTTCGATCCAATCGAACATGAAATTGTGTTTGTGGGGTTGTAATATGTTGAGCAAAGCTGGTATTTGAGGCTTCAAAATTATCGAGAACCCCTCCATCATGGTAAATCAAATTCATCTATTTAAGTTAATAATAAAATTAAATGAACATAATCTACTGAATAATTTAAACTTAGCATTAGTAAACACAAATAATACTATAAGGATTTTCCACAATTTCTCCATTAGTTAAAAGTATTAAACACTTTCTCATACAAATATTTTTTCCTCTTTAGTCTCTAATGGCCAATTATTTTTTCTAGATCAAGGTTTTTTTGGCTATAAACATTCCCAAACATTCATTATTTATCAAGCCTATTTAGGTCCTATATTCTCAAATAGAGTTTTAGTGTTGATCTCTTACAAGTCACTGAATGAAGATTTGAATATATAACGTCACTTAAGTCTAGGATTCATTAAAAAAATATCTTAATATTTATAAACATAAACTCTCATTTTTTTTCTCTATTAGCTGGAGTTATCTTTTGTAAAATATATTTTAATGTAGTTCAGCTATAATTCTATATAAATAGAAATTATATACAAGAATGATTGTCACTATCTCTTATGATTTGGTATTTCTCTTATTGTATTTTCTCGTGTGTTGACCTTGTTGGATTCTTCTTCCTTTTATAAATGAGTTTCAATGAATTCAAAAGAATGTTTCAGTTGATTTGAGAAACTGTTCTTTTATAGTAAACATTTAATTTGTCATGCTCGACATCTCGCCTTCTGCGATTAGGAGGAGGTAATATAAATACTAAGATTTCATCATCTCCCTAAATTGGAGTTGCCACCACATTTTTTAGAACAAAATGCATAAAACCTTCTTTATGACCAATTAAGATAATTCTGGTCTTTGATTCGAATTTCAAATGTTCAATAGTCGATTACGGATCAGGAAAAATATTATCATCTAGTTCGTATGTACTACTAAGACAATATCTCCATTAAGAACATAGATCTAGCCCTAAGCTTTTTTAAATATTTATTTTTTATATTATTTTTCATTATTATTTATTAAAGGGTTAAACTTATATTTTTTATTTATATGTCTTGCAAAAGTTTCTCATGATCTTATGTATTCATAGTTGCAACAGAAAATAAAATTTCACGTAATTTTTGGGTAAAAAATTGTTTTATAGGTTTGAGTGATTTTTAATTATATAAAGATTAATAGAAAATAACAATGTCAAATGTGACCTATCATCCACACTTCGAAGCCTATTTGTATGTTATATAACTAATGAAAATGTTAAAATTTTGTGCGCCAAATGATTTTTTTTAGGAAAATGAGAAGATAAAGACTTGATTTTCATTAAATACATTTGTGAAAAAATTCTTACATATTATGTATCTTTTTTTACTCTCCAAAATTTAACTTAAAAAAAATCCCTAGTTAGAGTACTCTTTAATATCTTTTACTATAAATCACACTACTCTTTTCTCTAGCTAAAAAATTGTGACAAAAACATGAAATAAGCCACGATTTAAAAACGATGGAGTCAAATATGCATAGTTTCTAAAATCCTAAAAATTGTAAAGGGAGATCGTGGTGTCCTATTAGAATCTGCATTAAGTTCAAGATGACTTGTGGAGTATGATCTACCATTGTAGTTTAATGTCCAATGTTATTATAAAAATTCAATGTATCCCTATAATGTATTTTATGTAGTATTTAATGAGATTTAAAGTGTTAGGTATTAGTGGATAGAACACACTTAGAAGGGGGGTTGAATAGGTGTCGCGATTACCAATTACCACTTTTTGCACCGAAACCCTATTCTGGAAAAAGCCTCAGTTAATCGATTAACACTCTGTCTTAATCGATTAACTCACAGAAAACAGCAAGTTGCCGAATGGCTTATTGTTCAGTCACTCACCGATAATCAGATACAGATAAAACAAATATGCTCGAACAAAATTAAACTCAGTATATCAAAGTTATAATATCCAAATTATTAGCTAAAATTAGGCAATATTACAACTTGAAAAGTAAAAAGATTAAGGATAGAAAAAACTTGCAACAAGGAATTTTATCCTGGTTCATTTGCGGGTTCACTTGCAAGCCACATCCATTCTTCCTCTTCTGATCTCGAGACATTTTCTTCACTAATATTGAAACGAATGTATTTTTATATGCACACTTCCAATACACAAAATTAGATGTTCCCTTCTTGAATCCAAGAACCCAATTTCTTGGTTTGACTCACCTAATCGCCTAAGAAAACCTTTCTTACGTTCTAGCCCCAGCCAAAAAAACGTTCTAAACTCAAGACCTCTAAGTCTTGGTGAAGACGCACTGAGTCTCTTTGGTGGTACGACACCAAGAGACGACTTCCCTTTTTACAACACAAAAACAATACAAAAAATAGAGTATTATCAAGCACAATGTAGCTCAAAATATGACAATGAAAACTCAGCTAAAAACCCTATACAAGACTCACAAGTAAGCATGAATATGTATGAGTTAATTGATGTACGAAAACAGAGGATTTCTATCCTGGAATTCTTCTAAAGAAGTGCAAGAGAAGATAGCAGAGGTTAACACATTAATCTCATGCAATTACATCACAATTAAACCCTAAACATGATACTATCTCTCACTATCTCACAATGCATTTCTCTCTGCCTAAAATGACACAAATGAGCCCGACAAATATGCAACTAGAAATTCAAAAAATAAATGCATGATCTCTTGATGCAAAACCTAAAAACACAGTTTATATAGAAATCATTTCTAATACCAATTTAATCAATTAAGTGCCCTTTTAATCGATTAACGGCCTCTTGAGAATAATTATTTTCAGGTATTTAGTTATGTGTTAAAACTGAATTCACGTTAATCGATTAACTCCTCCCTTAAGCGATTAACTGACATATTTTTCAGCTAAATGGTAAAATGTTAAACTACATATATGTTATGCTTATCAATTATACATATTTTACCAATATTTTATGTCTAAGATGCGCAAATAACATGTATGATTAATGCATGAACATATAATAATTTAGATGGCATGTCTCATGTAACTGATTTAATTATTTTTAAAACTTGTGAAAATTGCACCTAGGTTTACCTAACCTAGACTCAATATCTAGGACACACATCTAAGACTCTAAAATTGACTCTTGTAAGAACCTAGTCTAGATATGAAATCCTTGAGTCCATGGCATGTTGATTTTTGAGCCATCTTCAAGCTTTCAATGAATCCTTGTCTTCATCAAAACATAAGCAATTTATTAGTGCAACACTTTGACACTTGCACTTTCAGTCTCCCCTTCTTTTATGATGACAAACTCAACACCAAATCTTGTTTTGATGCATAGCTTGATGATGGTTATAAAATGTATGGTTGTTAATTTCAAAGTTAAAGCACATAGCTGGACAATAAAAGCTGAATATTATTTACAACCTGCAAATTTACATCAAACAACAAAGCAACCTTTCTCCCCGATTTGACATTATCAAAAGGATAAATGAATTAATCTAGTCAAAAGTAAGAAGAGTTATATAATGAAATCAAAACTGTAATCAATCAACTAAATTTGGGGTTTCAATTAATTAACCATTTGAAGGAAGCTTGAACAAGTGCACATGTTTACAAGCATTTAATCGATTAAGAGCATAAGTTAATTTATTAAATTGACAGAATACAATAAATGAAAAAGTTTAATGGAATGAAAGGTTATACAATGACCAATTGAGCATAGAATGATCAAGCATTATTATGACAACATGTATACAACAGACTCAATCAAACAAAATAGATGCAGATAACCAATCATGGTCAAGTACCATTAAACATAATTCATATTATATATGACATAGATATGCATATGATATAAGCTATATAATACAAAACCAATAGCAATTAAAGTTCAATCTCATGCATACCAAGTGATAAATGTTCAGTAAAAGTAGATGGGGACTATTACAACCCAAACAAAAGCAAAGAGAAATATGTCTCAAGAGTAAAAAACACCAAAATACATGAAAATTAGCCAATAGAAGAACTAACCCAAAGGCAACCTATGGTTTAAGGTCTTCTAATATAAGGATGCGGAGGAAGGTCTCTGTCAGGAATTGTCAAACTACTATCTCCGTGAATGAGGACTCTCAGCTTCTCAAATTCTGCACAAAACCTATCATTTTGTGCTTCAACAGTGTTTTGAACAAAGCTCATCATAGATTGATAATGTTTATCAATGTAGGCGACTTGACGTTCCTCAAATTGCTCCAAGTCTGTATGCTAAGAGTCCTTAAAAGACTGAAAATGTAGATCCATTCTATTATTCAGCCTTTGCTCCATTGCATCCAACTGAGCTAATCCAAAGGATGGTACCTGTGGTGTTGTTCCAGACGATTCCCTCTGAGTTCCTGCATTATGCTGATATGTTCTTGCTTGATCCTTATCTCCAGATAAGTCCAAATTCACAGTAGTGTTGTAATCCTCTTGGTATTACCAAGTATTTTCATACTTGTGAATACCCATCTTGTGGATCAAACTTTCACCAACCAAGTGATATTTATTGGATGAATCCATGATGGTGGTATCAGACAAATCCATATGCAGATAATCGATGATCCTCGAAATGAATATACTATAGGGAATCAGCTTGGATTTTGATGTCGATACACTATACATGACCTTTAAAATCTCCTCAGGCCAATTAATCATAACATTTTCCTTGACAACATACACAAACCTTAAATCATTCAAAGAGGGCTATACATGATTTGTGTTTCTCTGAACTAAGATGTACGCTATTAGATAGTGCAATAGTCTATTTTCCACAGATAATGACCCAGCTTTTGTTAATTCTCCTTGGATATACAGATGAGGACCTCTCAAGCAAGACTTGTAAACCTCAGCAGCATCGAATGAATTATTGACCCAGTCACAATTACCAATGCTAGCAGCATTGGTCGATAAACCTCCCACATTCATGAAAATATCATCACTCAGCTCAAACAACTTTCCAGAAACCATAAACGAATACTTGTCATCCTTGTATCTAAAGTTGGCGTAAAATTGTCTAACCAAGGCCGGGTAAATATTTCCCTTTAACTCTAAAAAGGTGACAGGTCCTTGAGCTTGCATACCTTGCGGAAATTCAAAATTTTGTTCCTCCATCCAGGTTAGATCGGCATACCTGATATAGGTTGGTTTTCTTCCCTGAAACTTTGACAATCGAGTCTCCTGCAGTATGAGAGAGTAGTAGGGATCTCCATGGTCCTGCCTCACATTCGGATTTGGTGGTGAAGGAATGGGAGTCCTTCGTGGGCGTTGAGCAGTTGTCTTAATCCTTTTTTACTGTCGTCTTTCCATTTGAATGCAAGAACCGAGTTGAAGAAGGATTTTTGGGGGGAACCTAACCTTAGTTTTTGGAAATGGGAAAGTGGGGTTTCCTTGACCAATTTGAGAGGGAATGAGATGAAATGAAGTATAATGTGGGTAGAGGGTGAGGTTTATTCTTCTTTTTGGCTAAGAAATCAGATTAGAGTAAATTACACTGACACCCCTAAGTTTTAGCGAAATTACACAAACCACCCCTCACTTTTCTACACCTACACAAACCTCCTAAATTTTGTACTTTCATTACATTCATCACCCCTGCATGAGACATAAGTGTACTTTTTTGAACAAAAAATGTGATAAATGCAATTAAGTTAAACAAAACATGGTATATTGTGGAGACAAGTCCAAATAATATAGGAGTCGATACCTCTTTATTATTTTTGGTTCGTTAAGATATAGTATAAGAGCGATTTAAATAATATCTCTTTAGAATATTTGATGCATCTTGTAACCAAAAATAATAAAGATACATTGATTTGTATATTATTTGAATTTTTCCTCACAATATACTATGTTTTGTTTAACTTAATTACATTTATTACGTTTTTTGTTTAAAAGATTACACTTATTTCTCATGCAAGGGTGATTAGTGTAATGATAGTATAAAAACTAGGGGAGGTTTGTGTAGGTGTAGAAAAGTGAGGGGTGATTTGTGTAATTTCACTAAAACTTAGGGGGTTTTAGTGTAATTAACTCTTCAGATTATGTTGTTGCCTTAGAGATTTTGAGAGAAAAGGGGATAGAGAGGTTTTGAAAAAATGGCAAAAACGTTTATGGTTCTAATTTATCTACTATCGTTAATTGATTAAAAGTAGTGCTTAATCGAATAATCATAATTAAAATTCCAGATTTTCAGAAAAATGAGCTTAGGTAATCGATTAAGGTGGAACGTTAATCGATTAGATTTCATGGAAAATAAAGTGTTAGCTATTGGAACTCATTTTAATCGATTAAGACTCATGGTCAATCAATTAACATACATCAGATTTGTAGAATCAAGAAGGTTTTTGAGTTTTAGAAGCATGCAAAGATTTCTAACATATATCAAGCAATTTTAAGTAGCCTGTTGGGAATGCTTGAAATATGTTATTTTATTAGTCCCACATTGTCTAGTATTGGAACATAGTAGAGTAACCAATGTTATATATTGGACTCAGGTCCCTTGTTATAATGTGCACCAGATATAAGTAGGGGTGTAAGCGGTTCCGGTTTAAACCGCGAAACCGATGGAACCGAACTAAACCAAACCGCAAAATGTGGTTCGGTTTTGCGGTTCGGTTCGGTTATTTATTTAAGGAACCGTTTATATTCGGTTCGGTTTATGGTTTTAGAATTTAGGAACCATTAGAACCAAACCGAATCGAACCGCATATATTAAAGAAATATATACTAGGGATTAAGAAATAATATTTTTATTATTGTTTAAATTCTTCAACCAATTTTCTAGCTTAAATTATCAATTTTTGTGTGAATTGTAGTGTTACATATGTTACTAAATTGTTATTAAGTTAGTATTATATATGTTATTAGTTACTAAAATGTTTCCTAATGTCTTATGATTTGGAACATATTTTCCAATTTTTGTGATATTAAGTTTGAAACCAACATATATCATATATTGTTATACATGTATCGTTACATGTGTTACTAATTATGAAATGTAAGGTTATAAATGTAACTATTATATATTTTACTAATTGATATATATGTTACTAATCATGAAGTGTATTGTTATATATGATTCATAATTTTTTATAATAACAGTAGTAATGTTTATCCTTTCATGATAAACAATATTTCTTGTAGTACATTTTGAATTTTCAATTGATGAAATATTTTTTTTATAAAAAGTAAATGTAAAAACTGAGGAACCGAACCATTCAAGAGCGGTTCGGTTCAGTTCGGTTCTCATAGTTAAAGTTGTGGTTAATTGAGAGGAACCAAACCATATGTCTTTGATCGGTTCGGTCACTAAAATACACCAAAAACCGAACCGAACTGAATTTTTACACCCCTAGATATAAGCACCAAATAGAAACATTCCATGGTCAGGTGGGCCCGTGGGTGTGCTAGGGTTTGTAATCCTTATTCTCTAATAATATCTTGGTAGCCGCTTAGCGCTCCCGGGGACATAGGCACAACTGGCCGAACACCATTAAAAAATTCCCTTGTTTCTTCTCTTCTAATTACTTTATGCCTTTATTTGATTACTTATGGCCAACGCTGTGCAACGACCGCTTCTGCTGCACCAACAATTGGTATTAGAGCCAATTGGTAGTTGGCTCTTAACCCAGACGTCAGATAATGGCTAAAGAGGGTGAATGCATGATGGTTAGACAAGGTGCGTCAAAGATAATGGCAAAGATAGAGTAGATGAGTTGAAGGAGAAGGAAACATGGCAAAATTGTAGTGTGGGCGATGTATGTGTTGATCCAGAATCCCATAAATTCATGTATTGGGTTAGGATCAAGGTGGAGATAGAGACAAAGGTGTTGAGTTAGATGCTGACAATATCTCTCTAGATATTGAGAGAATGTTCTCATTGGATATGAGAAAGAGAATATCGTAATGGTGTGTATGAGACATCATAGTGAAATATATTAATTGTTAGCAGATCCACAAAAGCATAAGGGCGATGGCTGACTTTGATGTAGGGTGTGACATGGGTATTGGCTTTTATGCAAGTTGTAACACGAGCATTGATAGAAATGCAGAGGTATGACATGGGCATTGGCTTGGATGCAAGGATGTGACACAGACATTAGTTAGCATTGACACAATATGTGTGTTATGGGTATACTCCTTATGGTGGAGTATGATAGTTCTTTTGAACTAGGATTGTCGAAGTAG
>NC_032022.1:8014410-8018328 GCF_001865875.1 Lupinus angustifolius | reverse complement strand
TGGTGAACTTTTGTGTAGAGGTTCCAATATATCGAAAGACTTCCTAACAATAGGTGGCTAGGTGGCGTGTTCCATTTGATGGCGGTACGGGAAGATACACTACAAGTTTAGAGAGCTAGGATCTTGGTAACATCGTCAAGGATACTCGGAAGGTCTATGCTGGAGGGGAGTAATTAAAGAGAATTAGACATTGAACAAGGTAGAATCATATATTCACTAAGGTGGAGATTCTTATGTAGATTTCCTAAGGAACAATATATTCTTCTATTTCAATCAAGGTGGAGATTGTTGGGAATGCTTGAAAGATGTTATTGTATTAGTCCACATTGTATAGTATTAGAATAGAGTAGAGTAACCAATGTTATATATTGGACTCAGGTCCCTTGTTATAATGTGCACCAGATATAAGCACCAAATAGAAACACCCCATGGGCAGGTGGCCCCATGGATGTGCTAGGGTTTGTAGTCCTTATTCTCAGATAATATCTTGGTAGCCGCTCAGCGCTCCCGGGGACGGAAACACAATTGGCCGAACCCCGTTAACACATTCCCTTGTTTCTTCTCTTCTAATTACTCTATGCCTTTATTTGATTACTTGTGGCCAACGCTGCGCAACGACCACTTCCGCTGCACCAACATTACATCTAGAGCATATTATACTAGATCATGAATCATATTAGGAATGGAATGCATTCAACAAGTATTCATTTTGAAGCATATTAGACATTTAGCATGCGAAGTACATAATAAAGAGTTAGACGATTTTAATCATGATATTTTTTATCAAGGATTTCAAGTTCTCTTCGAAGAACATAGAAAGTATCTCGTGAGAGGGGCTTGGTGAAAATATCAGCGAATTGCTTAGTAGTTTCAACAAATTCAAGCACACAATCGCCTTGTTGAACATGATCAAGCAAGAAGTGATGTCTAATTTCTATATGCTTGATTCTCGAATGCAAAACAAGATTCTTGGATAGGTTTATGGCACTTGTATTATCAAATTTAATAGGGATCTTTTCTAGTTTAAGACCAAAGTCCTTAAGTTGTTGCTTCATCCATAGGATTTGAGTGCAACACACACTAGCTGCAATGTATTATGCTTCGGCGGCGGACAAAGCAACACATGCTTGCTTTTTACTATGCCACACAACTAAGGAACTACCTAATAAGTGACAAGTCCCACTAGTGCTCTTCCGATCTAGCTTACATCCAACAAAGTCGGAATTGGAATATCCTACCAAGGATAATGAGGCATCCCTAGGATACCATAATCCCATTTTTATTGTTCCTTTTAAATATCTCATGGTGCGTTTAACAACACTATAATGTGAATCTTTAGGTAAAGCTTGAAATTTAGCACACATGCAAACACTAAACATAATATTGGGGCGGCTCGTAGTCAAATATAATAAAGAGTCAATTATCCCTCGATACTTGGTTACCTCAATAGCTTTTCCCTTTTCGTCTTTGTCTAGATAGTAAGCGGACGCCATAGGTGTGGAGGCTTCTTTATATTTTTCCATGTCGAACTTTTTGAGTAACTCCTTGCAATACTTTGATTGATGAATGAAGATGACACTTTTCATTTGTTTAATTTGTAGCCCAAGGAAGAAAGTCAGCTCATCCATCATCGACATCTCAAATTCTCCCTACATCATCTAAGAAGATTATTTACAAAGAATGTCATTAGTAGATCCGAAAATTATATCATCAATGTATATTTGAACTAATAATATATGATCATCTAATCTAGAAATAAAGAGGGTAGTATCAACCATACCCCTCACGAACCCTTTTTCCAAGAGGAAAAAGCTCAATCTATCATACCAAGCTCTGGGAGCCTGTTTCAAGCCATAGAGAGCCTTCTTGAGCTTTTATACATGGTTCAGATATTTAAAATTTTCAAAGCTGGGAGGTTGATCAACATACACCTCCTCTTGAATGTAGTCATTCAGAAAGACACTCTTAACATCCATTTGAAAAAGCTTAGAGTTCATAATCGATACAAAGGATAAAAGCATCCTAATGGCCTCTAATCTGGCTATAGGAGTGTAGGTCTCATCATAATCGATGGCTTCCTCCTGGTTGTAGCCTTTGGCCACTAAGCGTTCCTTATTTCTAATGATCAAGCCAGATTCATCTAGTTTATTTCGGAAGACCCATCTAGTACCAATCTGTGGATGTTCTTTTAGCTTAGGGACCAAGTCTCATACATTATTACGCGCGAACTAATTTAGTTCTTCTTGCATAGCTATACCCTAGTGCACATCCTCGGTGGCCTCATCGATCGTCTTTGGCTCGATTTGAGATACAAAAGCAACGAAGTTACAAAAATTACGTAAAGAACTACGAGTTACCACCCCCGTAGAGATGTCACCTACAACTTTGTCAAGTGGATGATCTTTCTTAGTCTTCCACGCGATTGGCATGACATGATGCTCATCTTGGCCAATTTGCTCTGCTTGTTGTTCTTTGTCCTGGTCCATGTCCTTAGAGTATGCTTCTTCTAAAGCACCTGCAACATCATCAGAAAATACCTTTCTCTTCTCTTTTGGAGAAGATTCATCAAAATGAACATGTACAGTCTCTTCTACTTGCATGAAATATTTATTAAACACTTAATAAGCCTTACTATGCAATGAGTACCCTAAAAATATACTCTCATCTGCTTTTGAATCAAATTTTCCTAGCGCTCTTTTTCCATTATTTAAAATAAAGCATTTACATCCAAAAGCATGAAAATGAGCAATATTATGTTTTCGGCCTTTTAAAAGTTCATAAGGAGTTTTCAAACAAGTAGGCCTCAAAAGTAAAGATATATCACATAGAAAGCAGTATGCACTACATCAGCCCAAAAGTACTTAGGAACCTTGATTTCGTTTAGCATGGTTCTAGCAAGCTCCTCTAAGACACGATTCTTCCTTTCAACAACTCTATTTTATTGAGGGGTACGAGGGGCCGAAAAATGCATGATACCATGTTTATTACAAAATTCATCAAACTGGTGGTTTTCAAACTCGCCACCATGATCGGATCGAATGAATACAATTTTAAGATTAAACTGATTTTGAATTTGTTTGGCAAGGTTTTTGAAATATTTGAATGCATCACTCTTAGAAGATAAAAATAACGTCCATGTGAATCTAGAGAAATCATCAACAATTACCAAAGCATAGAAACTACCACCAAAACTCATTATTTGTGAAGGTCCAACTAATTCCATATGGAGAAGCTCGAGAGGTCTTGTTGTGGATATTACATTCTTCTTATTAGATAAATTGTCACGAATTATGCAACATTCAGAGTCAAAAGATACACGATTACCTTTGTCGTAGAGTTGACTTATACTCAGTAGGTTCTCCAGGCCTTCAACATATAGTACATTCTCGATCACTGCCTAAGTTGAGTTGCCAATTGTCGCGGTACCAAGTATCTTTCCTTTGTTGTTGTCTCCATTAGTGAAAAACCCTTTTTCTTTCAATTATAGATCTAGGAATTTTGATCTATCTCCTGTCATATGTCTCGAGCATCCACTATCAAGATACCAATGTTGTCCATGTGCTCGTAGACATACATGCAAAATAGATCACTTGCATTTATCAGGTACCCAATTTATATTGGGTCCTTTTCTGTTAGTAACCAGGAAGTTATCTCCCTTTTCATCCAGACATATACACCACTAGGTATACCATACTTCCTGATATAGCAAGAGTAGGAAGTGTGACCATGTGTGCCACAATAGAAACATGTAGGTACTTTCTTATTATAAAATGTCGTATTAGCTCGAGTTACAGGTTTCCTATATGGACTTCTCCTATGCATAGGGGGAATATATACTAGTCCAGTATGGTCACTAACATTTCTAATTTGACTAGAATAGTGTCTAATTGATTTTGACTCTCTATGAGTTTTGCGAGT
>NC_032022.1:8012146-8014310 GCF_001865875.1 Lupinus angustifolius | reverse complement strand
TCTCGCAAGACTCACAGACAATTGATTGACATAAATTATCATTAGAGAAATTGCATGTATTACAAGAAAATATTAGGTCATCTAATTCTTTATGTAATAAAACTATTTTCTATTAATTTAGCAAGATTACTTGTTTTCTATCAGAACTAATCCTAGCTAATTTTTTTAATTCTTCATGCAATTCGACATAAGCATTATATAAATCCTCACAAGGAGGTGAATCATCAGAAGAAGAAAATGAGGTGTCAGAGTATACCTCATTGTTTACCTCCTTTGAATCTGAGTCGCAAGCTTCATTTGTTCTGGTCATTAAGCATAGCTTGGCGCTCTCCTTTTCATCTGAGGTGCTTGATGTCACATCCTCCTCTAGTACGTCCCAGACTATGTAGGCTTTCTTTGACTTGAAGTCCTGAGGAGTGCTCTTTTCCGAATCAACTTTCTTGAGGTAAGTAGGACATTGAAATCTCATGTGTCCTGGCTTACCACATTCGTGGCAGGTGAAGCGCTCTTTGCTACCTTTGCCTTTCCTAGTTGACTCACACGCTTCTTTCTTCTAAAAACGTTGAAAGCCTCATTTCTTTAAGAATTTCCCGAATTTTCATACTTGAAGGCTCAATGTTTCATCATCAATGTCTGAATCAGACTCAACATCTTCCTTCTCTTCAATAGGTTGAGACGTTGGTGCTTTAAGAGATATGGCTTTCTTTTTGCGGTCTGATTCTTCATGCATCGTCAAGTTTCCAAGTTCCATCTCGTGCTCTTGAAGCTTTCCAAACAATGTTGCCTAAGGCGTGGAGTCAAGATTCTTGGATGCCATGATAGCTGTTACTTTAGTTTGCTATCTCCTGTTAAGACAATGCAAAACTTTATTAGTTAGTTCTCCTTTGGTAAAAAAATTTATCTAGAGCAACTAAATGGTTTACCATGTGTCTGAATCGCTTTTGCATGTCGCCGATAGATTCACTTGGCAACATACAAAAACGTTTGTGCTCATGTGTCAGGGCATTCATCCTGGCATGCTTGACTATGCTAGTGCCTTCGTGAGTCACTTGTAAAGTGTCCCACATTTTTTTGGCACTTTGACACTGTGAAACCCGAAAAAACTCATCATATGATAAGGCCAATGTGATAATGTTTTTAGCACGTAGGTTGTCTTGAACCTTTTTACGTTCATCATTGGTCCATAGACTTTTTGGATTTTCTTTCGGGTCATCGTCCACTAAATGCATTGGGACGAAAGGCCCGTTGACTACATATTCCCAAATATCCGAGTCAATGGCTTTAATGAATATCTTCATCTGGACTTTCTAGTAGGCGTATCCCTCGCCACTGAATACGGGAGGGCAGTTAATGGATGCGCCATCACCGCCAAAGGGGTTGGTGGAACCCATTTGTTTTCCCTTAAGGGTCACGCGTATGCGGTTGAGCTAGCATGTCGTACTAGCTCTGATACAACTTGTTAGGTATTAGTGGACAGAACACACCTAGAAGGGGGAGGGGTTGAAGAGGTGTCGTGGTTACTAATTACCGCTTTTTGCACCGAAGCCCTATTCTGGAAAAAGCCCTAGTTAATCGATTAACACTCCGTCTTAATCGATTAACTCACAGAAAACAAAAAGTTGCAGAATGGCTTATTGCTCAGCCACTCACCGATAATCAGATACAAATAAAACAAATACGCTTGAACATAATTAAACTCAGTATATCAAATTTATCAGCTAAAATTAGGCAATATTACAACTTGAAAAGTAAAGAGATTAAGGATAGAAAAAGCCTGCAAAAAGGAATTTTATCCTAGTTCGTTTGTGGGTCCACTTGCAAACTACATCCATGCCTCCCCTTTTGATCTCGAGAGATTTTCTTCACTAATATTGAAACGAATGTATTTTTACATGCACACTTCCAATACACAAACTTAGATGCTCCCTTCTTGAATCCAAGAACCCAATTTCTTTGTTTGACTCACCTAATCGCCTAAGAAAACCTTTCTTACGATCTAGCCCCAGCCAAGAAAACGTTCTAAACTCAAGACCTCTAAGTCTTGGTGAAGATGCACTGAGTCTCTTTGGTGGTACGACACCAAGAGACGACTTCCCTTTTTACAACACAAAAACAGTACAAAAAATAGAGTATTATCAAGCACAATGTAGCTCAAAATATCACA
>NC_032022.1:7993905-8012046 GCF_001865875.1 Lupinus angustifolius | reverse complement strand
CCCTATACAAGACTCACAAGTAAGCATGAATATGTATAAGTTACTTGATGTGTGAAAACAGAGAATTTCTATCGTAGAATTCTTCTAAAGAAATGCAAGAATCATGCAAGAAAAGATAGCAAAGGTTAACACATTAATCTCATGCAATTAGATCACAATTAAACCCTAAACATGATATTATCTCCACTATCTCACAATGCATTTCTCTCTACCTAAAATGACACAAATGAGCACGAAAAATATGCCACTAGCAATTCTAAAATGAATGAATGATCTCTATATGCATGACCTTAAAACACAGTTTATATATAAACCTTTTCTGATATCCAATTAATCGATTAAGTGCCCTTTTAATCGATTAACGAGCTGATGAGAATAACTGTTTTCAGGTATTCAGTTATCTGTTAAAACCGAATTCACGTTAATCGATTAACTGACATATTTTTCAGCTAAATGGTAAAATGGTAAACTACCTATATTTTATGCTTATCAACTATACATGTTTTACCAATATTTTATGCCTAAGATGCACATATAACATGTATGATTAATGCATAAACATATAATAATCTAGATGACATGTCTCATGTAAATGATTTGATTATTTTTAAGACTTGTGAGAATTGCACCTAGGTTTACCTAACCTAGATTCAATATCTAGGACACACATCTATGACTCTAAAAGTGACTCTTGTAAGAACCTAGTCTAGATATGAGATCCTTGAGTCCATGACATGTTGATTTGTTGAGCCATCTTCAAGCTTTCAATGAATCCTCGTCTTCATCAAAACATAGGCAATTTATTAGTGCAACACTTTGACACTTGCACTTTCATAAAGATGTATTTTTTACTAAATAAAAAATTATAGTTAATTAGACAAATTTTCAGCTCCGCATATTGTATTATTATTGTTTGTTATGAAAATTAGGGTGTTATATTTTGGTATCAGAATTTTTGATTCATTTTAGATTATAGTATGAGTTAGTCATGTCTAAACTAAGCACTCACGGACCATATATGGTCTAATATAAGAATGAGTAGATTGAAAACATGTTTGTTTGAAAAATAGTATTAGCACCAGCTACCCCAATATTGTTATATTGTTATAGCATTATCTTCATATACACCACGTGGATTACCACCAACCTAGTTTTGGGGGATCTTAATGACGGTAAGAGTATTGATAAGATCTTGTAAATTAAATTTGTGGCTGGACACAATATTTCAACTTTAGACATTCATATACCAAAACTTTATATTAACTTGATATACGTATAAGCATTGTTTGCTTGATTTGATATGTGTTAAAATTTCCTTAAAGTTGATGCAAGGATAAGGTTTTTGCAAACATATCTTGATAAAATAAAATCATCCCATTTCAATTTATTTTTTAAATATTGATACTATATAGTTGATAATTTCTATTTTTATTTGCGATTGTTAAAATTTTTGACACCATTCTTTTTAATTATTGTTATAATTATAGTTAATTGCATTCAACAATCAAAATATAAAAAATAAAATAAACTATGAATTATTGCTTTAATTATGCTTAGCTGTATTGAATTCATTAATCATGATGAAAACTAAGCTATAATTTGCTTTAGGGGAAATTAGCGTACTTGAGAAATTGTTATGAATATGTTAGTTGGTGTTATTTTAAATTTTTTACCCATATAGTAAATTATTGATAGTCTCTTTGACAAAGATTAAAATTATTTTCTATTTTTATGATTGAATGTAATGATTGTTTTTAAGACATATGTTGTAGGTTATAGTTTTCACTCACAAATTTTAGATTACTATTTTACTTTAGAGTTAATTTAACTACATCCCCTGAGTTTTAGTGAAATTAAATAAATCACCCCTTCTTTTTTTGCACATACGAAAGCAATCCCTAATTTATATATATATATATATATATGTGTGTGTGTGTTACATTGACTACCCCTGCATGAGAGACGAGTATAAAATCAATCTTCTATTTTGTGTATTTGAGCAATATCTCTTTAAAATTATTGATACATTTTGTAATGAACTGAAAATGAGTTTTTTTAATACAATTTGCTATGTTTTCCCTTCCCTTTCATAATATGTGTCACTCATCATCTAGGGAATGATGACAAAATAAGTTTTAATACATACTAAGTTGTTAAATATGATAATGATCAGTTCTACCTTTATCATTAATTACTCTAACTCTAATTTTGCTCGATGTCAAGGCAATAAATGCTCCACATACGGGTATATCTTTATGTTGGGTGATAGTGTTGTCTCTTGGAAGTATGCTAAATAGACACTCAAAACTCCTTCATCCATGAATGCAAAGTTTATGGATTTTTTAGACATTTGGGCATGAAATACGGCTGTGGAATTTTGTTAATGACTTATATGTGGTTGACAACATTGAAAATTTACTCACAATAATTCTGCATTTCTTTACTCCAACAATAGGTTCTCTAAAATGTTAAAATTTCTTGACACCAAGTTTATGGTTATTAAAGGAAATTTTTAAAATAAGAGATTTCTGTAGAACATATAAGGACAAATTTTATGTTAGATGAGACATCAGCTAAGGGATTGATAACTAAGGAATTTCATGAGCATGTTGCTCATATAGGTGTTGTTCCTTATTATACCTTAGTTTAGTGGAAATCTATATGGTTTATGGTTTACTTTGGACATCTAAGAATAGTTTTTTGCAAAATATAGTTAATGACTTTTGTACATTTTTATGTAAATATTGTGTTAAAATTAAAGATTCTGGATTGATCTCACTAAATAAGGAGCACATGGAAATAGACATGCTTGAGATCACATTACATGAAATTATCATATCACTCAATCATATTTGATCTATATTATTAAATATATAATATGATCATCATGATCCAATCATGCTTTATTGTGACGAAGACTGCAATGATTCTATAGTTGATATATAAAGATGTACCAAATTGTATTAAGGATACATGTGGATATAAATAACATACATATGTGTGACTAAAGAGTATGTTATATAATTATTTCAAGAAAAATATGAAGTCCACTGAGAAGTTGTTAGAAATTTATGATTTCTAATTATATTTTGGCATCATATATTACTAAAATCATATTAGTTATTTATTTAAGGGATTGTAAAAGAACTGATATAATATTGATGACATGTTTTCTGGAAAGTGATATAAACTTAATGAGTGGATACATATGTTGGTCGTAGAAGATAATGAGAATCATATTTGTTAATACATCTGAAATGGTTATGATATCTAATACACCAAATCAAAAAAAGTTCCCCTCTCCCCACTATAAGGAAAAAACATATAGTCACATGATGAATTTCAGGATTTGGTTGAGGAAGACTATGATACTAATACTCCTAAGGCATACCAAAGGAAAAGAACAAGAACATAGATTGAAGTATATATTTGTATTATGAGAATAATGGGATTGAAATTTTTTAGATGATTGATAATTCACCGATTATAAGGAAATTCTAACACTTAAATATTCCTTAATTAAAATGTAGTATATACTTCATGCCTACTTTTGGTGACCATCACAACTACTTCACTATAGTTATAAATCAAAGTATTGTGGTTATATTGTATCTATTTGCATTTTTATAGGGGTCACATCAAAACATAATAGACCTTATTTTCAAAGATAAACAAGTCTACACCATTTTAATCAAAATCCAGTCATAATGATTGTCGATCACAATCGTAATTCAGAACTACATATTTTAGTTAATGTTGGAACTTGGTTTATTAGAAGCCATTAGGAGAACTTTTGGGTGTGAAATCTAAAAAACTCTCAAGTTCCACATAGAATTTTTTTAGAAAAACAATTCCTAAGTCCCACATTAGGGAGATGAGGAACTTGAACAAATTCTCATGCTATAAATGACTATAATTCCCTGAGGTCATGAGTTCGAGTCACAGAGGCTCCCTTTAGGGGGAATAAAATACTGTAGGGGGTATTTAAGCTTAATAGGTGACACACTTAGTAAATTCATGGTCCATAAGGTCGCATGTCAAGGCTGGGGTGTTACATTAAAAAGGCTAGTGGTAGCGACTCAATGGAATCAATGACTACAAGTCCCTGAGGTCATGGGTTCGAGTCGCGGAGGCTCCCTTTAGGGGGAATAAAATACTACAGGGGGTATTTAAGCTTAATAGGTGACACACTCGATAAATTCATGGTCCATAAGGTCACATGTCAAGGTTGGGGTGTTATAGTAGCCATATTGTGGGAATTTCGAGAATTGACACTAATAGCCATATTGTAGGAATTTCGAGAATTGGCAGTGATAGCCATATTGTGGTGGGTGTATTTGAGATCGGTTCTCACACTGTAGTAAGAATCCGATAACATAGATCTAGGCTGTTTTATCTTGGGGACAACGTGGTTGATAGTCTGCTTGCACATTTTGGAAAGTGTCACGAAACATCTTAAAGAGAGCAACCTGGTCGTGACTCAACCAGTAAATATTATTTCGTGCCATTTAGAATTATTGCAAGCTACAGTAACAACAATTAATGATAAATTAGAGAAACACAAAAAGTATGTATATTAAACGTGGAACATAAAAAATAGTAGATAAATTAACAATAGAGAATATATGATTTCCATTACGAAGTGAAAGTTGTTGTTAACATAGCTTGTAACATTTCTAAATGAAACGAAATAATACTTATTACTTGAGTCAAGACCAGATCGCTATCTTTAAGACATTTCATGGTACTATCCAAAATATGCAAGCAAATTATCAACCACGCCGTCCCTAAGATATAACAGCACAAATCCCTGTTATCGAAGTCTTACTACACTAAAATAACCAATCTCGAATACGCCTATCGCAATATGACTACCAGTGCCAATTCTCGAAATACCCACAATATGGCTACGTGTGCCAATTCTTTTCCCACAATCTGACTATCGGTGTCAATTCTCAAAATTCTCACAATTTGGTTGTTGTGTCAATTCTTAGTGCCACACAAAAAAAGGGCGAAAAGTAAAAGAAAGAAAGAAAAAGTTGAGTAAAAACATTCTCAACTTGGGATAAGAAAATATGAAGGAAATGGGCTTCTATTTATAACATGATATTTTTTTCCAAATTACTCATCACTCTTATGTAGGACTTGAGAGATTTTTTTTCTTCAAAATTCTTTGATGTGAGATTTGTGAGTTTTTTACTTTTAACACCCAAAAGTTCCCACTAATGGCTTCGAACAACGTAAGTTCTAACAATCCCCCACTTGAAATTAAAAAACTATTTTCGAAATTTTTGTGGTGTCGATAAGATTGTGCATAAGTAAAGGTGTCCTGCGACTTCGACTTTTGCATAGTGAGTAAGATCCAAATTTTACTAGAGTAACTCGTAGTCTTGAACTCTATTTTCGGCATCAAACCACACACAACCTTTTCAAAGGTGTATTATCTAAAGCCTATGTCTTAAAGGGCATGCATATCTATTCCAGTATAGTGAACACTCTAGAAATTTATGCCCCTAAATTTCATAGGAAGCGGCCTCCACTTCCATATTCACATAGGTGACTCTATCAAGAGTATTTATGTAGTCTAGGTACTCCACTCCAATTGGAGTATATACCTCATTAAGAGTTTAACTCATCCTTACATATACTGCAGGAATCATGCTTCTCATAATTCTATAGCTTGTTCATTCTCATATCACTTCACAACTTATTATTACCCATTGAACCTATTTATTGGGATATCCATCTAGTTAGGTTGGATTACCATCATGAGTGATCTCCATTCTAAGAGCAATAGTCTCATACTCTTAGAAGTATTATGGACTTTCTCTCTAGCTAGTCCTTTCATCAAAGAATCTGTTAAATTATTCTCACTGCATACATGATCCACTCTAACAGCTCCTATAGTGTAACTCTATAACAGTGTTGTGCTTATGATGTATTTGTCGTTTCTTACCATTATAAAATCGATTCTCAATTTTTACAATAGTCACGGTACTATCACAATGGATCAACGCAACTGGTATCGATTTTTTCTATATGGGAATCACTACAAGCAAGCTTCTCAGTTACCTTGCTTCTTTACTAGCTGTTTCTAGTGCTATTATCTCAACTTCTGTAGTGGATTGAGTCAAAATATTATGTTTCTTTGACTTCCAAGAAACAACTCCACCAAGTATGCTAAATATGTAGCCATTGGTTGCTTTAGAATCATCTGAAAGAATGTTCCAATCAACATTGCTGAATTCTTCTATGACAGTTGAAAACATACGGTAATGTAATATAGGGTTTATTATTTTCTTAAGGTACCTCATTATCCTTTCTATTTCCAACCCTTCAGTTTTATCATTATCTCTAATCATATGTATGTGACTAGTTGAAATACCTCCACTATTCCTCAATTTAAAAAGGAATTTATTTTCGTTGAAGTCAACATTGTTAGACTCAACGATCACTTTTGCGTTAAGGTCATAAAACCTTTATGTCTTATTGTTTACAGCATACCCAATGAATACACATTCGTAGGCTCTACTTGCGAGTTTAATTCTCTAGGGGCGTACATTCATAAATGATTTCATAAGAAATTCTTTGTATCTTATTGGACTGAGACTCTACTGATTTATCATCAGTCATATGCTACTTGAGGTAGCAACTAACAACATACTTTTTAGTCCCAACTTTCTCAGTATCATATTTCTTTTCAAGTGCATACCAAATAAATTTGGCATACTTGTATGGGCTGTAGTAATCATAGAGATCATCTGACAACCAATTCAGAATGGAATTCTTACAAAGGTAATCATTTTCATTCCAAGGAGCTATATCAATAGCTAGTTTATCTCTTTCATTTTTTCAGCTTTTGTCGGCATCATTGGGACATCAGTTTTCAGAACGTGTGCAACTTTTCTCATAGTGAGAAAATTTTCCATCTTATGTTGCCAACGTTTGAAGTTAGTCCCATCAAACTAAAATGATTTGGTAATGTCAAAGTTGTTTGGTCTAGTAAAGTTATCTACAAATGTCATTGTAGTTGAAGCGTCTTAAAATTGTTTTCAGCTTTTGTCGGCATAATTGGGACATCAGTTTTCAGAACATGTGCAACTTTTCTCATAGTGAGAAAATTTTCCATCTTATGTTGCCAGCGTTTGAAGTTAGTCCCATCAAACTAAAATGATTTGGTAATGTCAAAGTTGTTTGGTCTAGTAAAGTTATCTACAAATGTCATTGTAGTTGAAGCGTCTTAAAATTGTTGTTACTGTAGCTTGCAACAATTCTAAATGCCACGAAATAATAATTATTGGCTGAGTCACGACTAAGTCACTCTCTTTAAGACGTTTTGTGGCATTGCCCAAAATGTGCAAGCAGAGTATCAACCACGCTATCCCTAGGATAAATGGCTACCAATGCCAATTCTCGAAATAGTGACAATATAGCTACCAATGTCAATTCTTTTCCCACAATCTGATTACTAGTGTCAGTTCTCAAAATTCCCACAATTTGGCTGTTTGTGCCAAATCTTAGTGCCACAGAAAGAAAAAGGAGATAAGTTTGTCGAAAATGCATCGATAAAAAGTAGGAGGGGGAAAGAAAAAGCTGAGTAAAAACATACTCAACTTGGGACAATAAAATATGAAGAGGAAGGGACTTCTATTTATAACATTATATTTTTTCCAAGTTCTCCATCTATCCTATGTGGGACTCGAGAGTTTTTTTCTTCAAAATTCTTCTATGTGGGATTTGAGAGATTTTTACATTTAACATCCAAAAATTTCCACCAATGGCTTCTAAAAAATCAACTTCTAACAAAAACAAGTTCCAACAAAAATTGTATGCAAAATGCATGCAACTAAGAATTGAGGTTAATGAGATGATCACTAATATCCATAGCCACATCACATATATGGTGCAAACCATTTTCTCTATGAGTTGTCTCGGGAGATAGACCAAACCAGGATACCATACGTTTGAATCAGTTGTGACAAGCATTTGGGATATATTTGGCTGCAATTATGTGCAGATAAGCATTTGGGTCTTTCAAGATAAGTAGGAAGAAGTGGAGGTGGCATTGGCCATTCCAATTCCAGCCATGATCGCTGCTAATCCTTCATGCTTTGTTTGGGAGTGTGATTTTGAAGAGAAGGATGAAGGGAAGAGATGACTTTAGAAAGTCTTTCTCTTATTTGAGAGTTAGATGAAGGTTTTGGAGGTTTCTCAAATCCTCTAAAACCCTTCATGTATATACTTTTATAGTTCCCTCAATTTTAGGTTTTTCTGTAGACAAAATGTAAAAGTACATAAATACTTTTAGTAAAATTATATAATTATATATTATTGTTCACTTCTCATTGTTAATTACATTTTTAAAGAAAAAATAAAAAAAAATATTCAAACATTATCATTAGATTACTATTCCCCCTCCTATCCCTTTGACCCATCTCCTTCCCTTTCCCCGTAATTCACAAACATAGATCTTATGTGCAGATAAGCATTTGGGTCTTTCAAGATAAGTAGGAAGAAGTGGAGGTGGCATTGGCCATTCCAATTCCAGCAATGATCGCTGCTAAACTTTCATGCTTTATTTGGGAGTGTATTTTGAAGAGAAGGGTGAAGGGGAGAGATGATTTTAGAAAGTCTTCTTCTTGTTTGGGAGTTGGATGAAGGTTATGGAAGTTTCTCAAATCCTCTAAAATCCTTCATGTATATACTTTTACAGTTCCCTCAATTTGAGGTTTTTCCGTAGACAAAATGTAAAAATACATAAATACTTTTAGTAAAATTATATAATTATATATTATTGTTCACTTCTCATTATTAATTACATTTTAAAAGGAAAAATAAAAAGATATTCAAACATTATAATTAACTTACTATGCCCCCTCCTATACCTTTGACCAATCTCCTTCCCATTCCCCAATAATTCACAAACAAAGCCTTAGGGTCTGCTTTTAGGCTGTTGGGATTTGATTTGAGGGAAGAGAAGTAGACATTGTTGTACTTGGTGTTCTTGCAAGTTTTCTTGATCAGAGTTGTATCTCCATTCACAAAGGCATGTATGTGGTTGAGGGTGTAGTAGAAAGAGGAGGAATAGAAAGAAGATCATAGTAGCCATTGTAGTGCATAAGGTGTTGTTTGTTGACTCTCTGTGTAATGGTTATCTTGAGAAAGTTGAGAGGAGAGGTGTGAAAAGAGAGGAGAGAGTTAAATGTGTATACAATTATTCAAATTGTGGTCGTGGTGATTGTTGCAACCGCATCACAATACAATTGTGATGTGACATCGAATCATAATGATACAGCTGAATCGGGTTGTAGCGCAACACATCAGACCGTATTTAGGCCACATTGAATTCATAAATACTTTTTAATCGCAAAATAATTCACACTATTATAGCTGCAATCCACATTGCAATATCCATAACAATCATAACCATAATCATAGTAACCATAACTATAACTGTAATTTAAAATAATGTGTATAGTAACTTGAGGCAATAAAGTCAAGAAGTAGAGTTTATGGTTCCCTTCTTCCCCTTTAGATATTATTATTAGGTCTGCCTTGTTTACATTTGATGAATAAATATTTTACTTTATTATTTTGACTTGGGACATGAAATGTTTGCAATTATTCTATATGTTGGAGGACTAGTCATATATATTGCAAAAAATTGTCATAGGGAGACTTACACCAATATCAAATTTGTTTAATTGTTATTATTAGCTAGTTTCACATCATTTTTTTACATTTAATAATTTGTTCTATCAATTTAGCGAATATGAATATGCGCATTGACAATTTAGCATATATATATATATATAGAAAGTTCCTGTTTTGACAACCGAAAAATGGTCACAATTTTTACAGTGTAATGGCCACTGGAAGAAGCTTTAACCATATATTATTGGATGTTTCTAGATTTTACAGTTTACAGACCTTTAAAGTTATATATTTGGTCCACTTTTCTCAACATTTCTATTATGTTAAAGATAAATCTCAAACTGATGTCACTAATATATTAACATAAGAAAGCACTATTACTCTAATTACATAACATAATATGATTTTATAAGATTTAGAGTAGACATTCCCAACACAAGGATTTTAAACTTCAATCACACCCAACCAATAAGGATATATATTTATATACAAACATAACAGTACGTGAGCATCTTATTTTGTTATGTACAAACACATGTAGTTCAGAAGAGATACAATAACTTGCCAATGAAACTTAGAGGAAAATCAACTACATATATGCTCAGGTAAAACTTTTTCTCTCTCAATGCTGATATAAGAAATCCTATTCAGTCATGTGGATAATACAGCGCAGACCCTCCCCTTTAAGCATGTATTCAAAGGCTTTGTTGATTTCTGAGAAAGGTACTCTGTGGGTGATGAATTTCTCCAATTCAAGTTCCTGTCATATTTGAAATAAGTCAAAATCAATGAAGTTTTCAAAATGATTGAGCAAGTGAAAAATAAAAGTTCTTAAACATTGTTATTAGAATATTACTCAAGAATTTTATGACAGCCAAAAAGTATTTTGCTTTCTATTCAATAGGTGAAATATGATTATAAAAATCCGAGATTCACTTCTGAATACTTCTCTTAGAATACACAATACTTTCTATGGAGGAAATGTTGTTATCAGAGGGTGACCTGGACGCATGGTAATATTGATGTTTAGTGATCATTAGTCTCTCCCTTTGACATCAAATAAGCCAGAAAGTAAGAAATGAAGTTTCTAAATGAATTTGCAACATATTTTGACTAATGAAAGAGTCTTGTTTAAGATCATTATCTCTGATAAATTTTGAAATTAATGACACTAATTAGGTAACAACTATCATATGAAGATGACTCAACTAATGTGTGGATATTGCATATAAAACATAAGTGGGTCACTACTTGCAAATATAAACTCTATTCTCATGAATGATGAAATTTACTAACCTTGTTCATGTACATTTCTACCACTGATGGAAGGTCGGAACGTGGTTTATAATTTCCAAAGAAAGTACCCTTGAGAGTCCTTTCATTTAATAAATTGATGGGATGCGTTTTGAATGAATCATCTTTATTTGGCACACCGACAAGTACAGCAACACCCCATCCCTACAAGTTTATACAGAGTAAGTCAAAGTTGGAGTGCAAGACATAAGAATTGAAAACATGCTTTAATGTAATACATAGTTAGGAAAATGATCATGGAAAATCAAGTGAGTAGAAAAGAAGGTTGAGGAAAGTTACATCATGTACGCATTCAAATGCAGATATCATTGCATTGACACTTCCCGTACATTCAACACTACGGTCAACTCCCCCGCCAGTCATTGCAACAATCACCTGTAATGAATTAAAGAGATTAAAACATGTGCCAAGATTTATGTATAAATTTCATGACTATAGTCCTTTAATATTAGGTGACAAACCTCTTGAACTGGCTTGTCATGTTCTTTTGGATTCACAAACTCATTAACTCCAAACTTCTTGGCTGTAGACAAGATAAGTACATAGATAAAAAAGTAGTTTAGAACTTCAGAATTATTTAGCATCTTTGATTTATAAGAATCCTCGACGGAAAGAAAATTATGGTGCTTATATTTATTATATCTATAAATGAATAATCCTTTTTTACATTGTAGAACACCTACAGGGGACGATACCATATTTTATAAGTGTGGGTGGATATTTTAGGTGTTTGAACTTTGAAGTGATAAAATTATAAAAATCATCAATAACCAAGGTATACTAGAACGTCTAAAAACTTCGCTCACCTTCAATAAATCTTGTAGAATTCAAGTCAACCCCTATAATCCTGGAAGCTCCAGCAAGTCTAGCTCCCTCAGCAGCCTGCAGAAAAGGTGTAAGCAAAAAACAATACTTAAATCACTGTTTGAGTAATAGATACACCAAAAATTTCCTCCTTTATTCGAGAAGAGAAAACTCACTGCAAGGCCAACAGCTCCTAACCCAAATATAGCCACTGATGAGCCTTTGGTTGGTTTTGCAACATTCAATGTAGCACCAAGACCTTCAATATGAAATTTATCAAGATTGTTATTTGGTAGAGAAGTTTTTCACCTGATAAAATGACATAATTTAATTCATTCTAACCTGTTGAGATTCCACAGCTTAAAACACACACTTTATCAAGTGGGGCAGCTGGGTTAATTTTGGCAAGACAGCCAACATGAACAACAGTGTATTCACTGAAAGTGGATGTTCCAACAAAATGGTATATTGGTTTTCCATTAATTGAAAACCTTGACTTCCCATCATTGAGCATTACTCCACGGTCAGTATTTATCCTTAGGAGGTCACACATGTTACTTTCCTCTGATTTGCAATGCTGACACTCCTTGCACTCACCTGTGAACACCGGTAGCACATGATCACCAGGCTTGAGATCTGTTACACCCTCACCAACACTTTCCACAATTCTGAGAGCAACAAAAAAATAAGGTGGAAATTATTAGATGTGTCATATGGATTTAATTACTATGTATATGGATTTAATGGTGAAGTGTTGTTTATGTAGACATTTTATACACTATCAATCAATCATACAATATAACATTGTTAAAAATGACAGACTTTTGTAGTAACTACTCTGAATGTTTATATGTTGATTGATAATGTAAAAGTTTATGCATCTAAATTAAACTTATCATATGTGCAATTAATAAAGAACTTAACAAATGAGGTATTTGATTTTTTCATATGAAAATAGTGCATACCCTCTTGCTTCATGACCAAATATACGTGGAAATAAAGGTGTTTGTCCCTGTAAAATATTCAATGTAACAATATGAGCACATGTTCAATTATAGTTTTGAAAACTAGCAATATCGAATTACTTCATATACTAATACAACAACTCAATACCTTTGCTTCCCAAAAGTAGACATCAGTATGGCAGAGTGAGGTGAATAAAATCTTGACACGAACCTCATTTGCCTGTGGTGGAGATACTTCCACTTCCTCTATCACCAGTGGCTTAGCAGCTTCCCATGCCACCGCAGCTGAAATGCATAATTAATGATAAACCAACTTGTCAATAGGAAGTATTGATGCTAAGTTGTAATGTATATAACTGCCATATATGGAGAGAGGATGGACCTTCTTACATCCATCAATAACCTGGTATCCTCCATATGAGGTAATTTCATTCGAGCTTGTAACATCCACAACATAGTGGGGCTACCTCTACCAACTAGGATTTTCTTAGTACGCAAGACTAGAACTCGAGTCTTGTTTAATGAAAATAAGCATGTATCACTTGAATTAATCATCCATTTTTGTATACAATATAATTTTATTTAGTTAAACTGCAGTGGTATAATAGTGGGTGGCGGTAAGCATCAAACTCAAGATGCTCTATATCCTAAACCAATCCTCCCAAAAGTTTAACCTGGTAGGTAAAGGCAAATGAATCACTTATTATATCTCTAACAAGATTTGCATGGCTTTACAGGAGCAAGTATACATAGAAAGTAGTGTAGAAGACACACGATTACAAAAAAATGTTGGAAGTAGAAAAATTAGTGTAACCCAGCAGCAAAACGATTACTCAATTTTAGTCAATAACAAGAAAAGGAGGAACAATGAATCAAGTGAATAGAACCTATACAAAGATGTATAATTTTACAATACCTTTGCAACGTATGACCTTTCCAGCAGTGTTTGAAACCATTTTCTTTGCCTTGATTTACTTTTTTTATTAGTATTCACTCACACAAAGACACAAGTATTTATTTCTATTTTTTCTTTCTGTGTAGATATGGGTTCGTTTTTGGTAGTATATATATAGTGCACACAGGGGGGATGGTCAATCTCATTTCTGATTTTAAAAGTGATCAAAGTAGTATGTGAAAGAAAAACCATGGAAATAGCTGGTTTTTGTTTCCTTAAGACAGAGGAGCTTACAACCAGCGGCGCCTTTGTTGTTCCAAATTCCTGCTGTCTGGTTTCTGGTTGTTAGTTGACATCTTTGCATTTATAAAATAGCATAGACCAAGTTCCAGTTAGGGTCATCTCTCAATACCACAAGTAATTCTATTATAATATTGTTTTTAATATTTTTTGGGGCTTGATTTTAATCATGAGGATAAGCAGGTAAAATTAGGTCTATTAGTTATTTAATTTCATATTCAATAAGTAAATCCACCACTTGTTGGTACATTCCCAAGTCATTTTCATAAACTTATTTCTCTCAACCAAATTAAACTAAATAAATGTACTTTAAGACTTCTAACATAACACCTGGTGCTCAATTACATTCTTTCATAAATTTGAGCCTGCTGAACAAGCGAAAATCAATTTGTTGTGTTTCTTTGTTTTGGTTTGTTTTGGTCCACAACTAAGAGCAACAAATGACAATGAAACCTAATCTAAATTTATCAAATCTAAGTTTAATGACTTCACAATATGTTTTGAGTGAGAATTGTCATAAAT
The DNA here is from genome assembly GCF_001865875.1 of Lupinus angustifolius. NCBI lineage: Eukaryota > Viridiplantae > Streptophyta > Magnoliopsida > Fabales > Fabaceae > Lupinus > Lupinus angustifolius. The sequence continues at coordinate 7,997,592 of NC_032022.1, read as the reverse complement.
AACTAATATTAGTCACAAATAATCGACTTCAAAATTAATTAAATATAAGATTATATGTTTGTATGTCAATTCATATATTATTTATGATCAGGGAAAAATTATTAGAAAATAATTAAATATTTTTTGACCAACTACAATCAGTATTATATGGAGTAATCAATTTCCAAATACACTGAATTCAAATTAGGGATGGTAACATGGTGGAACGGGCATAAGTAGTGCTTTCTCGTACCCATACCCACACTATTTACAGATACCCGCACGGGTAGCTGATATTTGCGGGTACCTCACGAATTTTTAAATTTCAATCTCTATTTATATTTTTATAATAATCAATACATATACAATAATTATTACATGAATAAGCGAACTAGTTCCCCTACTTGGAATTCTCTACGGAGTATGTGTTTGTCATGCCATCTTTTTGTTCTTTCTTTGTAAGTACGAGCATTCTCATAAGCATCCAACCACAGTTCTTCCAACTATTGCATTTGCAATTTCCTCTTTTCTCCAACAACTTTCAGATCAAAGTTTAGCAATTTGACTGCCCAATATGCCTTATGCTCTAGTTCCACTGGAAGGTGACAAGGCTTACCATAAATCAACCTGAATGGTGACATACCAATTGGTGTTTTATATGCAGTACGATAAGCACATAAAGCATCATCAAGCTTTGAGGACCAATATTTCCTACTCCTAGACACTGTCTTCTCTAATATGCTCTTAATCTCACGATTTGATACTTCCACTTGACCACTTGTTTGAGTGTGGTAAGGGGTACCAACTCGATTAGAAACACCATACTTCTTCAAGAGGTTTTCAAAATGTCTTTCAATGAAGTGTGAGCCTCCATCACTAATAACCATCCCCGGGACCCCAAACCTTGGAAATATGATCTTGGTAAACAGTTTGATGACCGTTTTAGCACCATTGTGTGGAGATGACATTGCCTTCACCCACTTAGAAACATAATCGACTGCCACCAAGATATATTTGTTGTTGTTTGAAGTAGGAAAAGGTCCCATATAGTCAACTCCTCATACATCAAATATCTCTACCTCAAGGATGGGGTTCATTGGCATTTCATACCTTTTTGATATGTTCCCCACCCTTTGGCAAGAATAACATATGAGAACAAAACTCCTTGCATCTCTGAATATGTGTGGCCAAAAGAAACCACATTGGAATACCTTTGCTATTGTTTTTGAAGTACTCACATGGCCTCCATAAGAGGCAGAGTGGCAACAACTCATGATCTTTACACTTCTTATGGAACACATCTTATGTAAATACCATCAACACATAGTCGATAGAGATAAGGATCATCTCAAATATAGTTCTTCAGATATGAGAAGAATTTCTTTTTCTATTGCGATGTCATTTTAGGTGGAAGAATTTTGCTGACCAAATAGTTTACAAAGTCAGCATACCAAGGTGCCTCTATAGTGTCGAGGAAGAGGAATTTCTCATCAGGAAATTTATCATCAATAGGTATGTCCTCCTCCTCTCCACTTGGATGTTCAAGCCAAGATAAGTGATCTGCAACTAGATTATATGTTCCCTTTCTATCAGCAATCTCCAGATCAAATTCTTGCAGAAGGAGAATCCATCGGATGAGACGTGGCTTGGCTTCTTTCTTACTCATCAAGTATCTCAGGATTGAGTGATCAGTATGGAATATAACTTTAGAACCTACTAGGTAGGAACTAAACTTTTCGAAGGCAACCACAACAGCTAGTAGCTCCTTCTTTGTGGTGGCATAGTTGACTTGAGCTCCATCAAGTGTTTTACTTGCATAGTAGATTGCATGCATCTTCTTGTCCTTCTTTTGGCACAACACTGCTCCCACAACATAGTCACTAGCATCACACATCACTTCAAAGGGAAGATTCCAGTCTGGTGATTGCAATATTGGTGCAGTGACCTATGTCTCCTTCAACTTGCAAAACGATTCTAAACAAGCAGCACTAAAATCAAATGCAATATCTTTCATTAAAAGGTTAGAAAGGGGTTTCACAATTTTTGAAAAATCTTTTATGAATATGTGGTAAAATCCCGCATGACCTAAGAAAATCCTAACACCTTTTATGTTAATTGGTCGTGGCATATTTTCTATCACTACAATTTTTACCCTGTCCACCTCTATCCCTTTTCCTGAAATTAAATGCCTCAACACAATACCCTCGCGCACCATGAAGTGACATTTTTCCTAATTTAATACAGGATTCACTTCCTCACATCTCTACAATATTTTTGTCAAATTTGTTAAGGAGACATCAAATAAAAGTCCATATATAGAAAAATCATCTATAAAAACTTCCATTATGTTTCCTAAAAAATTAGAAAATATTGCAGTCATACATCTTTGAAAAGTGATTGGGGTATTACATAGCCTAAAAGACATTCTCCTATAGGCAAATGTGCCATAAGGACATGTGAAAATAGTTTTTTGTTGGTCTTCAGGGTGAATGGGGATTTGATGAAATCCCGAGTACTCATCTAAATAGCATAAATATTCATGTGCAGCAAGCCTTTCAAGCATTTGATCAATAAATGGGAGAGGGAAGTGATCTTTCCTAGTGGTTGTGTTTAATTTTCTATAATCAATGCACATTCTCCAATCTGTGTTTGTTCTAGTTGGTATTAATTCATTTTTATCATTTTTCACAACAGTCAATCCTCCCTTTTTAGGAACCACATGAACTGGGCTCACCCATTTACTATCAGATATAAGATATATTATCCTAACATATAAAAGTTTAAGCACTTTTTTCCTAACCACTTCTTTCATATTAGGATTTAGTCTCCTCTTGTTTTCAATTGAAGTTTTATGGTTAGGTTCTGTGAAAATTCTATACATGCAAAAAGAAGGGTTTATACCTTTTATATCATCCAATGTGTATCCTATTACCTACTTGTGCATTCTAAGGACCCTTAGCAAGTTTTCAGTTTTCAATTTATTTAATTTAGCATTAACAACAACTGGATAAGATGAATTAGGTCCAAGAAATTCATACCTGAGGGTGGAGGGGAGTGTTTTTAATTCAATTTTAGGTGTTTTACCCTCCTCCCAATCTCTAGATTAGGGCATTACCTTCAAGGTCTCATCTTGCGTATTGTGAGGAAGTGTTGGGCTTGCATTCAGGAATTCAATAACCTTAGCCACTTCCTCATCAACGTCCGAAGAGTCACCATCTACTATGCATCTCTCTAAGGGATCCTTAGATTGCACTCTAGCTGCTTCCTTTTTCACAACTTGGTTCAGTATATCAACCCTGAAACATGAATCCTCAAGAGAATATTGTTTAATAGATTTTGCAATATCAAACTCAACTTTTTCATTCCAAATGCTGAGGGAAAGTTTCCCATTCTTTATATCAGTTATAGCACCAGCAGTAGCCAAAAAGGGCCTACCTAATATGATTGGGATTTGTGAATCCTCTTCCATCTCTAGTATTACAAAATCTGTTGGAATGAAAAATTTCCCAACTTTGATAGGAACTTCCTTGAAGATGCCTATAGGGAATTTAATTGACCTATCTGCTAATTGAAGTGATATAGTAGTGAGTTTTAGTTCACCCACTTCCAACTTTTTGGACACAGATAAGGGCATGAGACTCACACTTGCCCCTAAGTCACATAAGGCATGATCAAAACTAGTATTTCCAATTAAACATGGGATACAAA
>NC_032022.1:7957289-7993805 GCF_001865875.1 Lupinus angustifolius | reverse complement strand
AATCCTCTAGTCTTCTTTTTTAGATAAAATATCCTTAAGAAATTTTGTGTATGCAGGCATCTCCTACAGTGCCTCAGTGAAGGATAAGCTGATATATAATTTCTTAAGAATATCCAAAAATTTCCCAAATTTCTTTTCTAATTTTTCCTTTGCTAATCTTTGGGGAAAAGGAACCGGTGGTACATATGGTGGTGGAGCTACATAATTAGACATCTTTTCAAAATTTTGCTCCCCTTCATGGGGTTGTGTCTCAGTATGTTAATCTCCCACTTGTGCATTTTTCCTAATTTGAGCAATATCACTTAGTTCCTTTCCAGTCCTTAATTTGACAGCTTTACTATTTGGATTTTTTTATGGTTGTCCTGGAAACATCCCTATTTGTCTATTAGGATTACTAGCTTATTGGGCAATTAGTGTTTCCAGCATTTTAGCATGGATGGTCAGGTTTTCTATTTTAGAATTCAAGTCATTGAGCATGTTTGAAAAACTTTTATTAATCATGACTTGATCTTCATGAAATTTATTTTGGTTAGCAAGCAATTTTTCCTGACCTCCCATTAATGTTTTAAGAATAGGATCAATAGGAGAATATTGTACATGTGGAAACCTTGTTGGAGGTTTCCTGTTACCTAGTCCATCCTGGTATTGATGATTTAGAATGTTGTTGCTCCTCCAAGAAAGGTTGGGATTGTTCTGCCTATATGGTGGGTTGAATTGTTGCCCGCTCCTCTTCTTATAGTCATAGTAGTTGCATGATTCAGGTTGTTCATTAGTCAATGCTCCATGTTCAGGTTCAGTGAAGTGTTTGCATTCAGACCACTCATGTCCTTTTGCTTCACACCCTTCACATGTTGTAGTAGACCCAATAGCATTAGCATGATACTTTTCTAGCTTTCCAAACCTTTGAGAAAGGTTCTCTAGCGTGAAAATTACCTTCTCCATCTGATTGCCTGAATATTATGCACCTGAGTCTCTTCTTGGATGGTGTCTCCTCTTATTCGCCCATTGGTGATGATTAGAAACCACATTCTCTATGATCTTTGAAGAAGCATCAATTCCTTTGCACATAAAGGCACCACCTGCTGAAGAGTCCAATAGTTGTAGTGATGGAAAGTCTAGCCCACTGTAGAAGTTCTGAACCAACATCCAAGGTGGAATACCGTGATGAGGGCAAGCTTCAGTCAACTCATTTAATCTTTCCCAAGCTTTAGCAATTGACTCCCCATTCTTTTGACTGAAGTTCTGGATGAGGTGCCTATAGTGCACATTTTTGGAAGGAGGAAAGTATTTTTTGAGAAAAGCCTCTTCCAAAGTTCGCCATGTTGCTTGAATTTTAGAATTTTGATTCCTTAGCCATGTCTTCGCTCTGTCTCTAAGGAAATATGGAAACATGCGGAGACGAATATCATCTTCAGAAGCTCCATGAATCTTTATTGTCTCACAGAATTCCAAGAACTAATGAATATGGGCATTAGGATTTTCACGAGCTCCACCTCCAAATTAGTTTTGCATCACCATTTGGATCAGAGCAGATGGCAAAGAAAATTTATCTGCCTCAATAGCTGGGCAAATTATTCTAGGACGTGAACGACGAGCATTAGGGGCTCTGTAGTCGCGAAGTGGTTTTTCATCCCGTTCAACCATTCGTTATACACGTGCACGTCTTTCTCTTGCTCTTTCTCTTTGTTGCCTTCTTCTTCTACAAAAAGTTCTTTCTGGCTCTGAATAGTAATTTGAACTTTACATAAAACAAATATGCAACTTGTAGAGGTACCAATAAAAAGGAAAACGCGTAATACACTAGAGCAAAGTAATGAATTAATTGAGAATTAAAGAAATTTTGACATAGTCCCCGGCAGCGGTGCCAAAAACTTGATAGTGCAAATCTAATGTGCAACCTGTAGAGGTACCAAGAAAAAGGAAAACGCGTAATACACTAGAGTAAAGTAATGAATTAATTGAGAATTAAAGAAATTTTGACATAGTCCCCGGCAGCGGTGCCAAAAACTTGATAGTGCAAATCGCAAGTGCACGATTATGTCATCAAGTAATAAAATATTGATCCCACGAGGATTGGAAAACTCCTTTAATTATAACAATTAATTTATACTTAACTCAAATAAGGAATAAAATTAAATTTAGAACAATTGCCAAGAGTAATTTTGAAAATAATCAAAAAGGATTGAAATCTAATTTAGGAAGAGTTCCCAGGACAAGGGTTACCACCTTTACACTCGCAAATCCTTGTTTTGCTCCTTTTTATGAACTTTAAGTTTTGAGGGTGAATTGCTCTTTGATATGTGTCATCCTCTCTTGAACTACGGCACGTGTACTCATTTGAAGTCGAACCTACTCTTGTGGTACGATTATCAATCAAATCCTTTACTTGGATCTTTCTATCCAATCGCTTCGTAGCAACCCAATGTGAATTCCAGAAACCCCCGAGAATCCTAATACTACTTGTGAATTAGGATTCTAGTTTGAATAGATAATTGAATGGTCGAATAGTTGGGTTCACCTCTCGGTCCTTCCCAATGTATCTAAGAGGTGTAATTTATTGGCCAGATAACTCACATGAATAAAACCCAGTTTAATGGTTCAAATCACAACACTCAATGAAATAGAAGTAAGAACTAGTATTTATTGAATGTAAAAGGTCATAGCCCCAATCCTAGAAATAAAGGGAATTACTCATTCATGATGTAGAAGAGAATCCCAAATTCTAAATTAGAGAATTGTAATGTAAAAAAAGTTTAAAATCCTTGAGGGAGAACCCTTCTTTATCCTAATTACAAAATATTGGGCTAAACTCAACAAAACAAATCTAAAAAATAGGAATATAATATAACATATATGACTTCTTTTGGTCCTTCAATTGTTCTTCGCATAGCCTCAACACTGAATTCAATCTTCTTGCACCCAATCTCTACTCTTTTCTGCTTTAATCCATCCAAACTGCACAACCTAGCTAAAAAGACCCGCTCAACCTGAACAAAGAGAAATAAAAGCTAAAAACAATCCTAAAGTCCTAATTATGTCCTAAAATGCAAGTTAAGTGCAATGCAAATGTATTATAATTTCACACTTATCAGCAATCATCTTAAGACCTAATAAAGATATTAAAGACTTAGCCTTTAGATCTTCTTTTGAATGTTTTGCCTTGTATGAACTTGAATCTTGACTTTATTGTTTATACTTATTGTTTGTTGATTTGCTCATCCCTTCAAGCTTGTCCTTGATAATTAATCATGTTGTCTATCTTTGGCTATATTGAACTTTGTCGTCCTTTGTCTTCATCAACCTTTATCTTCATCAAAATATATGTGATGCATGCTTTCATACACACTCTTGAATATGCTTGATGACAATCAACTATGTTTTGCGATGTTCTTGTAAGTTGATGCGCATTTGCCCTTCTTGCTCTTCCTAAATTTGAGCATTAGGTGATTTATTCTTTTTCTTTGCGGAAGCCTCAACTTATCTTCTCTTGTAAGTCCTACGAAACATAAACAACAACTTTTCTCCCCCTTTTTTCATGATCAAAAAACAAAGTGATATATGAAAGTATATTGCCAAAAGAAAGAAAAAATAATGCAATTTCTACTGATGTTAATTGATTAAAATAGTGCTTAATTGATTATGTGTGATTCAATTTTACACAAAATTGCAATTTATGTGATAGTTAATTGATTATGGCATGTGGTTAATCGATTAAACCTACTATTATGAAAAAAAATACAATGCATGCCACATGCTATGCAGAAAGTTATACAATTTGATATTACTGGTTTCATACACTTATTTTATGCCGATTTCGTACATTACATGAAAGCATTTGTTTATGATACCATTTTTTTATGCCTTTTCCATTTATATACCACCACTTGTTGGTTGAAAATTAAGCATAATTAGATCAATGCAATAGATTTGAAAAATTACTAAGCATTCATTCATCCATTGATCAAATGATTACAAAAGTGATATAAACAATACATAATTCAATTTGAAAGCACATAACAAATATATCATAGAATGTCATGTGATTACAATTCAAGTTAAAGCACAAAGAAAAACTAACAAGTTTGGAAAGTACAAAGAAATAACCAAAAGATTAAGAACCACAATCTCCTAAAACAACAACTAACTAGGACACATTAGACATCCTAAGCTAGCTAGGAGGCGGTTGCAGAAAACCACCGAAGGAACTGAACAAAAAGTGAAGCTGCTCAAATCGACTCTAATTCTCTTCATCTTGTCTCCGAAACTCCGCCATGAGCCTATCTTCCATAGATTGCATCCTTGAGTCAATTCGCTCATTCAGGCGTTGTTCCATGGTATCCAGATGAGCTAAACTAAATGAAGTCCTTGAGGCATATCATGCACCTCATCATTTTGTTGCCCCCTAGTTTGGCTCACCTCGCTCACCACCTTCTTCTTCAGACATTTCCAAATCCACAGTGGTCCTATAGTCCTCTTGATACATTCATTCACCTCTATATTTATAGATACTTATCTTGTGAATGATGTTCACATAAACCATGTGCTCTCTGGGATTTATAGCGATTATCTCCGCACCAGATATGTCGATCCCTAAATGATCAATGACACGGGAGATAAAGATCCCATATGCCAGCAATATTGAAGAAGATGATGTAATACCATACATCACTTTTAGAATCTCGTCGGGCCAACTTATCAAAATTCCTTCTTTAACAGCAAACATAAGCTTCAAATCATTTACTATTGGTGTAAAAGCCTATTTTCTATGGTTAAAGAATCTGCCTTTGTAAGCTCACCTCAGACAAAGTAGCGGGGTCCCCTTAAGCATGACTTATACACCTATGTAGAGTCATACATACACCATTTGTCATCGTTGCAATCTCCAAGGGAACCACCATCACAAGCCAAGTCTCCCACATCCATAAACAACACACCATTTAGCAAAATCAGCTTCCTTTGCACCATACTTCTATATCCACGATCCTTGTATTGAAAGTTAGCATAGAACACCTAAAATAGAGAGGGGTAAATGTTGCCATTTAATTCCAGAAATCGTACGAACCCTTGTGCCTCCAATTCATCTGGGAATTGAAATCCCTACTCCACCATCCATGCCATATCGGCATATCGAATGTATATAGGTTTCTGGCTTACGAACCTAGCCAAACTCTTTGCACAAAGAGTAGGAGCATAAAATAAGTCTACACCCAGGGATGGATTCTGCCCAACATTGGAAGAAGAAGACCCACCTATATTGAGATTTCTCGTTCATCCAGGATGACGAAGAGAACTGTCTAAACCAGCGGTATGTTTTACTCTCCCGGGTCTCTCATTACTCATTTTTCAGAAATAAAGGATGGATAATCGATTAGGAATAAAATTCAAAGTTAGGGTTTAGAAAGGCGGTAAACTTAGGTTTTCAATTTCAACCGAATTGATGGGTTAGATATTTAAAGGAGGAAAGAAAAAGAGAATGCGTAGCTCTAATCTGAGTTTGAGGATGAATTGTAGGATCAACTTTAGACAAGAAGACAATTTTGATGAGGTGAGGGTTTGAACAAACATAACCTAGAAATGTGGTTGAATCTATTTTATGACTGCATTTAATCGGTTAACCTCTGTGTTAATCGATTAACGAGATTTGATGTTTAACACAATTAATCCATTATGTTCCAGTTTAATTGATTAAAATTTTAAAACAATTTTAGCCTAGGTAATCGATTAAAACACAGAACAATCGATTAAATAAGTCACAAAAACAGATTTTGGCATAGTTTGAATTAATTTAGAGGTTTTCTAAGACTCTAAGATGAAGATCTATCCTAAACACCTAATGTACACTTAACACAGAGCCAAAACGAGTATGAAAGCATATACAACCAAGAATGCGGTTTACAATTAAGAATACATGCATATATTGGCGATAAGTGAACTCATTTAGGATTATGTAGTTGTCTAGCATGCATTTAAACACTTAGGTAATATATCGGACAGAACATGTGATAAGACATTCTAGAGCATAATGTATCACGATATTTGGTTACCTTACATGCTTTACCTCATCTTTATCAAGATGTTAGAATTTCGCCATATTTGATGTCTTCTTTGGCCTTTCTTCAATTCTTGATTCTTGTATTTTTTTGATAGTACATCTATTCTTGAAGTGTTTATCCTTATGAGTACCTACAAAACAGTAAGCATACCTTTCCTCTCCTCTTTTGGAGATGGCTTAATCAAGCATTAAATTCACATAGGCTTTCCAAAGAATAGTTTTGGTTAATTTGTGTTAATATGAGATTTAACTTGTTGTGCTTCAACATGATTAGAAAATCCTATATAGTAATTTTATATTTACTTATTTATCAAAACATGGTTAAAATCTTCTTATACTTGTTCAATAATATTATGTTTGCATTTGAGAGCATGTAAATGTGAAACATAAAGCATTAGGCCTAAAAGTGATTTATGGGGGATTTCATGATTCCTGATTTTATGGCCTTGCTAGGATTTCATTTTAGAATATATTTATGACACTTAAAGTATGTAATACTTGTAGTTAAGAAAAGATACCTTATTTTACCTTTGTAGCACAATAGTTCCTAAGTTCAAGTATTTGTGTTGACAAGTTGCTCATAAGTTCACAGTCTCCTTTTCTTTGATGACAAGTCAAAGAAGTTTGATCTTCTCACCTTCTATGTTCCTAGAACACTTGTTGCCTATAAGAAAGTTGAAGTCCATATGTCATTTGGAAAACCTACAAAAAATTGATTACTTGCATTTTTTGGGTACCCCACTAATCTTGGGTCCCTTGATGTTAGTAGCTTGGGGATTTTGTTTCTTAGTAATCCACATACAATTTCCATTTGGAAAATCATGCATTCTAATACTACATGTATTCAAGATATAACCATACAATCCACAATAAAAGCAAGTAGGGGATTCAAGATATAAAATTTTCAGAACATCTACTTGTTCTTTGAGAAATGTGTTCTTAACATGCATATATCTCAAACTAGATTTAATCCCAACATTTTTAAATGTTGCAAGTAAGTTGTTTGATTTGTGATTACTATATGTGAAGTTAGCAATTTTATCCTTTAAGATATTATTTTCATTTTCCATGCAAATGCAATTTTCACAAGTAGATATCATATTTAAATTAGACGTACAGTTACATGAAGAGTTAGCATATTTATCATCTAAGGTTTCATTTTCAATTTTTAACATATCAATGAAATTTTGTAATTCACATATTTTCTTTTCAAGATCTAAAAATAACCTTTTTCTTTTTATATTCTTTTTAGCTAACATTTTAAGATCTTCATGCATTTCAACATAAGCATCATATAGCATGTCATGCATGTGAAATATATCAGAGTTTGAAATAGAATCGGATAAGTGTACCTTACTAGGCTCATCTTGCTCACTTACTTCGCAAGAATTCAGATTTTGAGCCATTAGACAAATCTTGTTTGATTCTTCATCTTCCGAGATGCTTGTTGACAAATAGTTCTCTTCGGGTTCATCCCAAATGATGTATGCCTTTTTAGCTTTAATGTTCCGAGAGTCTTTCTTGTGATTAAGTTCAATCTTCTTGGAAGAGATAGGGCATGTGTACCTCATCCGACCTACATACCCTCTCTTGTGGCAAATTTCTTTGTCTTTGCGATTCTTGCTCATTTTGATTGAACTTTCTTTATCTTTCTTATGAAGCCTCTTGATTCGTCCTTTCTTTCTTATGTACTTTTTGAATTTGTTCATGAGGAGGGACATAACTTCATCACTTGTGTCGGAATCAGACTCATCATCATCATCATCACGTGTCTCCTTTTGACTTCTTGAATGTGATTTTGTCACTTTGAAGGAGGTTTCTACGATGTTCTCATCCATTTGTTCATTGAGTGTCAAACGTCTTAATTCCAAATTTTTTTCTTGAAGTTTTCCAAAAATGTTGCGAGCGTCATTTGTTCCAAGTCCTTTGACTCCATGATGGCAGTCACCTTGAGTTTCCATTTCCTGTCCATACATCTCAACACTTTAACAGTTAGTTCATGTTTGGAAAATGATTTATCTAATGCAATGATATGGTTAATAATGTGAGTAAATCACTTTTGTAAATCATAAATAGACTCATGTGGAAACATGTGAAATAGTTCATAATCATGCATCAATGTATTCAATCTAGACTGTTGACCTCACTAGTGCCTTTGTGGGTTACTTGTAAAGTGTCCCACATATCCTTGGCACTATCGCACTGAGAAATAATAAAGAAGTAATCATATGGGAGTGTGGATTTTATAATGTTTTTCACTTTCAAATCAAGTTGCACTTTTCTCGTTTCCTCGTTGGTCAAGAGACTTCTATGTTTCTCTTTCGTTTCTCCGTTCACTATGTGTAGTGGAATGAAAGGTCCATTTTCTACAGAATCCCAAATTTCCATATCAATGGCCTAAATAAAAATCCTCATTCTAATTTTCCAATAGGCGTACCCCACGCCATTGAAAACCGGAGGGCAGTCGATGAATGTGCCATCACCGCTAAACGGGTTATAAGAGCCCATGGTAAAAGTGCCTAGGATCAATTATCTAAGTAGCTAAGCTAGCACGGTCGTACTAGCTCTGATATCACTTGTTGGGTCCCACATGGCTCTGCCACTCACTAGAGGGGGGTAGGGGTGAATAGGTGTTACATTGCACAATTATCATTGCTCGATAATCAAAGAGAAAAGACAAAATTATACATTGTTTATTCAATTATACACATATTTAATCGATTAACTTGGCCTGCTATTAATCGATTAACTAAACACCTTTTATCGATTATTTAGTTCTTGTTTAGTGAAAACAATTTTCTTTCGACCTCCAAGATTACCAAGATTCAAATAAACTTATATGCACTTATTACACACAATTAAGAACAATAAATGCACAATACAAAATATGCAATCAACACATAATTATATGCATGCCAAGTTAAGTAAATCAAGTAATGTGGAAATGTAAAAAGATAAGGGAAAAGAAGAATGAGACACGATTTTTATCTTGCTTCGTTTGTGGGTCCACTTGATAATTACATCCATGCATCCCCTTCACATCTTGGGACATATTTTTTCACTATAGAAATTAAGTGTTCTTTATAAACAAACTTCCAATACAAGATGCAAGATGCTACTTTCTTGATCTCTATGAATTTGATAACCTTGGGTTGACCTCTCTCTCTCTCTCTCGTCTACTAATATCTCCTATCTTTTCGCGATTAGGCCCCAACCAGGTATCGCTCAATACCAAGACCTCTTGCTTCTCGTGAAGACACTCCTAACAACAGCTAGGATTTTTCCCAAACCTATTCTCTATCAATAGTGATAACAATCACACCAATATAATATTATAGCCTTTGTCTAACAATTTTCTTCAAGTTATATGTGCACCTCAATGTGCAGATTTAACCATTCTTCTCAAATCTAAGAAACCTTCTAAAAGATCTTACAATTACAAAACAGAAAGCGTGAGATGCAAGGTTCCTTTTTCAACAAAAGATTTTACAATAAAGCTCAACGGGTATCTTGTAAAGATTCACCATTTTCTTTTTCTCCAAAGAACACTTAGAAAATCTCTCTAAAGATATGAAAGTTAGAGCTTTAAGATTTTCTGAACAAAATGGTTAAACTCTTTATGTCGAATATGTGTTCTAACTCTATGAATCAATGATCTTCTCTATTATGAAGCAATATGAAAAACTTGGGTTAATATACCATTATGTTTTAAACTACAGTTAATCGATTATGTCTTAAACTTAATCGATTAATGAGTTCTTGAAAATAACAGAAAACAAAAACATTAACAACCCTTAATTGATTAAACCTATACTTAATCGATTAACGGGTTCCCAAATATCAATGATTAATCGATTAAAATATCTGTAAATCGATTAATGGTTTTCTAAAAATATGTCTCAATAATGAATGAATCTCCTACATGATTTATAAAAGAATGATGCATGCATTTGAATGATGTATGATTTAAAAACTATTTTTAAATGCATTCAAAACATATGATCATGTATGTATGTATGTGCGTTTAAATCATGTATGTATGCATGTAAGTCTCATTTTAGTTATGATTGATTTTAGCTTGTAAGACTTCCATTGAGGTTCATCCTAGCATAGACTCTTACTAAACAAGCATCTTAAGACCTAATAAAGATATTAAAGACTTAGCCTTTAGATCTTCTTTTGAACGCTTTGCCTTGTATGAACTTGAGTCTTGACTTTATTGTCGATTTGTTCATCCCTTCAAGCTTGTCCTTGATCATTAATCATGTTGTCAATCTTTGTCTATATTGAACTTTGTCGTCCTTTGTCTTCATGAAAATATATGTGATGCATGCTTGCATACACACTCTTGCTCATTCATAAATGTTTGCATCTTCAATCTCCCCATTTTTTATGATGACAAACACTTGTTGACACTTGTTAACAACTTGTTAGATCTAACAATTCTTTGTTGGATTTCCTTGATGACAATGAACTATGTTTTTTGATGTTCTTGTAAGTTGATGCATATTTCCCCTTCTTGCTCCTCCTCAATTTGAGCATCAGGTGATTTATTCTTTTTCTTTGCTTGCATCTTCATGGTTTTCCTTCTTATTTTATATTTTTAATTAAATAAAAAAATCATTCTAATTATTTTTGTGACTTTATTGTAATTAAATAATTATTTTTTACACATATGGAAAATGCAATAGTTTTTGGGATTTATAAAGTCATCATGAAATTTCTACCCAAAAAAGAGCCTTGCGAATACTTTTAAATTTTAAAGCTGAATCAATGTGAGTATCACAATAATATTCTACGACTTTATGAAATTATTAAGAGAACTTTTTTGATATTTCGAAAGCAATCTCACACCCATTATTCGAAGTTCAAACAAAATCAACAAATCACATTTGATTTTGAATAAGAATAAAATATTTTAGTTGAATGAAGGTATTAATTGGAGGGATTCCCTTTTATTCTCAACATGTGTCAAAACCCTCGTATAAGTAGAGGTTTGAGCTCATGATAAAATACACTAGAAAAACACCGAAAAAAGAAGAAGAGAGGAATACATATACAAAGAAACACAGAAAATACTAGACAGAAAATCGAGAGGATCCAAATGGGTTTGCTTGATATTTTTAGGACCTTTATCATCATTTGTTCTTTATTTTTCATTGTGCCCATCAAATCATAGTCATAAGGCCTTGTGATGTCATATTCAAATGTCTCAAATTTCATTGTTGTATGGCACTGTGTATTATTTATATACATGCTAAAACTAGTATGTCAATTTCAGTTTTATTTCCAACCCTTTCTTTTTTCTCTTTTTCATAATAACAATCATGCATGGTTGTATTATAATAATTATAATAATAAGTACTAGTAATAATATAAATATTTTTTTTACAGTAATGAATGATTGCAATAATGAAATGACATATTTTTTTTAATAAAAGTAATTAGCATAAATAAATTTTATATTGCCATCTTTTATTTTTATTAATATAAAACATTAAATAAATTACTTCTCTTTTTACCATATTTTTAATCATTTTCATTCAATAATAAAAAATTTATTTGCTTCATTTTTAAGATTAAATGTGGTGTGTTGAACATAAGGCTACATACACTTCACTCTCTTGAATTAACAAAAGTAATAAATAATTAACTATTAGTTCACCTTTTGATAAAACGTTTAAGCAATTAAAAATATTATATTTTAATTAAGCTTTCCCTTCTGAATGTTGTACTTCATTCATTTAAGTAGGGATCATGGATTAAGATTAACTTTCAAACCTAAAAACAAAAATAAGTCAAAGACACAAATCAAATACATAGTCTTGATTTCCAACTACTCATGAAGATACGTAGGACCGAGATTCTATCTTGTCATACACTACAAACAAATAAAAATATTCTTTTCAATTTTGAAAATAAAATAATAAAACAATTTATGGGTTATAATTTATTCCATGCAATTAGTAACGGTATCGTCGAGTACGGGCAGACTGTGTGATAATTAATACCTTCCTTGATCCCTAAGCAACAACCGAGTCTATATTTCAAATTTGAAGACTAATGCAGTCCAAATTTAACCGCAAAAACATAGTGGTGACTCCAAACTCGTCATATAATTGGTGCTCGACTGAGAAACATGGTACAACTATTGGCGACTCCGCTACAGAATTTTTTTTAAGAGAGTCAATCTCAAATCCTTTGATTGCATAGACCTAATACCCTTATATCTTGTATGATTGTTAGGTAAATTAATTGGATTTAATCATTTGTATATATATATTAAATAATGTTGGCATACTTCCACCTTACAGAGCATGATACACTTGTGTTTTTCACACGCATATCCTACACTCATGTATTAGATTAGGAGGGACATCAGTTTTATCGATATAGACTTCATGTCCAACCTATATTAGCATGATGAACTACTAATATTTTTGCCTAGTATCATGAGTTAGGTGTTTAGGGTAATTGTTCGGTCCTCCTCATTTGATTTATTTGGGGAGGTTTGAATAATCTCCACAAAAAGCAAAATTTGGTGTAGTAACATATAAAACATACTTTCACTTGTATCCTTGAGCATTAGTTTTTCTATTTTTCTCAATATAATCCAAGACTCGCATCTCTTAAATAAAGTGATGCAAGCATCATCCCAAACTCTCATGGTATAGGATATCATTTCATATTGGTATCCTTACACCATAGGCACATCTTACCTGCGTACAAAATAAAATACACTTGACAGGACCCATCGTCCTAAGGGTAATTTTCAACATAGAAAAACTTGAGTAACCCATCATTACCCTAGGTTAGTCTTAACAATATGACAAATGTCAACACATCATGACATTCCATATGTTGTAGTGATGGCTGAACGACCCCATGATATAGTCCATTTTCCTAAGGGGCATGTAGTTGCAATATTAGACACTCCATCCATGCATACATTAAGTTGACAGTAAAAAAATGTATAATTCAAATATTCATTAACCCATTCATCCACCATCCATGCATTAAAAAATAGATCATTCAAACATTATTGACATATTCATTCTTTCATGTATGAATCATACTACACCCACTTATGAATTCATTCATTTATATATTCATTAAAAATATAGGTAATTCAATCATTGCATTTTACTCAGTATTATATCATGCATTATAATTTCACCATATCATTTCATTAATTACTACAATTCTCCTCATCCAAAAGCTAAAAAAATAAATGATTTCATACATCTCCAGACATTTTAAATATATCACCTTATAGATAGAATCATACATTCCATATGTATTTAAGATTGAAATTTCAAATAGTTTCATGCATTAAAAAATGAAAAAAAAAAATCAGATGAATTTCTTGATCACATGCCATGCATCATATGTTTCAAAAATTGTAGTTTCATATCATTCATATATCCGAAAATGAATCAAATGTGTCTTCATGTGCATTTCATAAGAATTATAGCTCAAGGTTAGCATTACTTGCATTTCATGCATAATTTCAATCCATGCAATATGGATTTCAAAAAAATGTCCACTTCATGCATCTCATACATAAATAAAAATTATTTTTTCTACATACATTTCTTGATCACATTGCTAATGTCATTCATTAGTTAGGGGTTGGTTTTAAGAACATTATTGATGGACTCAAATGAAAGCAATCCTGGTTGAAGTAGAATAAATCTAAGAAGATGGAGAGAATCTCAGTTGGTGAACGAGACTGCATTAGCTAAACATGCGGCACAAGACAATGCATCATCTCCTACTAGTTCAATGAGGATCAGTTTGAAAAATTCCCATTACTTGAAAACCCTAGTTAAGTCCAATTGTTCCTATGTTCACCTATGTTTCTTAAATAAACATTTTTTTTTCAAATGCATATATTTTTAATGAATATATACTAATACATTTATCATGCATGATTTACATCTCACTCTTCACTTCATCAATCATATTCACCCGAAAAACCCAAAAAAGTAACCTATATAAAATTAATTCAATGCATTGATATGATATATTTGACTCAAAAATAATAATAGAGGATGATGCAAATATAAGACAGAAAATGGTGTAGATCCTTAGGAAGATTTTTCTGATAACACAAGGTTCTTTGAAATCACCAAATACTTAGAAGACATTCTTAATCCCCTATTTGAGCCTAGACATTGTGGAAGGATTTTATTTCCAAATTACCCATAAAACATCAACAACCTTAGGCAAAATAGATTTTTAGTTTTTCTGGACATTTAATTATTAAGAAATTAATACACTTTTTTCACAACACCATCCCCCCTATATGAATTAGAGGATAAAGAATCCATGACACATAAAACTTTTCAAATCTGTCAAAATGCAAAAAAATGAAAATTATACAAAAGGCTCATTGAGAATCCTCAATGAATATCTTAGGCAAAAGTTAAGGCTAAGAAAATGTACCATCAATGATCCCCAAAGGAGCCATTCAAATTCTCCAGGGGAAGATTGTCAACCTAGTCTTAGGCCATTCATATCGCCACTTGGAAAATTCACTTGATATTTGATTTTCATGTTAGAAAACTGTTGAAAATAGGACAAAGAAGAAAGGTGGAAATGGGAAACATATATCTTTTAACCTTATATGCTTTTCTTGAAAACCCTTAGTCATATCACAATACAAGCTTGTAAAGACCTTGTTAAGGATCGATTTGCCTAATATGCTCACCAGAGCAGAAAAACACTGACTCCACTAAACTCATAAAAAATTGATAAAAATATATCATATTTAATGCATAAGATTTATATTCATTCTCTCACCATCATCATAATCATCACCACACGAGCACTCACGACCTAAACACAAATTAAATTCTATAATCATTGTCTTATCACCACTTATAGTCTAAACACTTGCCAAATTTGCATGACAATTGTTTTTAGTATTTCTTTTTAATGTGTTGTGCATGAAATAATGATCACTAAAGCAAAGGAAAAGTGGAAGCCTATCAAACTATGGTAGTTTTTTAGATGATTTGCGATCTAAAGCCTACCAAGACAATATGAATAAGAGGATGACATCCAATATCTCACATTAGACAACGTTTTTGGGTTGATCCGATTTTCTAGTGGAAATTTACTAAAGGCCTGAAAAATGGGCAATGCTTAAATTGCTTATAGGTTGTGCCAATTACAAGGAATCAAGAATCCCTAAACCAAGTAGGGAAAGGTCTTAGAGTATCATCTAAAAGAACTACTTTGACAATGGCTAATACACATTATTCAAATCTTTTGCTTCCGATCAACCAGACCATCATACTTGAGGGTGTTACTAAGCATGTCTCCAACAAGGATTTCGTATAATTAATTGATGGGTGTCCATACTTACCACATACTTTGCAATATGTATAGTACGGGCCAACCTTGGCCTTGGGATAGTGCAAAATCTTATGAGACTTCATATACGATTTAGCCTTTTATGGGGCTTTAATATCTTTACTATGATCTATCCAAGTCGTGACATATCAAAAGGCGAACTAAAGTATCATATAAGAAACTTTAGTGTATCTGAACTTCCAAAAATTTGGACAAATTATCCTTAAGATAATTTACATGTATTTTAGATTTTCAGTTTCACAAGAGTCACTAATTTTATTAGTGAGATTAACCTTCTCCTGGATGAGTGTGTCATTATGATCCAATAGCTCTTTGTTTCTTAAACACATTATCACATGTTGTTTAGATAACTTTATAAATTGTGCATGATTTTTTCATATTACTTTCAATATTATAAAGGTTAAATAGTTGCGACTCTTCATCTTATTGACCACCATCAAATTTTGATCCATCCATAAGATATAGGTTTGTCTCTTCATCATATGATGAGGGATCCATGTCTACACATGTGGTCGTTGGTCCACATTATTAGAAGTTCATAATTTCTAATTAAGATGAGCATCATATATTTAATACAATTATATCGACTATTTATTTAGATGTCTAGCATGCATTTAAACACTTAGGTAATATATCAGACAGAACATGTGATAAGACATTCTAGAGCATAATGTGTCACGATATTTGGTTACCTCACATGCTTTACCTCATCTTTATCAAGATGCTAGAATTTCGCCATATTTGATGTCTTCTTTGGTCTTTCTTCAATTCTTGATTCTTGTCTTTTTTTCATAGTGCATCAATTCTTGAAGTGTTTATCCTCATAAGTACCTACAAAACAGTAAGCATACATTTCTTCTCCTCTTTTGGAGATGTCTTAATCAAGCATTAAATTCACATAGACTTTCCAAAGAATAGTTTTGGTTAATTTGCGTTAATATGAGATTTAACTTGTTGTGCTTCAACATGATTAGAAAATCCTAGATAGTAATTTTACATTTAATATGCAAATTTAATAAAGTGGATGATTGTGCTTCAACATGATTGGTACCTAAAGTCTTTCATGAGCATATTGCTCATATGAGTATTGCTCCTCGGGATACCTTAGTTCAATGGGAGTTTATATGTTTTATGACTTACTTTGGACGTCATATATAGTTTTATGCATACTAAGGTTGATGGTTTATTGTTCTATTTTGAACTTGTGTAATGTAACTATTGTGTTGCAATTAAAGACTTTGGATTGATCTCACTTAATAATAAAGAAGAACCAGTTGGAAATAGACATGTTTGAGATCACACTGCATGAAATTTCCATGCCACTCATCCATATTTGATCTATGTTATTTAGTATATTGGTATGGTGATCATCGTGGTCGATTCACATTTGAATGTGATGAAGGCCGCAGTGGTTCCATAGTTGATATATGAGATGAATCAGATTGTATTAAGGAGAAGTCTAAATATAAATAGCATACGATTGGACGCCTAAAGAATATGTTATATAATTGTTTCGGAAAAAATGTGAAGCCCAAGTGGGAGATTGTTAGAAATTCATAATTTCTAATTAAGATGAGCATCATATATTTAATATAATTATATCGGCTATTTATTTTGGGTTACAAAACAAGTGATCTAATTATTGACAACCTATAAGACTTATAAATCTGATAATAGATATGAGCTTAATGAGTGGATACCCAAACGGTTGGCCTATAGGAGATAATGGGAACCCTATAAGTTAACATATAAGGAACGGTTATGGTCCCCAAGACACCAAATCACAAATAGTTTTCACCTCTCCCCATCAGAGAGAAAACGAACGTCCCAAAAGGAATTCAGGATTTGGTTGAGGAAGACCATCATACCAAAACTCTCTCTCAAAAAGTATATCAAAGGAGTAGATTTGAGAACATGGATTCATGTATGACTTTATATCCTTGTTTTATATTGTGTGTGAGAATCATGAGATTCAAGATCCTAGGATTTTTTATTTCACCAATCATCAGGAAATATCTGACACACATTTCTGTTTGAAACATCATTTATTCTTGTCTTTCAACTCTAGAGAATCTATTTTGAAGTATTTTGGCTTATTACATTCATGCAAGAACACCTTTGTCCTTTGACTCTGGCTCATTTTTGTCAATCTTCTTGGTCAATTGCTTTTTTCTGAAGCAGCATTCTTCATCCACATATGTTGTATTTTTAGAGATGAGAATGAAAGTACATCATCCTCAGATCCACCTTCACTATCTGAAATCATATTTTCTTCATAGGATTTCTCATCTTTAAATTCTCTAGAGAATTGAGCTTTCTTAGCCTTCAAAGCAATTGATTTACCTTTTTTGATTGTTTCTTCTTCACTAAGTACAGGTTATTGAACCTTCAGGGATCTAAGAAGCACCTATAATGTTAAAACATAGAGATTCTAAGCTTCTTGGATATTTGTGACCTTAGGTCTCCATTATATTAAGAGAAATCTAAGCAACTTCCCAACCTGGTCTCTATTTTCATAGACATTATCAAGTGACCTAAGACTATTTATGTTGGTTTTCCATGTACCGAACATTTGGCCTATAGTATCATGATCTCCCATATTGAATAATTCATACTGGTGAACCAACACACTCATATTTGATTCTTTAACTTGGGAAAATCCTTCATTAGCCAGGGCCAAGGTATCCTAGATGTCCTTAGCTATAGCGTGATTCGATCGGCTCTTAGATCATAATTTTGTGTCTAGGAAGGCCACCACCCTTCTTTCCCATTATTTGTAGTCAGACCCATCAAATAAAATTGATTGTTTGTACTTCTGCATCTATGATGTGTAAATTGTATTCTCCTTTATACTTGTTAGACGCTCCACCTAAATAAAAGTTGGCATATGCGAACACAAGAAGAGGGGTTGTATTGTGTTTCTGAAGTCTTAAAAAAGTACACTATTAAAACTTTTCCCACAAGCAATTATGATGTGATGGAAAATATATATTTTCTGAAAAGATTAACTTAAACAAGTTCAAGTCCTCACCATTAGAAATAATAAGAAATAGTAAGGATATAGGGATACATAATAAAATACTAGTATTTTTATATTTGTTCATTCTCAATATCTATGGTTAGTTCCTTCTCCCAAAAGTATTTTTCACCATTTCCCAAATATCATAAAAGTACTCAACACCTCTTCAGGAAATCACTCTTTCTTACATCAAGCCTCTTTAAATTGTAACAACTAAGTATTCTTTATATGTCAAGCCTCTTCATACTCCATATTTAACCAAATATTATTTACTTATTAAGCTTCTATATTCTTTAATAACTCAAGAGAGTTGGATACTTTATCTTTAACTACTCATTATATGAAGATATGAAAGATTAAGTTCACTTGACTCTAGGAATTACTAAAAACTAATCTTAAGATATACAACTGTAAACTTTTATATTTTTTCTTTCTGTTAGTTTAGTTTGCCTTTAGCGGAGATATTAAAAACAACTGAAGCTATAATTCTATACAAATAGAATTTCTATACAATAAAGTACTTTTACAATATTTCTATGCACTTGTATTTTATGTTTTCGTCTTCAATGTATTGTGCATCTTGTGAGATTCTATTAATGACTTTAAATGTCTATATCTATAATCTCAATAAAAAAATTCATTCTTGTCTTCCAATAAGCATAACCTTCATTGTTGAAGATTGGTGACCTATTTATTGAAGCACCTTCAACGTTAGAGTCAATACCTTTGGATCTTTTGTTAACAAACTATTGTTGATCTCTCAAATTGTAGATCTAATGTCACTTGTTAGGTAAACAAAGAATTTATACACATCTAAAAGAGAGTTGAATAAGTATGAGATTGATTTACTACTTCAATAAGTACACATAAAATTATCCCACATAATCGATTAATAATAAATTATGCAACAACTAATTATTGAAACCTCAATTGTCTAAAACACAACGTTAAGTGTTAACCCTATAAGTTTTAGTAATTAAATAGATTAAGTATTGTTATATTGAATCATGAGAACATTCCAATCAATATATCTTAAGTGTGCAGAAAATCACACAAATGCTACAACATATTAAAATTGATAGAATATTGTATTAGATGATATTTTATCCTTCAGACAATATCAAGACCCATTTATGTTAACGAGCTGTATGCACTCCAGATATACTCAATATTCATCGAATCATTGAACTGGAATATTCCTATGAGAAGATTCACATTTAATGTGAAGTATCCAAAAGTTTAGAATCGAGAATTCTAAGTCCTTAATTAGAGAAGAATGAATAATCAGTATAGTTCAATCAAGTAGGAGCGAAAGGCTCATCAATATCTTTTGAAGAGTTGTTATGAATCCGAAAAGAAGAAAAGAATTATCCAACGTAAAACCCTTATTTGATCCATTTGCCTATTTAGAAACCAAAAGAAATATTATTAATGCTAAAGGAAAGTTGTCACTACAAGTACAAAAGAAGCCTGATGGTCACTTCTATTTGAGACTAGCACATTCTATCTCGTCCATCTAGGGGTGTAAGTGGTTCCAGTTTAAACCGTGAAATCGATGTAACCAAACCACAAAATATGATTGAGTTGGGCTTCGCGGTACTATTTGGATATTTTTTAAGGAACCATTTATGTTCGGTCTGGTTCATTGTTTTCGAAATTTAGGAAGCATTTATGTTCGGTCTGTTCATGGTTTTAGAAATTTATGAAGCATTTATGTTCGGTCTGGTTCATGGTTTTAGAAATTTAGGAACTATTAGAACCAAACTGAACCACATATTAAAAAATAGATGATAATATTATATTGTTGTTTGAATTCTTCAACTAATCTTATGTGAATTTTAGTGTTATATATCTTACTAAATTGTTATTATATTAGTGTTATATATGTTATTATTTACTAAATATATATGTATATATATATGTGTGTGTGTTATCTTCTCAGTGTCTTGATGATTTGGAACATATTTTCTAGCATTCGTGATATTGAGTTTGAATCTAACGTATACCATAAATTATTGTACATGTATTGCTATATTTGTTACTAAATTGTGAATTGTAATGTTGTATATGTTACTCTTATATATGTTACTAATTGATATACATGTTACTAAGTTGTTATGTGTATTACTAATTGTGAATTGTATTATTATATATATTACTAATAGATATATATGTTACTAATTATGGATTTATTATATATGTAGTCATTCATTATTTTTCTTTCTAAATTACATAATTGTTATGTATATTACAAACAAGCAATTATGAGTATTAATTTTTGAATCATTTATTTATGATTTATATTTTATAATATTAATAATAGTAGTATTTTTCATTTTATGGATATGTAATATCTTCTGTAATACATTTTGAACTTTTAATTGATGTAGAAATTATTTTTAAGAAAATATAGGAAATCTGTGGAACTGAATCAAATCAAATCATTCATGAGCAATATGGTTAGGTTCCTGCACTAAAATCTATGTTTAATTGAAGTGAACCGAACAATGTCTTTATATTCGGTTTAGTCAATGAATTGCACCAAAAATTGAACCAAATCGAACTTTTACACGCATATCGATCAGAAAGCCTCAACAATCATGAAGTATTAAATGGTTCTGTAGAATTGGAAGAGAAAATCAAGCTTAAGAGAAAATAAGTCTCAGTAGATATTAGTTTCTAGAAGAAGTTACGAGAAAGTTTTAATTGTTGGTTAACAAGAGGTCTAACTCACCTAGAGGAGAGGGCAAATAGGTGGTTTGGTTTAAAATTAAAAATAATTTAGTTACAAAATATATTCCTCTATTTTCATTGATTTTAATCGATTATATGATTACTTAATCAATTAACAGAAAGCTTCAGTTAATTGATTTACAGTGGACTTAATCAATTAACAATAGACTTAATCGATTAACTCGACTAGTTTTCTTGAAAATATTTTGTTATTCATACAACGAAATACAGTGATCAATTTGTTCTAATATGCACTTAACCAGATCATTTAATGTGATTAATCATACAACAAAACTTATGCAATAATCCTAATATAAATGTAATCCAAGATAATAAAAAACAATAATTGCGTAAATATAAAAGTGTAGGGATAAAAGAAAATTGACAGGATCTTTTCATCCTAATTTGATTGCCAACCATTGCAATTTATATCCAGTCCTCCCCTTCTGATCTAGGAGATTTTCTTTCACCATGAGGAAATTGAATGCCTTTACAAACAATTCTTCCAATAAGAACCTCTTGGACCTAGCTTCTAATGGATACCATGCCACTTCTAACTCAGGACTTCCAAAGAGAATCTTCTTGGACCTAGCTTCTAATGAATACCACACCACTTCTAGCTTAGGATTTCTTCATGACTTCCTCTCTTATTCTAAGGTGATACCTCATACCACGAGAGACGAATTTACCACTCGATTAGTCTTTTGTGTACATAAATCTTACATCTTTGTTGTGCTAATCATACACTCAATTCAAAATCTAAAACACTTCTTGATGAATCTCACAATCTTAGAATATGAAGATGAATGATTATGAGATGCAAAGGTTTTATAAAATCTTTGATATGATGAATGGTTGAAACACAACTCTTCAAAGATTCATAAACTTTATCTTATATTGTATCAAAAGTATCTTGCTCATTTTTCAGAAAACTCTCTGCTTTTCTCTTGAATATTTGTTGTAAAATCTTGTGTATCGATATAGTTTGCACATGTGAAAGGTTAGTTAAAATACCATATAGTTTCAAACTATTTTATGTTATATTGATCGATTATGTAGAGACTGAATCGATTAATGTTCTTTAAAAAGTCCAAGATTCCAAAACTGAAACAAATTTAATTGATTAACCATATACTTAATCAATTAACGGGTTTCCCATTTTCAAAGACTTTATCGACTAACTATAGCCTTAATCGATTAACTGTTTTATGAGAATACTTAGATAATATTCAATGAACCCCGAACATGATTAACTAATGCATGATCTATGATTTTGAAATTATATAAGTTCAACTTGTTTAATGCACCAAAGTCATGTATGAATGCTAATGCACCTAAGTCATGTATGAATGTAAATCTCATATGCATCATGTTCATCATTCTAATATGTGAGATTTATCATTAGGTTCACCTAACTTAGACTCTATCCATTCAAAACATCTTAGGACATAAAGAAATGACAAATTCCTCTTTAGCTTTCTTGATCCCCTTGAAGCTGGAACTTGAGTCTTCATGTTGTTGTGGTTGATTTGTCCTTGTCCATACTTTGTCTTCATCAAACTGTAATATTTTTATTCATGCCATGCGCACTTGAATTCATAATCTCCCTTTTTTGATGATGACATACCAATCTTGCATATCTTGCATCTTTCTTGAATGACAATTAACTTCTTTTGAGATTTGTTTGAGCTTGAAAATTAGCTCCCCCTCGCTTTGTGTATTTGATATTTTTGTACATGTGGAAGCTTGTAATATATCAAATCTTCAAAATATAGACAACAACTTTTCTCCCCCTTTGGCATGACCAAAAAGCAATGTTATATATATAAATGAGCCACATGTAAAGAGATAAATCAATTATTTTTTGGTCTTAATCAATTATACATGGTCTTAAAAGAGATAAAGCAATTATTTACTTAAAAGATTTATTCCTTTATTCAAAATAATGCATTTGCATCCAAAAGAAGGAAAATCAGAAGTATTGGGTTTTGGGCCCTTAAAAAGCTCATAGGGGGTTTTCTTTAGAATATGTCTTAAATGTGTTCTATTCATAACATAGTAAGCGGTATGAACCGCGTCCGCCCAAAAATACTTGGGGACTTTACTATCATTCAACATGGGTCTTGCTAACTCCTCTAGAACTCTATTCTTTCTTTCAACAATTTTGTTTTGTTCCGGAGTTCTAGGTTCAGATTATTGATGTTCTATAACTTGTTTTTCACAAAACTTGTTAAGCTTGCGGTTTTCAAATTTACCATCATGATTAGAAGTAATCATTGCATTTATTTATTTGATAACTCAATAAGATTACTCTTATCACCCATCATGTTCCTAGAACAACAGCTATCCAAGTACCATTGATGTTCGTATGTCCTTAGGCACACTTACAAAATAAAATTTACTTTCTTGTTTTGGGTACCAAAATGGTTTTGGGTCCATTAGAGTTAGTATTCTTGGGATCTTGTCCCTTTTCAATCCAAATATAGTGTCCATTTGGCACACCAAGCAATCTAATATGACAAGTATTTGAAGTATGACCATACAAACCACAATAGGAACAAGTATGACATTTTTTATATGAAATTTTAGAAAAGTCAACATGTTTCTTGTATGACCTCTTTTTTTAGCATGCATGTAGTCCAACCCGGATCTATTTCCAATATTTATTTGAGAAATTAGCAAATGTTTCTTTTAAACGAGTATTCTCTTTTTCCAAATATGTGCATTTATCACAAGAGGGTACATAATTATTTTTGAAGCACAATCACAAGTCAAATTTACATATATAAGATCTAAAGTTTCATTTTGGAGCTTGAGTTCATCAATACATTTCTACATTTGAAGAATCTTATTTTCATGCACCAAAATTAACCTTTTCATGCACCAAAATCGACCTTTATTTTTGATAAACACATATTTAGTGACTATTATAGGGTGATCATTTGGTCTAGGGACTAAATCCTAAACTTTATTCCTTTAAAATTGGGTTAGCTCTGCTTTCATAGCTAAAGACCAATGCTCATCCTTGGTTTATTTCTTTCAAATTGGTTAAGCTCTTATTGCTTTATTTCCTTCAACATATAGCACATTTTCAACGATATTTTGAGAAGCATTTCTAATCTTTCCAACTCCAAGTATTTTGCCTTTATTATTATCTCCATAAGTGACATGACATTTTTCTTTAGGTTAAAGCTCAATAAAATTGGTCTTATCACTCGTCATGTGCCTAGAATACCCGTTGTCCAAGTACCATCTATGTCCATATGCCCTTAGGCACACCTACAATACAACATCTACTTGCTTGTTTTAGGTACCCAATAGTCTTGGGTCCCTTAGTGTTAGTTTTCTTAGGCTTTGTTTGGGAGTTATGAGGGAAAGAGAAGGAGAGCGATCAAAGGGTTAGGAATGGGGAGGAAAGGAAGGGAAAAGGAAGACAATCTTCTCCCTTGTTTGGGAGTATGAAATTTAGATGAGGAAAGGTGAACTATTGATAATGTAAGAATATTTTTATTTTTATTTTTCCTTTAAAAATGTAATTAACAATGAGAAATGGATAATAATGTATAATTATAGAATATTACTTAAAATATTTAGCTATTTTGACATTTTATCTCTAAAAATCCCAAAATAGGAGAACTTTAAAAATAGACATATGGAGGGTTTTGGAGGGTTTGAGAAACCTACCAAAACCTTCCCCTCTCCTTCATCAACTCCCAAACAAGGGTAAGGCTTTCTAAAGCCATCCCTTCCCTTCCCCTCCAAAACCCACTCTCAAACAAAGCCTTAGGATCTTGTCCCTTTTCAATCCAAATATAGTATCCATTGGACATACCATACAATCTAATATGACAAATATTTGAAGTATGACCATACAAACTACAATAGAAACAAATAGGAGATTTTTTATATGAAATTTTGAGAAAAATTAACATGTTTCTTGTATGAGATGCTTGAAGTTGCTAGAAAAATTAACATGTTTCCTGAGGTGCTTGAAGTTGCTTCTTCTTTGGATACATCCCATACAATGTAGGCTTTCTTAGTCTCGATGTCCCTTGAGTCTTTCTTTTTTTTCTCAACACTTTTGAGATGGGTAGGACATGAAAATTTCATGTGTCCTATCTTCCCACATTCATGGCAAGTAATCTTATCCTTTGTGTTCTTTCCCCTTTTGGTTGAATCTTTTGAATCTTTTCTTTTAAAAATTTTGAACGCTCATTTCTTCTATAGGAATTTGCTAATTGTTTTTACTAGGAGTGACATAGTTTCATCATTGATATCGACAAAAATCAGATTCTTCATCATATGATTTATTCTTTTGAACTTTCGCATTTGAAGTTGTAGCCTTGAGGGAAATTCCTTTATTTCTCTTTTCTGATTCTTTGTGTTGTGTTAAGCGTCCAAGTTCCATCTCATGTTTTTGTAGCTTTCCAAAAAGGGTTGCAAGGGAAATTTGATCTAAGTCCTTGGATTCCACAATTGCCATCACTTTTGGTTGCCAAGCCTTATCAAGACATCTTAAAACCTTGTTAATAAGCTCACCATTTGCAAACACTTTATCTAAATCCAGAATATGATTAACTATATGAGTAAATCGTTTTTGCATGTCATTTATAGATTCAATAGGAAACATACAAAATAATTCATATTCATTAGTCAATGCATTCAACCTAGCACACTTAACCTCACTTGTGCCTCCATAGGTTACATTTAAGGTATCCCACATTTCTTTCGCACTTTTATATTGTGAAACTCTAAAGAATTCATCATAAGAGAGTGTTGATGTGATGATGTTTTAGCTTTCAAATTGTGGTACACGTTTCTCTTTTCATCATCTGTCCACAAACGTTTAGGTTTCTCTTTAGTTTCACCATCCACTAAATTTAGCGGAATATGAGGTTCATTTTGCACGACCTCCCAAATGTCCTTATTCTTACATTCTAGTAGGCATAACCCTCTCCACCAAACACAGGAGGGCAATTGATAAAGAATCCTTCTCCACTGAATGGATTAACATAGCCCATTATAGATATCCCTAGGATCAAGATTTAGTGATTAAGCTAGCACTTATTCGAACTAGCTATGATGCCACTTGTTGGTTAACAAGGGCTCTAACTTCACCTAGAGGTGGTGAATAAGTGGTTTGGTTCACAATTAAAACAATTTAGTAACAAAAGATAATCACACACTTTCGCTGGTTTTAATCGATTAAAAGATGACTTAATCAATTAATAGAAAGCTCCAGTTAATCGATTAACAAAAGGCTTAATCAAGTAACCTTACTAATTTTCATGAAAATTTGTGTTCTTTATACAACGAAAAACATTGATTAATCTATTCTTACCAGCATTGGAATAGTTCAATTAATGTGATTAATCATGCAAAGACACTTAAGCAATAACCCTAATATGAATACGATTCAAGATATTAGAAAACGATAATTGTGTAAATTTAAAAGTGTGGCGATAAGAGAGAACTCGACACGATCGATTTATCCTGATTCGATTCCCAATCATTGCAACTTACATCCAGTCCCCCCCTTCTGATCAGGGAGATTTTATTTTACTAAGATGAAATCGAATGTCTCTACAAACACTTGTTCCACCAACAACCTCCTAGACCAAACTTCTAATGGATACCACACTACTTCTAGCCTAGGATTTCTTACTGAATTCCTCTCTTATTCTAAGGTGATGCATCACACCCCAAGAGATGAATTACAACTCGGTCGGCCTTTTTTTGTACAAAAATCTTGCACCTTTCATGTTCTAATCATAGACTCAATTTATAACCAAAACACCTTTTGATAAATCTCACAATCTTAGAGTATGAAGATGAATGATTATGAGATGCTAAGATTTAGAAAATCTTTGAAATGATGAATGCTTGGAAAAACTCTTCAAAGATTCATAATTTTTTTCTTATCATGTATCAAAAGTTTCTAAATCACTTTGCAAAAAACTCTTCGCTTTTATGTCTCTATTCTCTAGAACATTTTCCAACAACTCCGCAAATACAACATGAGGCTTAATCCGGAGAAATGCACATTGGTGTTGAGGCCAACAAATTCCTCAGTTTTCTATTGACTAGTTAGGGAATTGAAGCTAACCCTAGCAAGTGCTAGGTGATTGTTGACATGAGAAGCCCTTGTTCAGTAAAAGAAGTCCAGCAGCTGAATGGACGTTAGGCCGCTTTTTCCAAATTCCTCCCTTCAACCGCCAAACACTGTCTCCTTTTGTTCCAGTAGCTAAAAAAGAGCCAGAAATCTGAATGGTTGGAAGATTGCGAGTAGGTGATATATGTTTACCTTGCAGTAGTTAATGAAGTCGTGGCTGTCGCTCTAATATGTGAGACTAGAGAAGGTCAGAGTCCGATATACTTCAGAAGCAAGGTACTACAAGGCCCATAAATTAGATATCAACGGTTGGAAAAAGTGGTTTACGTCCTCCTGGCGGCGACCAGGCGATTACGGTAGTATTTCTGATCCCATCCAGTAGTAGTCTGAACAAATCAACCCGTCAGACAAATTCTTCACAAACTAGAGTTCGCCAGTCGGATGATAGCGTGGTCTATCGAACTCTCACATTTTGATATTCGATATGAGCCCCAAACGACTATCAAAAGCCAAGTCTTTTTACACTTTGTTGCCGAGTTAACCAAACAGCCAGATAACCCGAGACAAACCTGAACAATTTTCGTTGGTGGATCCTCCAGCCCTAAAGGGAGTAGGGATGGGATCTTGCTAGACAATAGCCATATGATGACCATTGAAAACTGCTTGACTTTCACTTTCCCAACCTCCAACAACCAGGCAAAGTATGAGCCCTGCATAGCATGGCTACAATTAGCAAGGGAGGTTGGAGCCCAAAAAGTTATCATATATAGTGATTCCCAGCTAGCAGTTTCACAGGTAACCGATGCTTACCAAACCAAAGACATATTTTTCGGTACATACTTGGCGAAGGTGAAGGAACTCATAGCCAAGTTCGACGAATCAACTATCCAAGATGTTCCGAGGGAACATAAGGCATATGCAGATATCCTATCAAAATTAGCAAGCACCAAGAAGCCGGGGAGCAACCGTTCTGTCATCCAGGGGATCATCCTTAAACCCAATATCATGGACATCGAACAAATTTCCATTCCAGATGATTGGACAGGTTCATTCTTAAAATACTTCCTACATGGCACTCTGCCCACCGATCATAAATAGGGAAAGAGGTTCCTCCGATGCTAGTCTTGGTCGACCCCAACCCGAGGGTCCTTATACCACCGTTGAGGCTTCTCTACTCCGCTCCTCAAATGCGTCGGACCTAATTAGGCGAAATATGTCCTCCAAGAAGTCCATGAAGGAAGTTGTGGACACCACCTCGGTGTAGCTTCCCTAGCCAAGAAAGTACTATGATTCAAGTATTATAGGCCCACCATGAGAAATATGCTTCAAATTTGACCAAGAGATGTAGCCAATGCCATTTGTTCACCGATTTCCATAAATTCCCTCCCCAAGAGTTGACCACCATGCTGGCCCCCTAGGTATTCTGTCGATGGGGCATTGACATTCTAGGACCATTTCCTCAAGCAGCGGACCAACTAAAGTTTCTAATAGTGGACGTGGACTATTTCACCAAGTGGATTGAGGACGAGGCCTTGTCTACCATCACGTCAGTCAACATTTACAAATTCACTTGGAGAAATATCATTACCCGATTCGGAATTCCAACGGCTATAGTGACTGACAATGGTACCCAATTTTCCGACCATAAATTTCAAGAATTATTGTTAGGCTTACATATCAAGCAACACATCACATCTATTGAACACCCTCACTCAAACGGAGAAGCAGGGTCAACCAACAAGGTTATCTTAAGAGGAATCAAGAAAAGGCAAGACGCGACCAAGGGAACTTCGTCGGACCAACTTCACCATGTACTCTAGGCATACCAAACAACTCGACATCCCACCACTGGTGAATCCCCTTCAAACCTGAAGGAACCTACACATTAATGAGGAGACCAATCCAACCCTAATGAGGCACAACGTGGATTGGATTGAGGAAAAAGATATCGAGCCTAAATAAGGGAGGAAGTCGTCAGAAGATGAACGACAAAAAAGTATAACTCTTCGATCGTCCCCAGAAACTTCGAAGACGGAGCTTTGGTCCTCCGTAGGGAGGACCTTAGATGGGTTAAAGGGAAAATATCGCCCAAATGGGAAGGTCCTTACCAGGTTGTAAGAAAAACTAACAAAGGCGCCCACATGTTAGAAGACCTAGGTGGGAAGAAGATCTCCAGAACATAGAATGCTGCAAATCTCCGATTTTTTTATGCTTAAATATAGTGTCAACCCTTCTTCTGGTCGGACACCCTTTGTAACAGAAACATATATATATATATATATATACATATATATATATATATACATATATGATAAGAAGTATTATTCATCTCATGTTTCTACCACTGGAATTCGGTCCAATAATTAATACGCCTCAAGTTGCGGATCATGTCCCCCTTCGATGGCGGTCAAATACCCCTCAAGGTGTGGACCATGTCCCCCTTCCATGGCGGTAAAATACCCCTCAAGGTATGGACCATGTCCCCCCTTTGATGGCAGTAAAAGAATCACCCAAGGTTGGACTCTGTCCCCCTTGATCGGTGGTCCAATGACTACTACCCCTTAGATGATGGTCAAATAGGTGCCCAAGGCGTGAACAGTGTTCCCTTTGGCCAGAATCAGATTTAACATGGAAAGTATCACCACATATGATTTCGAGTCATCATTCCTCTCGGTCGACATTACCTAGAGCAAATTTAGATGATTATTACTTCGATTGCCAGTTAGATTTAACTATCACTTCTTCAAGTCCAGGTTGTCATGTGCGTACTCATATTTGTTAAATTATGCACGATCTAGGCTACCTTTTACAGAGCTCAAATAGTTGTGTTAATTATTATTTCTAATCAAGTTTGTCTAATAGAATGTGGTTAGTCAAAGGCTAGTGCTAAAATATAGACCATGAAACTAAACCATACTCTACCCCTTACCGACTCTAATGGTTAAGTGATGTGGGAGAATTGGTGGAGGATAGACAAGTCATGGTTCCCTTTCCGATATGGCAGTACCATGATGAAGTCTTATGTAATGTGGCACTCGTGGAGGCTACCCACATGTTGTTGGGAAGACCTTGGAAGTTTGATAAAAGAACTAGCCATGATGGGTTCACCAACAAGCTAACCTTTATGCACCATGGTCACAAAGTGGTGCTAGCCTCTCTGAGCCCAAAAAAAGTCAATGAGGACCAAATGAGGCTAAGGGCAAAAGTTGAGAAAGAGAAAAAGGAAGGTGAAGCCAAAGCCAAGGGGTTGGCCGAACCTATATTGGAGGAAACACACTTCCCCAAGGCTGAAAATTTTTCTACACTTAGCCATTCTTTGAAAGATCATGGCAAGGCTAGAAATAAAATTAAGAGTGATGAAATTTCAAGGTCGAATTCACTCGAAGGGGGAGGGGATGATGTAAACC
This sequence comes from Lupinus angustifolius, assembly GCF_001865875.1. Classification (NCBI taxonomy): domain Eukaryota; kingdom Viridiplantae; phylum Streptophyta; class Magnoliopsida; order Fabales; family Fabaceae; genus Lupinus; species Lupinus angustifolius. Next base: position 7,963,101 of record NC_032022.1, on the reverse strand, counting down.
CTCCTAGGGCAGCCTTTGAATCAAAGGGCAAGAAAAGTGAAGGAGGACCTACAACTAGGGCTAAGGCCAAGTCAGGATCCCTTAAGGTCACAAAGGACACAATTGACCCAGGGGATCATATGAGGAAAGGGCATTTATCTCGTTAGATCTTAATTTTAGACTAGTTAATTTTTATTTTCACTAGTGGAATAGATGAGAATTTATTTCTCATGGTCCATTAGTGGCCAATATTTAACTCTGGACATGGCATGACTATACCTTTGGAATTTCAAGCTCACATGTGCGAAGGGGCACGGATTGCACCAAGGGAAGATATGGCACGGGTTTGAAGTTGGAATTCAAAGCACAACCAAGTCTCCAAAAAAAAGATGACCAAAGTGACCAGCCTAAAATCAAGGAAGGATAGCTGTGAGATTACATCTTCCAAATCAGCCAGAATTCATCAAGGACGCGTGAAGATTGAAGATAGATAAAGGATAATCCAATGCCTCAAAAATAGGGCACGGTTTGCACTCAATAGCCTTGGAGATAAATGGAAGAATTAATCTAAGGCTTTGGAGATAATGTTCAAGATTTCTACATTTATCCAAGGCATTCAAGATAGCTCCTTCACTCAGATTCAAATTCCCTAAATCAAGGTAGTAGGCGTGTGACTCACAAATTGACCAAGCCATTTACAACAAAATCAGCTCAACAAGATAGGGAAGATTCAAGGCACACGACTAGTTTATCTCAAGGGAATTGGCCAACAATAATTCAAGCTCAAAGTTAACTGAATGGAGACAATCACACTTAGTCAAATATATCAAATTCAAATTTACATTGGACCCATGACTAGGCAACAAGAATTCGACCAAAGAAGATCAAAGCATGAATTTTATTGTTTAAGACTTAGTCTTTTATTTTTAATTTTCGAATATTTACTTTTTTGCAATTTTTGTGGAGCCCTTTTAGGCCAGCCATACTCTATATGTACTGAAGTTATTTCCATTAATGAATTAAGTTTTATTTTGAATTAAAAATTGACCTTTTAGTTGAGAAGTTTTCTCCTAAACCCTACCTTGGTCGTGGCCAACATTCTGAACTTTTCAAGAAGTCTAATTCTTGTGGCATTCTAAGACTCATCACCCTCTCGGTGTGGCGTCTCCATTCTTATCAAGGATCCTTCCTTGTGGTGAATATCCTAGGCTTATGAAGTAATCTAGCTTGTTGCGCCTTCCACCCTTTATTCATTTTCCATTTCCCTAAACACAATTCAAACTGTGGTTGTCCTAGCCATTTCTTTTCAATTACCATACACAAATCCGCCTAAAATCACCGTTCACAATAAAATTGAATTTGAATTAAAAAAATCTAAACTTTCAAGCTTAAAATGATCCTAAAACAAATGCATCCCTAAGAGGTTATCATTAGAGCTACATTTAAGCTTGAAGATGTCAAGTCTAGAAAGGAGTCCCCCGATCTCATCCAGATCAGCCTCCCTGACCATGATGCTTCAAAATATGATGAATACTCAATTCCAAACTCTTCAAATACAATTCGAGGATTTGAGAATTCATTATGATAGGCGGCTGATGAAAAAAGACCTGGTGAATCTAGTGGCCATGAAAGGAGGAGGAGAAAGCCTAGAAGGTAGAGACCGAGAGAAGGGAGTCACGAGGAGAGGCAAAGTGATACGCACAATTCTTCAAGTGTCTATGATAGTGAGAGGAGGAGAAGGCCTATAGATGATAGGCATGGTATTCCAAACCGTGGACAAAGGAGACATGGTGATCACAACCATGATGAAAGGAGAAGAGGATGAGATCTAGATGGAGTTAAGATCATAGTCCCTAGCTTTTTGGGGATGAGTGATCCAGAGACATATTTAGAGTGAGAGTTAAATATGGAGCAGGTCTTTGATTGCCATCACTACTCCAAGGAGAAGAAGGTCAAAAGTGGCAGCCCGTGAATTTAAGGAGTATGCCATGGTTTCGTGGGATCAGTACCAAAAAGATAGAAGAAGGTGTGGTGATGTAACCATGAATACTTCGGTTGAAATGAAGGTGGTGATGAGGAAAAGGTTTGTTCCTCATTCCTACCAAAAGGGTGTAAGACTAAGATTGCAACTAAGAGGAGGGGTGAATTACTTGACTTAAAATTATGGTCACTTTTTCTGCAAAATCAAGAGTTACGTGCAGTGGAGAAATTATGCATAAAATTAACAAATAACAAATCAGGAGATAAAGGAGAAGAGAGTACACCAAAATTTTATACTAGTTCACCTTCTTGCCCATCGAAGGCTATGTCCAGTATTCTTGAAGCTAAAGAGATTTATTCACTAAATATTATGAGTTGTAATTGCAATATCTCACCTCGAGACCTCTATGTATCTTACACACTCACTAATACTTATGTCACTCTTGAAAAACACATTTTCAAGTGACTCTATCCCTTTTCTTATCACACCCTTCCGAAAGAAAGATTTCTGAGATGTCAATGAAGAATTTACAACTATGGCAGGATTGTCTTTACAAGTATTGAATGTAATATCACTTGCAATTTGATAACTCTTTCTATACTAAGTAATAATGCTCTTATATGTTTGAAAGTTTACTTCAAGCAACTCCAAAAATTTACTTTGAAAGTTTAAGGACAAATTACAAAAGTGCAGAAAAATATTTCAAAGAAATTTTAGAATTATGTTTGAAAGATTGTGTAAGAGTTGTTGTTTGATTCTGAGTTTTATGCCTTTAAATAGGCTTTCCAACCAGCCATAACACCTCTTTGAAAAGGTAGGAATTCATTGGAATGAAACCAATTCGTTTGGGATGAAAACCATCCATTTTGAAATCTGAAAACTGGTGCAACAACTCTTAGTAATCGATTACAGCCTTGAGTAATCGACTACTTAAACAAGCTGTCCAACTGGGTATTTAAAATTTAATTAGAGTAATCGATTGCAACATTTGGGTAATCGATTACCCTGTGCAGTTTTTTTTGGGTAATTGGTTTTCTCACTTATGTAACCTGTTATTTAGATACAGTAACATGTTACACACTATTTTTTAAAATTGTTTTGTTTATAATTGAAGTGTTTCAACTTTCTTAAAAAAATAGTTTGAGCATTACTATTATTGTATATTCGAGAGTATAGGATAGAAGTACTTATTTAGACTTAGACTAATTTGCCTTGAAGCTTTGTCTTCATAAATATTCTTCATTTTCTTCTTTTTGGTGAGTTTGGTATCTTCATCAAAACCGTGCCAAGACTAGGAGCAAATATCTTCTTCACAATCTCCCCTTTTTTGATGATGACAAACCAATATCTTCATTAATAGTGTAGTTTTCTGAGAGCAACGTACTTTGAGATATGTTGAGATGATGTGAGTATGCTCCCCCTATTTTGTATGCACCCCCTTTCATTTGGAGTTATGTGCCTGAAAGAAATTTGACAGAAAATACACTTCTCCCAATTTTTCTCCTCCATTTGACTTCATCAAAACGTAGAAAAGCCAAGAGTTTCCAGCACAATATATATATATAGCATACAATATGTATATGATAAGCATAAAAGTAATCATAAAAGGATATCACATAATAAAAAGTTAAAACATTTGTTCAAACATTGTTCTAACCATAACATAAACAACAAAATAAAAGCAAATTGTCCAAAGCCAGGAAAACATTACAACCCGGAAATCCTAACAATAATGATAGTCTAAGACTTAGGCTCAGAGTTGTCTTCATCAATGTCCATGCTACTCATCTTAGAAGAAAGACGATCAAGTTCAAACTGGATTTGTTGATTCTGAGCTTATCCATTTGGTTAGTGATGTAGCCTCGAAGAGACAACAACTCATCCATAATCATCTAATTTGAAGGCATGGCAGCAGGGGAGGAAGATTGAGCATGAAACTCAGAAGGTTGAGGTTCAGGATGGGCAGGTTCTGATTGATCAGCAGGAGCAGTCGGTCTATCAATTCTATGCTTATAGGTGCGATCATTAGGATTGAAAGAGAAGCCCATTTTGTGGATCACGTCCACATCAATATGGCTTTCACGAAGATTTAGAGATACCTTGGTTTCACCAGCACTAGAAACGCTGAAATGTTCAAGAATTTTGGTTATGAAGATTGCATAGGGCAATGGGCTTTGATTTCCTCGAACAGTCCATATTTGTCTCATTATCATCTAAGCCCAATTGATTTTGATGTTTTACTTCATAGCATACATCAATTGAAGTTCTATGTCACTTATTTGAGAATGGTTTGAAAATTTAGGCAAAACGACATAGCTTAGAAAATAATGAAGCAAATGGTCCTAAAGTTTAAGATGTCCAACAGATAGGATATCTCTATTCTTAACAATCTCACCAAAGCCCTATTTCTTACGCATTTCTATTTCCCCTTTTGAAATTCTACACAGAGAATAGTAAAAATCCTTTCGATCGTAATTATCTCATTCACAAACAAGGCCAAAACCCGTTGTGCTACCTTGAGTGGGTATGTTATAACACAATGAACTAAAAGTTTTCAAATCCAAAAAAATGTCTTTTCCTTTCACATAGGAAGTAAGATAGTTTTTCCGGAAGTTCATGTTGTAGTCAAATACTCTAACAAGTTTAGGATAAATATCATTTGATTCATAGCAAAATCCGGAAAGGTTTTGTTGTCATAAAATATAAGGGAAAAGAAAATCTTCAACTCAAAGTTCTCGACATTACCGTATTTTGGAGTAAATATGGTTCGCCCATGGAAGTATTCTTCGAAGACTTTGTGTTGTTCATCGTTTGCGAGAAGTCTTACTAAATCCAGAGGGTTAAACTCCAAGGATAAAGTCCCTTGGTTCTTTTAAGTCATGTTAGTGTGTTACTTCTTTGTTCTTGAAGAAGATACTATGGATTGGGTTTTTGAAGTTTTTGGGTTTTTGGGTTTGGGAGATTTGGGGTTTTTTATTTGGTCCACTAAACATGAAAATGATGGTATAAAGTGATTAGAATTGAAAATATGATGTGAATGGACACAAAAATCACTCAAAACAGATGAAAAATGAAGATTTTAGAGTTTTGAGGGGGTGTTACACGAGTGAGAGAGAAGGACGAAGAAGAGGAGTAGAATGAGGATGAGGATGACGATAGGATGAGGAGGAGGATGAAGACGAGAATGTGCAGAAGGATAGTATGAGGACGAGGATGAGGATGAGCAATTGGATAGGATGAGGACGAGAATGAGGATAGGATGGGGATGAGGAAGAGGAAGAGGATGAGGATGAGGACGAGCATGAGGAAGAGGATGAGGATAGGATTAGCACGAGAATGAGAATGAGGATAAGATGTGGATGAGGATGAGAATGAGGATGAGGATAGGATGAGGACGAGGATGAGGATAAGGAAGAGGATATGGAGGAAGATAGGATGAGGACGAGAATGAGAATTAGGATAGGATGAGGATGAGGACGAGAATACGATGAGGAGTAGAATGAGGTAGAGGATGAGGATAGGATGAGGAGGAGGAAAGGATGAGGACGAGAATGAGGATGAGGATGAGGATGAGGAAGAGGATGAGGTTGAGGNNCTCCCGGCTGACTTGGGAGATTTCCTTCACTATAATCGAATCAATGTAATTACATGCACATTATCCAATTACAACACTTAGAAAAATTACAAGAAAATAAAGAAACTATTCAATGGTTTGACTCTCTTCCTACCGACAAAGAAAACGTTTCTTTCAGCGTAGCCCCAGCCAAGAATCTCTGTTCTTTCCTTTTATTACATGCTAAGCAATTTTGAAGAAACACTCAATCTCTAACGGTGATAAGACACCACGAGATT
>NC_032022.1:7903338-7957189 GCF_001865875.1 Lupinus angustifolius | reverse complement strand
TATGAGTGACACGCCTATGCCAAAGCCAGATGTCATCCTCTTTGGATATAAAACATTTTGAAAATAGAGTAGTGACATTCTCTAGATTAACCATATAGATATTATTTATACGATATCCAACAAACTTAACTTTATTAGATATATTGTCACGAATAATATAACACTCAGAATCAAAATAGACATGGTTACCTTTATCGCATAATTGGCTGATACTCAAGAGGTTATGTTCTAGACCTTCAACATATAAGACATTTTTTATCACGACCTGATTTGAGTTGCCAATTGTTCCGGTGCCAAGTATCTTCTCTTTGTTGTTGTCTCCATAAGTGACAAACCCTTTTTCTTGCAAGGATAGATCTAGGAATTTTGACCTATCACCCGTCATATGTCTCGAGCATCCACTATTAAGATACCAATGTTGTCCAGGTGCTCGAAGACATACCTACAAAACATAGATCACTTGCCTTTTTCAGGTACCCAAGTTATGTTGGGTCCTTTTCTGTTAGTAACTAGGGAGTTATCTCCCTTTTTCGTCCATACTTACACACCACTAGGTATACCATATTTTCTAATATAACAGGAGTAGGAAATATGGCCATGAATGCCAAAATAAAAGCATGTAGGAACCTTTTTATTAAAAAAAATCTTATTTGGCCGATTAATAGGTCTCCTATATGGTCTTCTCCTATGCGAAGGGGGAATATATCCTAGCCCGATATGGTTACCAACATTTCTGGTTTTACTAAGCATAATGTCTAACATGTTTTGACTCTTGATGACTTTTGCGAGTTTTTCATTTAATCTCAAATTTTCATTTTTCAAATCGTCGCAAGAATCACAGACAGTTGATTGACATAAATTATTATCAGAACAATTACATGCATTACAAGAATAGATCAAATCTAATGTTTCAAATTCCAATTTTAGTTCATCTAATTCTTTTTGTAATGAAACTATTTTTTTTTTCATTTAGTAGGATTACTCTTTTCCTATCGGAATTAATCCTAGCTAATTTCTTTAACGCATCATGAAATTCGACATACGCATTATACAATTCCTCAAAAGGAGGAGAATCATCAGATGAAGTAGATGAGGTGTCATAATATACCTTGCTATTTGCCGCTTTTGAATTTGAGCAATACACATCATCTGTTCTTGTCATTAAGCATAGCTTTGCTGTCTCCTCTTCATCTAAGGTGTTGGATGTCATGTCCTCCTCTGGTACATCCCATACTATGTAAGCTTTCTTCAATTTGAATTCCCGAGGAGCGTTCTTATCTGAATCAATCTGAGGTGCTCGATGTCGTGTCTTGGCTTCCACATTCATGGCAAGTCAAGCGCTCTTTACTCTTGCCTTTTCTGGTCAACTCCCGTGCTTCTTTCTTTTAGAAACGTTTGAAGCCTCCTTTCTTTAGAAATTTACCGAATTTGTGTACGATAAGGCTCAAAGTTTCTTCGTCTATATCTGAATCAGATTCATCTTCTTCTCTCTCTACTGTGGATTGAGACGTTGTTGCCTTGAGAGATATACTTTTCTTTTTTGCGATCTGATGCTTCATGCATAGTCAAGCGTCCAAGCTCCATTTCGTGCTCTTGAAGTTTTCCGAACAATGTCGCCAAAGGCATGGAGTCAAGATCCTTTGATTCCATAATAATTGTTACTTTTGGTTGCCATCTCCTATCAAGACAACGTAAAACTTTGTTAGTAAGCTCTCCTTTGTTAAACAATTTATCCAAATCAACTAAATGGTTAACTATATGAGTAAAGCGTTTCTGCATATCACCAATGGATTCATTTGGTAACATACAAAATAACTCATATTCATGTGCCAGGGCATTCAGCATGGCACGCTTGAAACCAATGTGTCTTACAAACACACTTCCAATTACAAGACCTTGAACACTCCCTTCTTGAGTTCCCAGAACCTCTACATTGGTTTGACCTTACCCAATCACCTAGGAAACCTTTCCTACGATCCAGCCCCAACCAAGAGTATGCTTTAAACTCAAGACCTCCATGTCATGGTGAAGACTCTCTGATCTCTTTGGTAGTACGACACCAAGAGACGACTCTCCTTATTACAAAAGCAACACAAAAAACAGAGTAATGTGAAGCACTAAAATAGCTCAAATATAAAAAAAAAAATGCTACAAACCATATACAAATCTCACAATTACTATGAATATGTATAAGATGAAAATCATGAAGAACATGTAGTTTCTACCCTTAATAGATCTCTAAACAGTAGTGAAAGAATCATGCGAGCACAAGATAGGATGAAGAACACATTTGATAATATGCAATGGATGACATGTTAATCCTAATCATAATACTATCTCACTCTAATCTCACATGCAATTCCCTCTGCCTATATGACATATAAGAACATGAAAATACACAACTTAACAATTCTAATATGAATGTATAAAATCTAATGTAAAATCTGTTAAAGAAATAGTTTATATAGAAAAGCTGTTTTTCACCCAGTTAATCGATTATGTTGTCTGTTAATCGATTAACGGGCTATTAGAGAGTAACTGAAATCTATTTTTCAGTTTTCTGTTGAAATTGTTAAAAACTGTTTTCACGTTAATCGATTAAAGCTTCTCTTAATTGATTAACTGACATATTTTCAGTTATGATGTTAATTGGTAACTTACCTATATGTTATGCTTATCAACTATACATGTTTTACCTTTATGTTACGCCTAAAATGCACAAATAACATGTATGATTAATGCATGAACATATAATAAACTAGATGGCATGTCTCATGTAATTGATATGATAGTTTTTAGACTTTGTGAGATTTGCATCTAGGTTTACCTAACCTAGACTCAATAATTAAGACACATCTACGACTCTAGTCTAGACATGAAGCTCTTGAATCTTTGGCAAGTTGATTTGTTGAGTTGTCTTTAAGCTTTCACTAAGTCCTTTGTTTTCATAAAAATATAGGCAAGCTTAAGTGCTCTCTTGACACATTGCACTTTCACTCTACCCCTCACTCCAAATCACATCGAAGAAAGAAAACATAATAATATTTTAGAGAGTAATTTATTATCTAAGAAGAGTATCTTGTAATCATCTAAAAAGAGTGATTCCTAATCTAAGAAGAGTATGGGCAATATTTTTCTTGCTATTGAATATCAGTTAGGAGAAAATTTTCCATATAGAAGTTGTAATGTAAGTAATGATATTGATAATGATCTCTTTGTTGGCATGCAATTTGAATCAAAAGAAGAAACAATAAATGTTATAAAACAATTTCATATTAGGAATTCAGTTGATTACCATGTGGAAGAGTCTAGCCTAGATAGATATGTTGCAAAATACAAATATTTTGGTGCCGGATATAAATGGAGAATTCAGGCATAAAAAAATGCGAAGCATGATATTCGTGAGATTAAAAAAATTAGTGGAAAACACACTTGTGTATCCACTAATATTTTCCAAGATCACACGAAATTGAACTCATCATTTATCGCAAACTGTGTTATTCAATTAGTATTTAAAGATCCCAGTCTACCAATTAAAACATTAGTCAAAGAAGTAGTCACTTTTTTGATTATACGGTGACATATAGGAAGGCTTGAACTGCTAAACAAATTGCAATATCCCAAATTTATGGTGATTGGGAGGGATCGTACAAGGAGTTACCTTATTGGTTGAATGTTGTCCAATATTATATGCCATGTGCAATTGTAAGATATTTAACATTTAGCCATAAAGTCCATAATACTTTAATTCTTGATATGTTATTTTGTGCTTTCAAGCCATGCGTTGAAGGATTTGGTTATGAAAACTAATCCTTCAAGTGGATGGCACATTCTTGACTGCAAAATATACTGAAAAATTGCTAATAGCTAGTTCACAAGATGGTAATAGACGTATATTTCCATATGCATTTTCCATTATAGAATGAGAGACTAAAGAAGCATGAGTGTGATTTTTCTACAATATTCGGACATATGTTGCACCACAACCGAACGTTTGTATAATATCAAATTAGGGTACATGGTTGTTGGGTGCACTCTGTACTAAGTTGCCATAATAGTGTAATGCACAATCTGTCTGCATTCGTCATGTTGCTAACAATTTCAACAAGGAGTTCCGAGATACTGATCTCAAAGAAAAAGTCATCAAAATGGGTATGTATTAAATTAATTATTGTCTAATAATATGATAGATTAAATTATTTATTTTATGTGAATTATGTTAATATCGATATACTTGTTGTAGGATATGAGTTGTTGCGGCGACAATTTGAGCGAATGCTTGGTCTTTTGCATCAAAAAATTCGAGGGAGATGGTACAATCATATGACGACGAACTTGGTAGAAGGTGTTAATGTCATTCTGAAAGGACCAAGAGCTTTGCCCATTACTGCCCTTGTTATAACAACATATCATAGGCTGAATTCATGGTTTCCTCACCATAAAAATGAAGCAAGTACTATGATAAAGGCAGGTCATATATATTGCGAACAATTGACTAAGGTGATCAATGAAAATAACTGTAAAGTTACATGTCAATTAGTACGTCGTTTTTCACGGGAGTCAGGAGTCTCAAAGGTTGAGGTTGTTGGTACTGGTGGTACGACACTCTTGGGTATATACAATTAGACAAATCGAAAATTGGTGTGATTATGGAGAACTTCAATTACTTAGATTGACATGATCTCATGTTGTTGCTACTTGTGCATAATTGAACTTAGATTATGGGCAATTTATTTCACCAATTTACTCGTTAGATAACATATTGAAGGTTTATGGACATGAGTTTCAACCGATTGGTAATGAAGAATATTGGCCTCCTTATTCAGGTCCAACCTTCATTCCTAATCCGCTTATGCGTAAAATCATACCAAAAGACTAAAACCTACACACATACACAATGAAATGGATGATTCTCAATCCCAACAAATTAAAAAATATGGATGGTGTAGGATTGAATGACACATTAAGAAGAAATGTTCATTCATAAATAGAAAAGTCGGTCAAAGTTCAAGACAAGCCTAAATTATGTAATGTTAGAAGTTGTAAATTATTTTATGTTTTTAGTTATTAGTTGTAACTTGTGTAATATATTAAGTTGTAAGTTGCGGAACATATTGAAATTCTAAATTCTCTAAGCCTTAAAGTTGTAAATTGTGTAATACACTAAACCTTAAACTTTAACTAAATAAACTAAACCTAACTACATACGCTAAACCCTAAACCCTAAACCTTATTTAAATAAAGTAAACCCTGACTCAATAAACTAAATCCTAACTAAATAAACTAAACCCTAACTACATGCATTAAACCCTGACTATATAACCTAAACCCTAACTACATACAATAAACCATAATTAAATAAGGTAAACAATAATTCAATACACTAAACTCTAACTACATACGCTAAAACCTAATTAAATAAACTAAACCCTAACTACATACACTAACCCAAACTACATACACTAAACCCTAATTAAATAAACCAAAACCCTAACTACATACACTAAACCCTAATTAAATAAAGTAAACCATCATTCAATACACTAAACCCTAACTACATACACTAAACCCTAATTAAATAAATTAAACCCTAACTACATAGCCTAAACCCTAACTACATACATTGAACCCTAATTAAATAAACTAAACCATAACTACATACATTGAACCCTAATTAAATAAACTAAACCATAACTACATACATTAAACATTAATTAAAAACATACTCTTAAAATCTAATACACACTCTTAAATTCCAATACACTCTCTTATATTAATTTTTAAATTTATATTAGTTATTCTAATTTTTTCCCAAAAACAATTTCAGTATAATTTTATTAAAACGATCCGACATCAATATTTTCATTCATTGTTTTTCCAAACCTCATGCAAACATTGAATGACTTCTACTTACACTACAATGAGGTGATGGAAGTCTTCGCTAACTACTTCCAACTACCTTCTCCACCGATAATTATGAAGCTCATCCAACACAATAGATTGATATGCATGTTGCACCTGAGTTCCCGCAACATTATGAGAGTCAAACTTAGACGAATACTTATATGCAGACATACACTAAAACACCTGCTCCTCAACATCAATAACAACAACAACAACCCTTTGAGTTTGAATCTTCATCGCAATTTCAAGGAATGCCATCAATATTTGGTACTAATTCAACTACTCCATTGTCGACATTCAACTCTCAACAATATTATCACCCAACAATGCCTTCACAAGTTGAACAACAAGCTGAAGATGATGACGAAGAAGATGAGGAGGCGCCTCAATTGGTTAGTGGTAGAACCGGACAAGTAAGACAATGTCAACCACAACAATAATAACTAAGAGACCAAACTCCTCGAAGGAGAAAGATACCTGGATGTGGCACATCATCCCATAGAAATCACTAGGAAATTGAAAAATTGTATTGTCGTTTTCTTGTTTTTATAATGTAATCATTTTCCAATTCCTAGTAAAATTATCAATTTTATTTTCATAATTTTGACTTCTTATTTTAATTTATGAATTTCATTTTTATACAACTAAAATCATAAACCTTAAGTAAAATAAAAAATCCTAACTAAACTCCCTAAATTAACCCCTAAAAACCTAACTAAACAACTGTGTAAAATAAAAATATGAAAAATCATTTTTCACCATGTCTGATTGAAACTCGTGTTTCAAATTCATGAGTAAGGAAGTCTTGCATGGTATACACGACTTCCATGGAAGAAAGAGAATGCCAGTAGAACTCGTGCATGGCAGGCACAATTTCCTAGGGAAATCATATTGCTAGTCCACGACTTATTTATTTTAAAACCTATACAAAATCGTGGATGACATTAGCGAGTCCCTAAAAAGTTACACTAATTCCGTAAATATTTTAAAACCTATACTAAATGCGTGCCATATGATTCTTTTAAGTAAATGAGATAATTTATATAACTATCCCCTGAACTAGGCTTGTGATAGGCTCAAGTTATACGTTTTTGAAAGCCTACTTATTTAAATAGATTATATTTTAAACTATAAAAAAAACAAATAATATATTATTATTTAATAGACCAACTTTTTATTTAATAAACATATTAATATAACTATTGTTATTACAAATAATATATTATTATATTAGATTTTATAATTGTTAGTATAATTTGTAATTCAGCTGGTTAGTTTTGTTAGTTGTTAGTTATACTATTTTTAGTAAGTAGGTAGTTGGCACAATGATATAAATAGAAGGCAATCATTCATCGAAATGTAGAACTTTGATATTCAATAATAAAGACGAATATACATACCACAACTCTCTCAACTTTATCATCTTCCTTGATTCTCTTTATTCATTCTATTCTGTCATCTCATCTCAACATTCTTCTTCTAATGTGAGTGAATACTGCTTAGTGTAGTTCTAATAGTGGTATCAAGAACTCTATACAAGATCCTGTCTAAATCAAAAGGCTCGATGGGAGGCACCTGAGACAGTAAAGCAAGATGGAGTCAAATTCTGTGTGAATCCAAGAAGAAGGAAATGCAAACCATGGACAAGAAAAGGTGACAGAAAATAACTACACAATGACAAACAACAATGGATTTGCGATGACCTTGCCCATACTTGATGGCAAGAACTATGATAGGTGGAGGAATAAAATGAAATCAATATTTGGATTCCAAGAAGTCTATGAGATTGTTCAGAATGGTTACCATGAAATTGGGGAGAATGCCACTGAACCTCAAAGAACCACCTACAAAGAAGCAAATAAAAACGACTGCAAGACATTGTTTTTGATTCACCAGTGTGTAGATGGAATAAACTTTGAGAAGATTGTTGGTGCTGAAACAACAAAGAAAGCTTGAGAGTACTTGGAGAAGAGTTGTGAGGGTGCTGCAAAGATCAAGAAGGTAAGGTTGCAAACCCTACACAAGTAATATGATATGCTCCAAATGGATGAAGGTGAGATTGTAACGCCCCAAATGTCTCCATAGATATTGTGCTAAAAAATGGGTAATTTTTTCTAATAATGTAATATAATATTATTTTCCTTATATTCGTTTCCTTTTTGGGACATTACTCATAGAAACATAAATTGCGGAAAATCAATAATTGTTACCTAATGGTAACCAAAAACAACTCAACATATCTTTGAATAGTTCTTCATTAAAATAGGGTGAAACGTTAGTACAAAATACAAGGCGGAATGAAATCTTCGCCTAAACTGAAACTATACAAAATAGGTTGAGTCATTCAACACTTCAAAAGTACCCTACAAAGATGCCCTAATCCAAAAAGCAAAACAGAACTAGAAATGGCTCCTAATGGCTATCTCTAGTGTCCTCGAGGGCACTAGAACACTCACTCGAATCCTCCTCCATTTAGAAGTCAGAGGAGAGATCTACTACCTCGATGGAGTTCTCTATGAAGATCAACTCCACACAATCCTCCTTCTTTGCTTTCAGTTCCTCCTCAGCTTCTATCTCCTCCACCGTGTCATACGCTGAATTCAGTGACCTAATCTCTGCTCTCGCATTTGCCTGAGGTTCGGGCATGGTTCGCCGAGCGGTTCTCCTCCATGATGGGAAACAGATCACACCGTCTCAACTCCTTCATCTCGTAGATGGCTCTGTAGCAGCTGGTCCGTGACGAGTCACAAACTGAGTAGATGATATGGCAAGTGTCAGCCTTCGATCTGGCAAAGTGAAGGAAGCCTCTAAGTCCACATGATGGGATGAGAAGCACATCGAGGAGCCATCACACACCATCTCCATCTCTAAGGCACAAGGGTCTGTGTAGGTGTAGTGATTTCCGTCAATCCTCCATGCCCCCTTATGGGACATTGAGAATCGGTAGCTCTGAATCCTCGCTGAATGGTCCATCTCAACAAGAACGCCTACCGAAGACAAGCAGAAATAAAAGGGAGTAAGACATCTAATGAATATTATTCATTGACGGTCTGGAATTACACAAAATATTACATCTAGACAGACATTAATAATATACACAATATATATCACATACATAAATGCAAATGATTAATGATCTTATAACTTAGACCATGGCGATCAATATCCACGAGCTCAATGTATGAATGTTATGTTTATTTCATTCATCCTTACACCAATATCCTCCCAATAACCTATTCGGAAATAACCAATAGTACAGGTCCCATAACAAGCCCATTTGAATGCACCAAATTATTTCTCATAAGGATATATGATCGATGTGTTCCAAAAGAACTGTCCATTTCAGGATGGTGTTATATCAAACACTTTATGAGAATCCCTCTCATCGATTATGATTGCAAAGAGGGGTTGTCAGAGATACAATGCACTTGTCTCACCTAAACTTTCCTTAAGATTTTGCTGACGAATCACTGCCATTGCCATCCCTCTCAAAATCGTGGGGCTCGTTCGTCTCCCATAATTTTCCTCTCCACTACTTCATTATTCAAAATGAGTATGCACACTAACCGAGGTTAGCCGATCAAATCTTTTAATCATTCTTTTTCATGATCGGCCCCACCTAAGACATCTCCCAAAGGAATGCTTCTTGTGGGACCCTATCTTACATCATCATGTAATAGAGGAATAACCCCCTTACCACTATGAACCATCGTTGAATTATCCTGGACGGCCACATGACCAAGCCTCTTACGGTCAGACGACCTCGCTGTGTAGTATCATGTAATCCTTTTTGGGCATCGCCCTAATCACGACATCACCGTCACAATCCTTGCCCTAATAAGGCACAAGAACAAAGGTAACTGTATAAGTTTGTTGATTTGGGCACTAGACTCCTCACCTGAGCCATGATCTCTCCCAAGTATTAAATACACTTCTCACTCAAGCTAGGGCTATTGCCTAAGCAATCAATTAATAAAAAGTAATCAAAATTATTGTTTGTCTCTCGCCCAAGTGAGAGACTATTGCTCAAGCGCCAAATTCGTCAAAATAGACTCAATTTACTGTTTGGCTCTCGCCCAAGCAAGAGATTGTCGCTCAAGCGATAATTTCACCAAAAACTAGCCGAAATCACTATTTGGTCCTCTCCCGGGTGAGCGATTGTCGCCCGTCCGCCCAAAACCTCCCAAAACAGGCAAAACACATGCCTGGCCCTTGCCCAGGCGAGAGCCACTTGCTCAAGCGAGGGTGGCTTGCCCAGGAAAGGGTGGTCCGGTGGCCAGGACCACTCTCTTTACCTTTTGGGCCACCAAATCGAATACTTCCGCTGTTTTCGATCCCTACGCGTTTTTAGTTTTCCAAGTTGTGTTCCTATGTGGTTAACTACCATATTACTTGATATTTTAATCTATTCTAAGGCATACAAATTAAGAAATTATTTTTACTTAATCCAGGCACGCAAACATTTGATTAAGTACGGGTTTCTTAATACACAAATATAACTCCAAACTTTTGAGGTAGTTTAGGAGATCCAAGTGTCATATTCGGAAACCACTATGTCACAATGTATTCTCCCTCTCCTCAGGTTGTTGAATGATTGATTCCCTTTAAGTGTGAATGGGTAGGTTGTCCGACTTCGGAAGCTTCGAAAGTAAACACAAAAACAATTAGTGATTTACGAATTAAATTTTTACACCTAAGGTAAAAACATCGTTTAACCAATTTAATAACTCAATCGCTTTCATCCATCCGGTCCAAGATTCATATTCTTCAACCATCCTTTTTTCATTGAAAGTCTTGTTCACTATTTCCATCATTTTCAAGGTAAGATTTTAATAAAGTTTATACTTTTATCATCGCATAAATTTATACTTTCATGGTGACTTTTTAAGCCATACTCACCAGTTTAAGGTAAGTTTCTTAATCAAAGTCCATACTTTTAAATCAATATCTCCTAAGTTGACCTTACCACTTTAAAGAAAACCATCTTAAGTAGATTTCATATTCTGTATAATAGTTTTCCATGGTCATTTCAACACATTCTTTTCTAATACAACTACAAGTGTTGATAGTGTTGATCTCATACTTAAAACAACATTTTAAATCAAGATATCATTTGTTAATCTTATCACTTTAAAGTAAGTTAACTACAGTAGATTCAACAAGTTCCATGATCATTCAACACCTCCAAATTTTAGGATAACCTCAAGGGTTAATAGGTGTTGGTTTCATAGTCATTAACAACATAATAAAAGTTGGTATTTTTAAACCAAAATATCATTTGTTAAACTTACCACTTTAAAGTAAGTTAACTAAGGTAGATTTAACAAGTTTCGTGATCATTCCAACACCTCCAAACTTTAGGATAACCACAAGGGTTAATAGTTGTTGGTTTCATAGTCATGAACAACATAATAAAAGTTAGCATTCTTAAATCAAAATATCATTTGTTAAACTTACTACTTTAAAGTAAGTTAACTAAGATAGATTCAACAAGTTTCATGATCATTCCAACACCTCCAAATTTTAGATAACCACAAGGGTTAATAGGTGTTGGTTTCATAGTCATGAACAAAAATGAATCATATTTTCAACAAAAATCATCAAACTTATAAATATTTAGCTTAGAAACATGGCAAAATAAATACTTTCTATCTTGTCGAAGACTATGGTTTCTCAAGCCAAAAACAAGTGAAAAGATTCAAACTTTACATGGTTCAAAACTCCTTAAAGGTTCCTTTAATTTCATATTCATCCCCTTTCACTACAATCAACAAAATTCATACTTTTAAATACTAAAAACAGCCCCATGAACAACAAGGAGTTCATGGTCTCAAACACAACATTTTAAGTTCAAGAAAGCACATATTTAGAGTTTTGAGCATAAAAAGAGCTAGGAACATTATTTGAAAATTTCAACGGTTGAAAATGTTCTTAACATACATATAAACCTCATACTAAAATTTTATAAACATCTAATGGTTAGATCTTAAAGGATGAAGAATCAAAAATGGAGAATTACCAAAGGATTTTCAAAAAGAGGAATGTGTAAGAGGTAGAGGATTGATGTAAGAGATTTTGTGTAAGAGATTTGTACTTTTCCTTGTTTAACAAGCAAGCTTCACTCATGAAAGTGATATGACCTCTTCAGCGAAACATTAACGATTAAACCATGCCCAAGTCTTGTCGGCTAATAATCGGCCGAATATTACAAATATCCTGATTTCGGTTTCTAGTTAGAACTTTGAAACACAAAATTTGGAGTGAAAAATATCTAGAAATGTGTTATGGATGAACTTGATGTCTATCTTGACTCGAAATAATATTTCGAAACCAATGATGCAATCGGAATTCAATTCTGAGTTACGGAACTCAAAAACACGTTTTGGGCCGAATCCGGGCCCGACAACAGCTCAAAATCTTTTCGTCACCACAAATTATGAAAATTTTCAAAAAAATAGGAATTAAAAAAAAATAGACAAACACTCAAATATGTTTTAGCCTAAATAAATACCGATTAATTTCTGAAATTAATCGTTGGTAAAATAAATAATTAATAACACATACACAGAAAATTCACTGTGTTATAATCATTCCCCACTTATAAGATTTTCGTCCTCGAAAATTAAGTGTACCTATTAAGAAAGCAGATAGAGGTAGGACTCCTTCATGATCTCCTCGACTTCCCAAGTCGCATCTTCTCCATTTGTTTGGCTCCAAATAACTTTAACTAAGGCATACTCCTTGCCTCGCAACATTTTCACACTTCAAGCAACAATTCTCAAGGGCATAGTTTCAAAAGTGAGATTATCCTTTAGCTGGATTGAATTAGGTTTAATGATATTCGACGGGTCACTTATGTATTTTCTGAGCTGGGACACGTGGAAGACATTATGTAGGTTTGACAATAAAGAGTGCAATGCTATTTGGTAAGCTACTGGTCCGACTTTCTTAAGGATTTTGTAAGGTCCTATGAACTTAGGGGTAATCTTACAGAATTTAAGCACTCTGGCAAAGCCATTTGTTGGAACCACCCTCATGAAGACATGATCTCCTTCCTTAAAACTAAGAGGGTTCCTCCTTTTGTCATAGTAGCTCTTCTACCTGCTCTATGACGCCTTCATGTTTTCCCTTATCATTCTTATCTTTTCCACCATCTACTGAACCACATCGGGTCCTAGTATCAGATTCTTTCCTGCTTCAAACCAGCATGACTATGTTCTGCACTTTCTGTCATAAAGAGCTTCATACGGCGCCATGCCGATACTTGAATGAAAATTGTTGTTGTAGTTGAACTCTATCAAATGCAAGTAATCCGCCCAACTTCCAAAGTGTTCCAACACACATGCTCTCAGCAGGTCTTCCAAAGATTGAATAGTCCGCTCAGATTGGCCATCCGTCTACGGGTGGTAAGCTGAACTCATACTCAATTTGATATCCAAGGCTGGTTGCAAACCATTCCACACCTTTGAAGTGAAACTTGGGTCCCTATCTGAGATGATTTTTGTAGGAATACCATGCAATTGGACAATCTCTTTGATGTACAAATCCGCTAGCCTTTCCAAGGAGTATTTAATATTTATTGGTAGAAAGTGAGCTTTCTTCGTCAAATGATCCACTCTCACCCAAACTGCGTCATAACCCTTATGAGTCCAAGGAAATTCGCTCATAATATCCATTGTGATGCTATCCCATTTCCGAACGAGATACCCAAAGGTTGAAGTTCTCCTACGGGTCGCTTGTGCTCGATCTTTGCCTTCTGACATGTTAAGCAGCACGAGATATACTCTACCACTTCTTCTTCATATCGGACCACCAGAACATCTTCTTCAAGTCTTGATACATCTTGGTAGCTCCAGGATGAATACTTAGTTTGCTCTTATGGGCTTCGTCAAAGATTGCCATTTTGAAATTGGAGTCTCTTGGCACACAGACTTTATTTTTGCATCTCAACACTCCATCGGTTCCTTCTTAAAATTTCGGGGCTCTTCCTTCAACCAACAAGGTTCTCTTCTCTTGGAGTTTTGGATCAGAACTTTGAAAACCTTTTAGTTGTTCTAGAAATTCATTTGTTACTATAAGCATACCTAAAGTCAAACTCTTAGGTTTTACTTGCACCGTGAGGCTGAAATTCTTGAAATTCTGAACCAATTCCATCTCCCTGACCATCATGGTTGACATATGCAGGGACTTTCTACTCAAGGCATCAGCTACCATGTTAGCTTTCCCAAGGTGGTACTGGAGATCAAAATCGTAGTCCTTGAGGAATTCAATCCACCGTCTCTGCCTCATGTTCAGCTCCTTGTCGAGCAAATACTTCAAACTTTTGTGATCACTGAATACTTCAAATCTTACACCATAAAGGTGATGTCTCTAGATCTTGAGAGCAAATACGATCGCAGAAACCTCCCAGTCGCACGTCAGAAAATTCTACTCATGTGTTTAGTTGTCTTGACCCATAAGCTACCACCTTTTGTTGTTGCATCAACACGCAACCCATACCTTGTTTAGACGCGTCACAATACACATTGTAGTTCTCCTTCGGGTCTGGTAGAATCAACAAAGGTATTGTAGTCAACCTTTTCTTCAATTCTTGAAAGTTTTACTCATACTCTGCCATCCAGACGAAAGCCTTGTCTTTCCTTGTTAACGTAGTCAGTGGCAACGCCAACTTCGAAAACCCTTCAATGAACTTCCGATAGCATCCTTCTAAACCAAGGAAGCTCCTGATCTCCGTTATGGATTTTGGATAATTCCATTCCATAACTGTTCCTAATTTAGCAGGGTCTACAAAAATTCCTTCGCTTGATATCACATGCCCGAGAAAATTCACCGATTCTAACCAAAATTCGCATTTTGAAAGTTTGGTATAGAGTTGGTTGTCCTTTAACACCCGCAACACTATTCACATATCCTTCGCATGTTCCTCCTGATCTTGCGAATAAATCAGGATATCATCGATAAATACGACCATAAATGTGTTGAGGTATGGATGAAAAATCTGGTTCATGTAATCCATGAACACTACAGCAGCATTGGTTACACCAAATGGCATCATGAGATATTTGTAATGCCATATCGTGTTCGAAAAGCAATTTTCGGAATATCCTCTAACTTCATGCATATTTGGTGGTACCTAGATCTAAGATCGATCTTTGAAAATACGGTAGCTCCTCTCAGTTGATCCATCAAGTCGTCAATTCTTGGCAATAGGTACTTGTTCTTGATGGTGACTTTGTTCAACCGTCGGTAGTCAGTACACAGCCACATACTACCATCCTTCTTCTTTACGAATAACACCGGAATACCCCCTAGTGAAACACTAGGTCTGACAAACAGTTTTTGCAGTAAGTCTTCCAATTGCTTCTTCAACTCCGTTAACTCCAACGGTGCCATCCTATAGGGAGCTATAAAGTTCGGTCTAGTTCTAGGAACCATATCGATAGCAAACTCTAGCTCTCGTACCAGGGGTAAGCCAGGGATATCATCCGAGAAGACTTCAGAGAAATCCCTAACCACGGGTAGGTTCTGAATCTCTTATCCACCTTTCTTCTCAAAAGATGGCAACAACATAAATACTTGAGCAACATCCTTCAAGATTTTCTTCATTTGATTGACAGTTGTGCTTTTGGTTTCATAACAGGATTCGAGAGGATCCTTGAGGTCACTATAGATAACTATTTTTTTAAAGCAGTTTAGAAGAACATGGTTGTTAGACAACCAGTCCATCCCTAAGATGATATCTAATTGGGATAAGGGTAGACATATCAGTTCTATTATAAAGTTTCGTTCATCTAAAGTTATAGGACATTGAGAGCACATCGTTGACACTATGACGAGTTTGTTAGTGGGTGTAGATACAATTAGGTCATAGGGTAAGGACACTATATGCAATGCTAATCGGTTGACAACATCATTAGTTATGAAAGAATGAGTCACAACCGAATCAAAAAACACTCGTAAGGAAACCCTTCCCTTGTATGAGGTCCTCAATCTTAGATCCGCTCATGGTGAACACCCTTCTCTTAGCCTTAGGTCTTGCCGCTTGAATAGTGTTCACTTCTTCCCATTTCAGCTAAGAACATGTCAGCTTGATGTGTCCAAGCTGGTAGCAGTGATCGCACACTAGACAGTTGACACTGAAGTGCTTCCCCTTGCACTTTGAACACCAAGGTGGTGTGTTGTTGTTAGAGTTCTCGACTAGTAAACTCTTTTTGTTGTTGATGTTGTTGTTGTTTCTTTGTCGAAAACCTCTGTTGTTGTAAGGTTTGAAATTCCTCTACTAATTCCCCAAGGACAAGGCATAGGGTTTTTGGTTGCGGTTGAAGGGCTTTCCCCTTCCCTGTCCTTGACCAAAATTCCTTTGGGGACCATAGGAATTTTCGGGTGGAATGACACTCTTCAATGCCGCATTTCTTGCCTTTACACTCTCTTCATAGAGTCGGCACTTGTTGACCAGAGTTACGAAATCTGGTATATGTTGATGTACGAACATCTCCTTAAAGTCTTGTCTGAGTCTATCCTCAAACTTGGCACACTTGGACCTTTCGTTCCCTAGTTGAGTGTAGTGTGGGGCATATCTCACAAAATCCTCAAATTTGGCATAATATTCCCCAACAGTCATGCTCCCCTACTGCAAACGTCGGAACTACATCTATTTCTTGGTCCTCATATCCGCAGAAAAGTACTTTTGCATAAATTATCTTCGAAAATTGTTCAATTGACAACTTGTTGTTCATGTTCTATTTGACGTCTGGTAAACTCCCACTAGTTCCCAGCTTCCTTAGTCAGCATATAGGTCACATAGGTGACCTTTTGTTCCTTGGTGCACATAAGTGCCCGAAAGATCCTTTCCAACTCCTAGATCCAGTCATTTGCAGCATCTAGTGCAAAACCTCCTTCAAACTTTGGGGTTGATGATGACAGAATTCGTCCAAGTCCCTATACTAAGTCGGTCCTTGAGTTGGTTGGGGTTGTTGTTGTTGATTCAGCTGATGCAAATTTGCGTTCACATTCTGAATCACTGCAGTCATTGCAGCCATGAAGTCCAGGTTAGAAGTTAAACACACAAACTCACACAAGAAAGCATGTGAGGCCATGCCCACGGCCGGATAGAAAAGAATCGCTCTGATACCATGTGGTAACGCCCCAAAAATTTCTACGTAGATATTGTGCTAAAAATGGGTAATTTTTTTAATAATGTAATATGAAATTATTTTCCTTATATTCGTTTTCTTTCGGGACATCACTTTAAGTAACATAAATTGCGGAAAATCAATAAATGTTATCTAATGGTAACAAAGAACAACTCAACATATCTTTGAATAGTTCTTCATTCAAAGAGGGTGAAACGTTAGTACAAAATACATGGCAGGATGAAATCCTCACCTAAACTGAAACTATACAAAATATCCTACGCAGATATGCTACCCAAAAAGCAAAACAGAACCGGAAATCGCTTTTAAGGGCTAGCTCTAGTGTCCTTGGGGGCACTAGAACACTCGCTCGGATCCTCCTCCATCTCGGAGTTAGAGAAGATATCTAATACCTCGATGGAGTCCTCTATGCAAATCAACTCCACACAATCCTTCTCCTTTGCTTCTAGCTCCTCCTCAACTTCCCACTCGTCCACCGTGTCATATGCCGAATTCTGCAACCTAATCTATACTCACGCATCTGGTTGAGGTTCGGACATGGTCCACCAAGCGGCTCTCCTCCACAATGGGGAACAAATCACATCGTCCTAACTCCTTCACCTTGTAAATGGCCAAGTAGCAGCTGGTCCGCGAGGAGACACAAACTGAATAGACGATATGGCAGGTGCCGGCCTCCGATATGGCAAAGTGAAGGAAGCCTCTAAGTCCGCATGATGGGATGAGAAGCGCATCGTGGAGCCATCACACACCATCTCCAACTCTAAGGCAGAAGGGCCTGTGTAGGTGTAGCGATTTTCGTCAATCCTCCATGCCCCCTCCTAGGACATCGAGAATCGGTAGCTCCGAATCCTCGTTGAATGGTCCATCTGAACAAGAACACGTACCAAAGACAAGCAGAAAGAAAAGGGAGTAAGACATCTAATGCATATTATTTATTGACGGTCTGGAATTTCACAGAATATCACATCTAGACAAACACTCATAATATACACAATATATATGACATACATAAATACAAATGATGAATAACGTTATAACTCAGACCTTGAGGATCAATATCCACGAGCTCAATGAATGAATGTTATGTTTATTTCATCCATCTTTACACTAATATCCTCCCCATAAACTATTCGAAAATAACAAATAGTACAGGTCCCATAATAAGCCGATTTCAACACACTAAATTATTTCTTGCAAGGATATATGATCGATCTATTCCAAAAGAAATGTCCATTTCAGGACGGTGTCGTATCAAATACTTTTTTAGCATCTCTCTCATCAATCCTGATTGCAAAAAGTGGTTGTCAAAGATCGTATAGTTTGCACTGTGAGAAATGTCTGATCCAATAGAATACCTCATCCAGGAATACAAGGGACTCGTCTCACCTAGACTCTCCCTCAATACTTTCGTGAAGAATCACCACCACCATCGTCTCCCTCAACATCACGGGGCTCGTTCGTCTCCCGTAATTCTCCTCTCCACTATTTCATTATTCATAATGAGTACGTACACTAACCGATGTTAGCCGATTAAATATTTTAATCATTCTTTTTCATGGTCGGCCCCACCTAAGACATCTCCCAAATGAATGCTTCTTGTGGGATCCGATCTTACATCATCACAATAGAGGAATAATCTCCTTACCACTACGAACCATTGCTAAAATACCCTAGACGGGCCACATGGCCAAGCCTCTTACGATCAGACAACCTCGCTGCATGGTATCATGTAATCCTTTTTGGGCATTGCCCTAATCACGACATCACCGTCAGAAACCTTGACCTATTAAGGCGCAAGAACAAAGGTAACTGTATAAGTTTGTTGATTTGGGCATAAGACTCCTCACCCGAGCGACGGTGTCTCCCAAGTATTAAATACACTTCTCACCCAAGCTAGGGTTATTGCCTAAGCAATCAATCAATCAAAAATAATCAAAATTATTGTATGTCTCTCGCCCAAGCGGGAGATTATCGCTCAAACGACAAATTCATCAAAACAGACTCAATTTACTATCTAGCTCTCGCCCAAGCGAGAGACTATCGCTCAAGCGATAATTTCACCCAAAAATGGCCGAAATCACTATCTGGTCTTGGCCCGGGCGCCCAAAACCTCCCAGAAACTTGGCAGATCTTCTTTATAATATCCCTTTTTTTGAAGATTAAAAAATGGAGAACTACCTTGAGAGTTCTTAGAAATTCAAAAGTGAAGAGGGGGAGTGAAAATGCCAAGTGTTATCTCCAAGCTAGGAGTTGACTCTTAAAGAAAAGGAAGTCAGATTTGGGGAGGGGAAATACCAAAGGATTTTCAAAAAGTGGATTGTCTAAGAGGTAGATGAGTGATTTAAGAGATTTTTTGTAAGAGATTTGTACTTTTGCTATTTTAACTTGCAAGCTTCACTCATGAAAGTGATATAAACCTCTTCAATGAAACATTTGCGATTAAACCATGCTCGAGTATTGTCGGCTAATACTCGGCCTGATATTAAAAATCTCCCGATTTCGATTTACGGTTAAAACTTCAAAACAAGGAATTCGGAATGAAATTTTTTTAGAAATGCGTTATGGATGAAATTGATGTCTATCTTGACTCGAAATAATATTTCGAAGCCAATGGCACAATCGTAATTCAATTCCGAGTTACGAAAATCAAAAACACGTTTTTGACCGAAATCGACCGAATTTGGCCCCAAAAGCTGCTCAAAAACTTTTTGTCACATAAAATTACGACAATTTACCAAAAAATAGGAATTTACAAAAAAAAGACTAACACTCAACTACAGTGTAGCCTAAATAAATACCAATTAATTTATAAAATTAATCGTTGGTAAAATAAATAATTAATAACACATACATAGAAAATGCACGGTGTTACAGAGACAATTTTAGAATACATTACCAAGATTATATCACTCACAAATCAGATGAGGTCATGTGTAGAGGAAATTAAAGATCAACAAGTGGTGGAAAAGGTGCTTAAAACACTAACTTCTAAGTATGATCATATAGTTGTTGCCATAGAAGAATCCAAGAACCTTGAAGAATACAAGGTTGAGGAATTGCAAGGTTCTCTTGAAGCTCGTGAGTTTAGGCTAAAATAAAGGAATGTAGACAAGAACAATGATGAGGCACTCTAGGCAAGATTTAATAGAAAAATACCTGATCATGGAGTAGGAGAAATAAATAAAGGAGATAGAACAACAAAAAGAGAACCAATGAGAAAATGGTCCTCATCTAGGAGGTATGACAACAATACCATGAGGATTGGTGAGAAACATGAGCAAAATAGTTAATACAATAACTCGAAAAACAGAAGAAAACCATATAAGAAGATAGTGCAGTGTTACAGCTATAGAAACAATGGTCATTATGCATCACATTGCAAGTCCAACAGGTGGCAAAAAGGGAAGGAAGAGAAGTTAGGCTGACACAAGGTGAATGCTTACATGATTCTAAAGAAGATCAGTGTCTGCTTATGGATACAACAAAGAGTCATCAAGAGTATGCTAAGGATGTTCAAGGTATTGATTTCTGGTACTTAGATATCGGGTGCTCAAACCACATGACTAGAAGGAATGAGTGGTTCAACACTCTTGATGAATCAGTGAAGAGGAAAGTGAAATTTTCTGATCTCAATTCAGTTGAAACTGAAGGTATTGGAAAAGTCATGATTCAAAGAAGAGATGGTAGAAGATCCTACATATCCAATGTACTCTATGTTCCTAAAATGAAGAACAATTTTCTAAGTCTTGGGCAACTGTTGGATAAATGGTACATAATGAAGATGAAGAATGGAGTCTTGAATGTGTTTGATGAGGACAAGCAGATGATTCTAAAGACACTAATCTCCTTAAACAGAACCTTTAGAATTCATATACATATTGGTGAGCACAAGGGCCTTAAAACCATAGCATATTAGAGTTCTTGGTTATAGCAAGAAAGGTATGGGCACATAAACTTTAGCAGTTTAGAATTTCTAATAAAAAAATGAACTTGTGTTTGGATTACCATACATTAGAGTACCTAAGTCACTCTGTGATGAATGTGTAGTAAGCAATCAAGCAAGTAAGAAACTCATTTGTTTCTAATGTTCCTTCAAGAAAAAAGAAACCTCTTGAGTTAGTCTATTGTGATGCGTGTGGTCCATTGGAGGTAGACTCAATTGAAGGAAACAAATACTTCCTAACTTTCATTAGTTACCATACTAGAAAAGTATAGATCTATCTTATAAAAAGGAAAAATAAAGTGTTTGAGAATTTTTAGAGATTCAAGGCACGTGTAGAGAGAATATGTGATCTGAAACTGAAGAAGCTAAGATT
The DNA here is from genome assembly GCF_001865875.1 of Lupinus angustifolius. Taxonomy (NCBI): domain Eukaryota; kingdom Viridiplantae; phylum Streptophyta; class Magnoliopsida; order Fabales; family Fabaceae; genus Lupinus; species Lupinus angustifolius. The sequence continues at coordinate 7,935,816 of NC_032022.1, read as the reverse complement.
AGATGGTAGAGGTGAGTATATGTCAACTAAATTTAGTGAATACTGCTTCAACGAAGGAATCCATCATGAGGTGATAGCTCCATACACACCTCAACACAATGGCACTGCTCAAAGGGAGAACAGAACCATAATCAATATGGTCAGAAGCATGTTAAGATATTAGTGTCAACTGCATCATACATCATCAATAGAAGTCCATATAAAATATTAGGCTATAAAACTCTTTGATGAATGTGTAGTAAGCAATCAAGCAACTAAGAAACTCATTTGTTTCTAATGTCCCTTCAAGAAAAAAGAAACCTCTTGATTTAGTCTATTGTGATTCGTGTGGTCCATTGGAGGTAGACTCAATTGAAGGAAACAAATACTTCCTAACTTTCATTGATTACCATACTAGAAAAGTATAGATCTATCTTATAAAAAGGAAAAATAAAGTGTTTGAGAAGTTTTAGAGAGAATATGTGATCTGAAACTGAAGCAGCTAAGATTAGATGGTAGAGGTGAGTATATGTCAACTAAATTTAGTGAATACTGCATCAAAGAAGGAATCCATCATGAGGTGATAGCTCCATACACACCTCAACACAATGGCACTGTTGAAAGGGAAAACAGAACCATAATCAATATAGCCAGAAGCATGCTACGAACCAAGAAATTGCCAAAGAACTTTTGGGGAGAAGTAGTATCAACTACATCATACATCATCAATAGAAGTGCATATAAAAGATTAGGCTATAAAAATCCTAAAAAAGCCTGACCTGGTCTTAGACCAAGTGTAAGTCACCTCAAGGTCTTTGGTTCAATATGTTATGGTCATATACTTGAAGTGAGGAGGAGAAAGCTTAATGATAAGGATGAGAAGCTGATATTTTTGGGTTACCATACAACTGGTACACATAGAGTTTTTAACCCTCATAATTAGAGGTATATGATAAGTAGAAATCTCAAGTTTGATGAAAGCCAATATTGGAATTGGAATCAGAATGATGTCACTACAAATAGTGTGGAATCCAGGCTGCAAATTGATAAATTTGGGGAAAAGATTAATGAATATGTTGAAAGTGAAGTTCAAAAAATACAACATCACAACAAAACAACATCCCAAAGGACCAGACAACCATCATCAAGGCTCAGGGACTATGAAGTTTTCCCTGATTCAACAATCACTACAGAATGTGACTTTGTGCATATGGCACTTCTTACTGAAATGGAACCATTATGCTGAGAAGAAAAAGTTATCTAAACACACTAGATTGGGGATATGAAGGAGGGGTTAAGATCCATTGAGAGAAATAATTCATGGACCTTAATAAATCTACCACCTGGGAAGAAGGCCATAGTAGTGAGGTGGGTGTTTAAAACCAAATTGAATCCAAATGGTGAAGTCTCTAAGTACAAGGCTAAACTTGTAGCAAATGGATTTGTACAGAAGCAAGGCCTTCACTATGATGAGGTCTTTGCTCCAGTTGCAAGATTAGAAATAGTAAGATTGGTGATTGCAATGACAAGCTACAATAATTGCGAGATTCATCAAATGGATGTGAAGTTAGCCTTCGTAATTGAACAATTAGACAAAGACGTTTTGTGACACAACCACCAGGTTTTGTTGCGAAAGGAAAATAAGAACAAGTGTACAAAGTGTATAAGGCATTGTATGGACTCAAGTCAACTCCAAGAGTATGGAACAAAAAGATAGACTTGTTCCTATTGAAACTTGGATTTACAAAATGTACCACTGAGCATGGTGTATATGTAAAGGGGGAAGACACAACAAACTTGATAATTCTATGCCATCTCTTGATAAAAGGTGGAGACATCAACAACATCTTGAACTTCAGGCAATAGATGCAATCAGAATTTGAAATGGAAACTATCTTACTTTCTTGCCATTAAATTCAAAAGAGATAAATATGCGATCCATATGCACTAGAGAAAATACATCACTGATGTTTTACAGGGATTTATGATGAAAGATTGTAATTTAGTGGCAATCCATGTTGAATCCGGTTGAATGCTATGTCAAGAAGAAGTTAATCAGCTTGTGGATAAAACTCTGTTCAGACATATGGTAGGATCATTGAGATATGCTTGTAGCTCTAAACAAGACATTGCATATAGAGTTGGTCTAGTGAGCAGGTTCATGGAATCGCCTCAACAAGCTCAAAAGGCTACTATGATACTTGATAGGAACCATTGGCTATGGAATTATGTTCCCGTCGAAATCATGTAGAAGTAGCAAGATAATTGGATATTCCGATGCAAATTGGTGTGAAGACAAATCATATGGGAAGAGCACTACATGGTACTTATTTCAGCTAGGAAAGGCACATGTAAGTTGGTCTTCCAAGAAGTAGGATGTAGTTGCCTTGTTCTCATGAGACTGAGTTTTGCCAATGGTAAGACTTTCCCAATTAAACATTGTGGATCTGCTAAAATATCTACTTCTTCCGAACCACTATATTTATCTAATGTTTTACATTGTTCCAAACATTACTAAAAAATCGTGTCAGTATCATAATTATGTAAAACTAATTTGGTTTCTGATGAATTCTTTCCATGCTATTTTGAGGTAAAGAGCCTGATCACGAGGGTGGTTCTTCTGCGCGGAAAGAGTAAAGATCATGTGTACAAGTTGTTATCATCTTATGCTGAGGTCAATCATATTAAATGCCAACCTTCCCTAACACTTTGACATCACCGTTTTAGACATCCCCATCTTCTAGTCCTCAAGTCTATCCTTAACCATATGCCATCTTCAAGTTCTTTTAAGTCTTCCGATAGTCTAGCTAAAAAGGCACACAAACTGCATTTTTCACAATCTACCATTTCTAGCTCTAAACCTTTGAAAATTATTTTTTCTGATGTATGGGGCCATACCTCAATTACTTCAATCAATAAATTCTCTTATTATGTCATATTTATTGATCATTTAAATATGTTTGGCTTTATCTAATGAAATGCAAATATGATAATTTAAACACTTTTTCCTATGTTTAAATCTCTTGTTGAAAATCAATTTGATTGTAAAACTAAAGCTCTTTATAGTGACAATGGTGGTGAATTTCTAATCCATCGTTCTTTCCTCCAAAGTTATGGCATAGCTCATCTAACAACTACCCTATACACTCATGAACACAATGGTCTCTCTGAATGCAAATATAGACATTTAGTAGAAACTACTTATTGTATACTTACTCATGCTTCTCTTCCCCCTTCCATTTTGGTCATATGCTATCCAAGTAGGAGCTTATCTCATAAATTATATGCCAACTTTAGTTCTATATATGAAAACTCCATTTGAAACACTTTTTCACTCTATCCTAAACTGCTCCAAGTTACATGTGTTTAGATATCTATGCTACCCCAGACTTGGCCCATACACCACAAATAAATTTCAATCAAAGTCCAAACAATATATTTTCCTAGTTATAATCTCACTCAAAGTGCTTATCATTATTTTGATTTAGAGTCACAAACCCTATACACTTCAAGATATGTTACCTTTGTTAAAGATACATTCCCTTATCCCATGCAACAACCTAGATCTCTCACACAAATTCAGCAAACTCCAATCCTAATCATATTCTCTTTCACCCTCCCTCCCTTATCATAACATTCCTCATCCAAATAAAACTCTAATAACTACTTCTATTTCACCTAGCCCACCATACCAATACTTATCTCATTCTCCTTATCACTTCGTCAATAACTACCCAACTCCAACCTCACCTATTAATCCGAGAATTCCTCAACCATCCTTATCCCAACCTACAACTAACCCACCCAACTCTTCCACTACCCATGCACCTCCTAATCCTTTAAATTTTTACCCATCCTTATACAAATCTATAATCAACCCACCCAAAAAATCCACTCCCCACCTACTTCCTAATATTTTAAATCTATAGCAAACCAACCTAATATGTTAAGTCTCACCCACATCCTACTACCTATCACCAAAACCAACCAATACAATCACAATAACCTAAACTTTCTCTTAGAAGTTAATAGGAGATTTGATTTGATATTCAAGCATGTGCCAAAATTTAACTTTAAATAGGCATATACACTTGAGATGATACACATACAATAACCTAAAAAATTATCATCATCTACACAAAAAATTATCATCACTACCCACCATTTTTCTAAAAACTAATCCGAAAAAACAATCTTTAAAGATATCCAGAATCATTCATTCACAAAAATCCTAATCCTTTCAAGAGCCATCAAACAAAAAGTAACAAAAGAGGCATAACACAAAATTATTGACAAATAGGTAAAGAGTATGTTGTCACTAAGGTTGGAAATAGACCAGACTTTGCCTTAAACAGGTCGAGTCGATATAGCATATAAGAGTCTGAGTCTGACTAGTTAGCATGTTTAAAAAAAATTCAAAGTCTAAGTGTGACATGTTTAAAAGTTTCGTCTGAGATGTTGGTCTGCTTAAATGTCTATTATACTATATTATCTTGAAATATGTCATCATATCTACATTTAAATATGTTAATAGGCCTACTTTTAACTAGACCTTTATAACCCTACCAATTAAGTTATATTTTTGTATATATTTTATTTCAAAATTACATATATAATAACATTACTTATATTAACTAAATAAGCCGACACGTTAGGCTTAATAGGCCTTTTGGATGACCTAAAGTCTAGTCTATTAAACTAAATAGGTTTTTCAAAAAGTCTGAGTCTGGCCTATTTTCAAAAAAAGTCTGGCTTAACCTCGCCTGTTATAGGCCATATAATAGGCCCCTGATAGACGATCTGGCCTATTTCCATCTCTAGTTGTCACTCACAACATTGTTTCATCATTTGTATATACTTTTTTCATCTTCACTTATATTACACAACCCATTCCTCTTACCTAATCTTTTTAAAATCTCTAACTAGAAAATTACACCCTAAACACATCCCAAATATTCAACCAAAAAAGACAAAATACCATAATTTTATAAGCTAGAAAAATACACTCTTATTGTCTACAACAATCTCAAAGACTATGCATATAAATTTTTCTTCTAAAACACCTTTTATTTTTTTCTGCCAAAGGTTCTAACATGGAACAAGACCCTACGTGTTCATTACCCACCCCCTGCAGTTTTGAAGGATCACATGACCAAGGAGATCCAACAATCAAATCACCATTTGTAACAATCTCACATCTACTTTGCTGATCACTGTTGACATCACCTATTATGTTAATCAAAAGGCAATTTTCATGAAACTTAGGTATAATTACTTCCTTTATTTGCATCATGTTATTTCCCCTTTTTTGGAAAAAAAAAAAGTTTTAATAGTATTACCTAATGAAAATGCGTCATTGTCTTGGGCAAATATAGCGGGCATATATTTTATTCCAAATATTAAAGATGTTAACAATTTGGTAATTACAAAATAGTAATCTTAATTAAAAAAAAATTTGTATATTTAATTCAATATAGCAAATAATAAAGACATGATTTTTGTAAAAATAAAAAATAAAATAAGAAAAGGATAGTTAATGGTTGTGAGTATTGATTTTGGAAATAATATAACCGGTGATAAATGAATTAGGTAGTTCAATCATATCGGTCAAAACAGGCCAAAATCGATCATACCAACTGGTTTTCAATTGAACCGTACCGGTCATACCAGTCGGTTTTTATTTAACACTAATTTTTGAATGAAAATAAAAAATATTTACTGTTTTTTATTGATTTTTCAACATTAATGCTTATATATTATATATGTATATCTAATTTCGCCGGTATGCAGTTTAATTAGTCAATCACCGATTGAACTGTTATACCATTAAACTAGTACCCTAACCGATTTGATGACCGATACAATATTAATAACATTGCTCCTATTTTAATTTAATAACAAAAATTTAGTAATAAAGATCATAAATAAAAAAATGTTTTAAAAGGGACTCGATAACGTGGTTATGACTCGTGTTGTATATTTCTTTCCCATCGAGTCGAGAAGTAGTATTGTCTCTGTTATTGATCGAAGTAGGAAGAAGGTAAGTGATCATTGGCACTCTTCATCTATTAATTCTCCTACAATCAATTTAAATAATTTCTAAAGTTTTAATTAGAAAAGCAAACCAACAAATAATTTTCTAGCAGGACTACATAATCTTGATTATCTAATACATATAGAAATATGTGAGAGCGAGATTTATTCTTATCAGACACAAAAAATAAAAAATAAATATTTGTTTCCTCGAAATTCAATTTTAATAAAATAAATCAAAGGGTAAACTTAATTCATGTAATTAGTTAGGGTGTTGTTTTATTATGGGCAAACAAAGTGCTAATATATTCTCTATTCTATAGCCGACTCCTGAACCTATATATCAAAAATCCAATGCCCACTTCGTTTGATCTAAAATGTTTTTCTACATTTTTTACTATAAAAAATGTAGTGGCAACTCTAATAAAGTCGTGTAGCCAAAAATTGGGGCACGACAATGGAAGGTTACGATGTCTGAAGAGTTTAATGTCTTGCTTGCCGATGATACTTTGACACTTGAACCAAAACAATATCACGTCAACATTATTAGCAACAAATGGGTCTATAAAATCAAATCCAACATTGATGGATTTGTTGCCCGTTATAAGGCCAGACTAGTTGCTAAAGGTTTTTATCAACGTTCTGGTATTGATTATCATGACACATTCATCTTTGTTGTCAAGCCGCAAACAATCAAGATGGTTCTATGTGTGGCCCTTTCCAAAGGGTGGTCCCTAAATCATATGAATGTAAACAATGCTTTTCTCCATGGAACTATTACTAAGGATATTTATATGTCTCAAACATGAGGCTTCATTCATCCACAATTTCCTGATCATGTTCGTCGATTGAGAAAAGCTTTTTATGACCTCAAGTAAGCACCATGTGCTTGGTATCAAGCCCTCAAGACATTCCTGATTCATCATGGATTCACAAATTCAAAGTTAGATACTTCATTATTCATTTATAGTCACAATACTATTTTGGTTTATTTATTAGTATATCTTGATGATATTATTCTTACATACAATGCCTCAAAGTTTCTTACTTTGTTTCAAGTTGAACTTACCACTAAATTTTCTCTCAAAGACCTCAGCTTTCCTACTCATTTTCTAAGCATTGAATTTTTACCAACACAAAATGACATATTTCTCACATAACATTATTATGTAAGTGACTTACTTCACAAGGCTAACATGCGTGATGTCAAACCTATCTTAACGCCATTGTCTACCATTATAATTTTGGTAGACAGTGGTGATGCATCTGCATGTAATCAATGTGAATATAAGAAAGTTGTAGTTTCTTTTAAATATTTGTCTCTTACACGCCTTGACATGTCATTTAATATTAATAAACTCTCTTAGTACATGAATGCTTCCATCACTCTTCACCTTCAAGCTACCAAGCATGCACTTTGTTATCTAAAAGGATCCTTGGATATTGGATTACAACTTCATTGTTCACATGATCTTCACTTGCATGCTTTTTGTGACTCTGGTTGTGCTAGTGATTCTTCTAATATGAAATCAACTACTTCTTTCATCATTTATTATGATCCAAATGCTATTTCTTGGTCTTGCAAAAAGTAGTATAATATTGCCAAATCCTCCACTGTAGCAAAATATAGAATGGTTGGCTTCAAAGAACTTCATCCACCCTTTAATCCACAATCCATTATCTACTCCGACAGCATTAGTGTCATACATCCTTGTGCTAATCTTGTCTTCCACTCGCGCATGAAGTACCTTGCTATCCATTATCATTTTGTACGTGACTTGGTTTCCAGCAAGGAACTCCATGTCCTTCACATACCATCCAATCATTATCTTGCTGATCTTCTAATAAGTCCCTACCTTCTTCAAGACATCTTTCTCTAATGTCCAAGATTGGTGTTGTTTTCTCTCCCACTATCTTGAAGGGGCATGTTAGAATGCTAACCTAATTGCATTTTATTATTATTTCTATTTATTCTTATCAGTTTGTTATTATTATATTCTTATGAATTTGTTATTATTCTATTTTTAACAGTTTATTATTATTCTATCTTCATCTATTCTTATATTTATATGTACATTTAGAAATTGTATATCATATATATCAATAATATCCTCTATGTTAAAGTTGAGAAATAAAATTTATAATTTCTATAATATCATTAATATGTTCTAATTAAGATTGACTATGTGAATCAATAAGAAAACATATATATATATATATATATATATGTGTGTTTTATTTGCTAATTGTCTTATATATGTATGAAAACTTACTCTTTTAGGTAGTTATGGACCGCCAGTCTAAGATTCTCCCTTGAACTAGAGATACGTATTGACAAGGTAAATAGTTAGAGTTTAAAATCTATGCACTGATTTGTATTACTTTTATTTGAAAGTTAATAGTGGTTAACAAATCAATGGTACATGATTTACTGACGGTGTAAAAAACATGTACATTGTCAGTGTATACATATTAAATCCAAATAGTTATAGGTGTCATAAAGTGCTTGTGTGTCATCCGATTCATTTGAGGATGTTATGTTTATGATAAAAATATATATACACTGTCAGTGTAAGAGTTTTACACACTGTCAGCCTATCATTTATCATTGACTTTTAATCATTGTTGATATTTTAGAAAAAGTAATACAAACGAGTGGTGAATGATTTATTGACTGTGTAAAAATCTTTACATTGTGAATGTATAAATATTACACACTATGTTTATATGGGTATTAGTCAGGTTATTTTGTTTATGTACATGGGTAGCTTAGGTTTAGTGAGGACTTGACTTCATCATAGGACGGGGATCACATGTCTCCAATGGTGTCTCATTCCCTATCTCAAACCAATCATATATTAACATGTGGATAAAATAAAAAAATTAAAAACGAAAAGTAATAAAATTAAACATTCAGATTGACTTGAGACATGGAGTGAGACACGGTTTGAGACAGATAATCTCCATCCTTCATCATGATACTTGACAATGGCTTGTGCAACACCAGGTTGGAGACAATATTTACTTTGATGTCTATATATATATATGTGTGTTTTTATACTTATTTTATTTTAGCACATCTATGATAATGTTGGTTTTAAATTGTGCACGCTCTTTTAGTTAAAGATTTTCACATTGATCTTTGTGAAAGAAAGGAGAAAAAATATAAGCTCTATTTTAAATTACTTAGCAAAGTTTGTGATCGACGCACTTATATGTATTTTGTTTTCCACATTTGTAAAATGGGTTGGCTCCAAAATAACTCTATCCAATAAAGTGGAGGTTGAACTCATGGATACTCAATGTGGATGGGGCTTCTAAAGAAAACCCTGGGATATCGGGCATTGGAGGTTTGATCCGAAATGAGTTGGGACACATTATTGGATGCTTTTCAAAAAGCATCAATTTTGATGGGCTGATGAAGTTCAAGTACAAGCTATTCTTCATGCATCATGCCTCAGTATTCTTCATTGATTTCAACATTAAGGACCTCCTCATTGAAAGCAACTCATCTAATCATCTTTCAAGGTGGGATTAGTTAACAATGCATCGAGCACACCTTGGAAGCTCTTGAAGTGTTTTCAACAAAATTGACTACCTAGTCTCTAATGTCAGTCATCATCGCTTGATACAAGATTCTCTTATCCATAAGTGTAGATCCATTATACACTATCCTATCAAATATATAGTATGTTAGCGTTATATTTGGTAAATACATTTTTTGGGTTTGTGGTGCATTTTAGTGTGGCATAACTATAATTTTTAAAGTTATTTATGTTTGTTATGAATAATTAAATTGGTTTTACTGAATATATTTAATTAAAATAACTCTATAACCATAATTGTTCGTCTTTTATATGGTGAATCATTATTTGTTTGATCTTATGTAGTGAGAGTAATAAGTGTCAAGTATCTACACTTTAATACGATGATACAAATATCATATCATCTTCACTGTTGTAACTAGAGTAATCTTTCTTTGCAAAGTTTATAAATATAGATGTTTCATCTTTCCCTACTAACTTGTTAGGACTCTATTCATCAGGGTAATCTTTTTTATAATGCCCAACCTATTTGCACTTAAAACATTGTATTTGTGTTTTGTCCTTAGAATTCGGTCATTTCACTATTGGAAGGACATCATCTGCCTTGTCCCTCCCCATGCCATTGACTGCCTTTCATATACAAACCCTCCAGTTTGATTGAGTCTTTCGTGTACGTCAATGTTGTGACTTAGTGATCATAGAAATTGGGCACATAACATAATAAAATCATTGTCTTGTCCTCATCATCGACCTTAACGTCAAGGTTATGCAAGTCATTGATTACTTCCTTGAAAGTGTTGAAATGTTATTGTAAAACAGTAACCTCCAATGTCTTGAGATCATAGTCTTTCTTTCAAATACAACTTGTTTGTTAGAGACTAGCACATGAGTTGTTTCTCCAACGACTCTCATACCTCTATTGGTGACATCAAATTCATATATGGTATACCAACGATCATCTGATAGACAGAGTCATATGGTTTCCACAATCTTCTCGGTTAACTCTTTACAATCTAGTTGATCCATATCATTCGGTTTATTCTCACACAACAACTTCAGTAGATCTTGTTGAGCCAACATATACTTAACTTGCTTTTGCCACAATTCGAACTTATAAGTTTCATAAATTTCTCCACCGCAAATTTGTCACCCGAGCTAAGAACCATCTTATGCCAATGTTAGAATTTCTGACAATTTATGGGTCACAAATATAATTCTATAATTGTGTTATGGCCATTATGTAATTAGCCAAAATATAAAATGATCTTAAGTAATTAATTTGGTGGCTAAGATATATGTGTCATGAAATAATAATAAGTGTAGATACCTTCAGGCAATTTCTGATTTGATGAAGGGACTGAATCCGAATTACTGCAACTTAAGTAGTAACCACTTCGGGGTTACTTTTATGGGTTATGGTCCCCATTTGTAGAGCAACAGGTTTTCAGGTGTAGGGTTAAGGAGAATAAAGGTGAATGAGAATAGTGTTATCCATAAGGATAAAACACTATCAAGTCATCCATAAGGCAACAATAAGGCATCTCTTCCCATAAGGCACACACTCAAGCTTTTGACATTCTCATTCCCCTCTAGAGAAGCATAAGGAAAACCATTAAGTGCTCTAACATCTGGAAGATCATCACACCCTCATACCTTCGAGATTCCAAATGGCTAATCAAGATATGTTCTTCATCTTCACCATGAAATCAATTGGGGTTTCTTCGGTCTGGTTCATGGTCGTTCCATATGGGTTTATGTATGGGCATACACGTTAGGTTATTGGAACGAAACTATGATCATAAGGACTTCCGCATTCAATCTAAGGATTATAGATGGAGAAATTCTCCAACAGCCAATTGTTGGAAACAAGCGAGTAATGAGATATTATAGAAAGTAGGGAGAAGATAGAGAATAACACGATAAGTTTGTTAAGAAGGTTCAACCAATTTATACTTATTTCCTTGCAAGCATTGAACGGCTACCTCTATGTATTATACAGTAACATAGTCATTTACTCAACACAACCAACAAAATTTTGGTGACCATGAGATCCTAAGTACCTTGTATCATTATTCCAGAATAGTGAGAAAGGATACTTACTATGCAATAAGTTGCGGCTGCATGCCTTTAGGATTCTGAATTAGGATCCTCTGTCTCAAAAAAATCTTGTCCGTATGTACCAAACCAATTAAATCCCATCAAATAACATAAAAAAGTTACTTTATGATTTTATGGTTTTTCTTTTCAAATAGATGACAACTTTCAATTGAGTTGGGACACAATGAGACATGAAAAAGTGGGACTGGTGATCCCATTCTTAGGATACTTCTTATGTTAATGTCACAGTGGTACACATCTATTGTCCCACATTAATGTCACTCCATGTGTCATGACTTTGTAATTGGTTGAAAAAATATATTTAAGTTAAAATTTAAATTTTAAATAATTTTCTGACCAATTATAAGATTATGGCTGATGGAGTGACACTAAGTGTGGGACAACAGATGTGTACCCATGTCACAAAGATATAAGCGTAAAAATATTTGTTTTTTCTGTGTATGATCTTATCTCGGATCTATGTAATATCTATCTTATCAAATCAAAATTGGAATTAGCCTCTTCATTTCGTTTTCAGTCATCTGACTTCTTGCTAGCGTGAACATTTTCATTTTCTAGTGCCATTTGTTTTGGACGCACTTCCTAGTTCCTATGGGACATAATTCATCTGAAATCTTAATTAAATAATTTTTTGTCTACCTACTTATCCTTCACATGAAACAAATCCCAATCAAGTTGGGAACATACACGATGTAAAATAGTCGGTTCTTAATAAAGATGTGTTGTTTCAAATCATATTTCAAATTCTATCTTGCATTACGAACATGCTATATTAATTAAAATTCTAAACATTTATCATTATTGATAATTTTAGTTCATTATCATTAGGCAAGGATAAAATTTGCAATAACATACATTTATTCGTTTCTATAATAGAGCTTTTCATATACAAGACTTGAACTCAAGCCATATTTAAAGGGAAACAAAAATGTAGAACTTCATCCAACCTTAAATTACTAAATCTTAAATAATTAATTAGTTGAACTTCAAACCAACTATTTCATTAGTATCTATTCATTACTATAATATCTTTATAGGGCTTAGGCTCTATAACTATCATGTGTCAAGTTGCCATCCTAATGTGGTCCAAAGAGATTGAAATTTGTGTATTTATGAATCACAACCGTATATCGAACGTACTAGCAAGGGTACAGTTCTCGAATTGTCTTGGCTCGTTTCTGCTTTTCTTACATTCAGATATGGTTTTGGTAGTGGTTGCTAATTTGTTGTCATTTTCATGATTCAAATTTAGGTGTTTCTACAAAGTATCTTTCGTAAATTGGCATGCAACACTTAAATAGTACTAAGACAGCAAAATTTTAATGTGAGTCAGACGTTTGGTAATGCTAGCTGGTACCAGTGATTGATCTTACACATGAAGTTGAATCCAACATTGTTTTGTTTGAGTTCAAATCCTCCCTAATACAGAAGAGATTCTAACATGTGGGATAGATAAAGTTTGAAGGGTTTTAATTATTTTTGAATTAAATAAATTTCAAAATTTACAAATCCTTTCTTTTCTTTACATTGCAATACAAGATGGTCCTAGAAAAAAATCTAAATTTGTGATTTTATAAGAATTAATTTTGTTTTGTACGTGATTGTCCCTCCCAACAAATGTCATACACAGAAATTAAACCTTGACCTTTTAAATTTTATGGGATCTAAACCAACACCTTGTTGTTTTGAGATTGTTTTATTTGTGGTATACTGTGTCTCAATAAAATCTCAATATCATCTTCTTGGACAAATAAAACATCTCATTATCATCTCGAAATGAAAAAAAGAGAAATCCTTGGCTGTTTGTCACATTTATATTCTTGCTAGCTATCAATGTTTTAGGACAATGTGGGACATTTAGACCTTCACTGAAGCGAAAGTGCAGAACTCCCAATCATATCAGCCAGCTGTGAGCCAAAAAATGAAACCATTTGCATTAACAACTTGCTCAACTCATATACAGGATGAAGTTAATTAAAGAAGAAGAATTAAAAAGAGATTAGGTCAATGGCAAAATACAAGCAATTGGATTAAGATACCAATCCATGACCTCATACAACCAAACCTTCAATTCATTCGATAAGATTGATCTGATCCTGTCGAAAATGAAGAAGGATCTGCTCCATTAATTGATAGACAAATGCATATTTCTCCGATTGTTTTTAATGATAAAAGTATAATTTTATTATAATTAAAAGAATATATGTGTTGTTCAAAGTTGTACTTCCTTTTGTTTTCGAAGTATTTGTCTATCATTAATGAAGATGATCCTAACTGGTTAGAAATAGGGTCATTGTGCATCAACCAAATAGACCAAGCCGTGACTAAGTAAAATGATCTCCAATAACACATTTACTTTATATTTTAAGATATAATTTTATTGTTTTCTTCCTTAAACAATTATATTAAATTATTCTTTCCATGCATGAAGTTGGACAAGAAAATTACTTTTGATGGACTCAATAATTAAACCCTAAAATAATCTAAAAATATCTTAATCCGAGTAATTAAACTCATGGTGATTTTTAATTATAGACATTGATGTGCCAGTTGTTAATGTACCAGTTTGAAAAACTAAAAGACAAAATGAATCGGCCAAAGATGGCTGTAACAAAATTTCTCCCAAAGCAATTGTAATACAGGAGCTCAAAGTTTCAGTTTGTTTATCAGTGTAAATTATGGAATGGCTAATACCTTAAAAAATAAATAAAAGTTTTTTGCATTTTATTTTTCTGTAAATACAGAATTAGAAATAGTGCTGAAAAATTCGCTTTAAGTCCAATTTAGTCCCTTAAAAATAGAGTACTGAGATAGTAATTGAAAATTTAGCTGATAGAACAATTTGATCTTTAAATAAAAGTAAATGGCTAAATAAAGTGTGAGGACTCTTATTCAAACCACTGTAAATGTGCTTTCACCCTTTCCTTTCCCTTATCCCATCTCCCCCTTTTTTTATAAGACCTTGTATGACATCTTATCAATTAAGACAATAATTAGAAAAATCATTTAAAATTTAAATAATTCATCTTGAACAATGAAGAATATATTTTAGGATATATATAACTATAACAATACTTGATAAATTTGTGGCACGTATAAATAGTCTCATAAGAATCATATGGGGTCAGAACTAACCTACCCAAACCACTGAAATTAATCACGCGTGGCCGAGATTGGATTCGTCAGTACTGCAATGGTTACCCACAATCTTCTCTGCTACAATGCATGAGTTAGTGTTACGGCCAATTCTATGATATTTGGTTAAGTGATAGCTACGGTTGTGCCCACTATTGAAGATGACTACACAATCCATTAAGTACGATAAATTTGGTGCATTTAAAATGTGATTAAAAGAAATGCCCCAGCTTATTTTGTCTTTGTTGCGCTTGCTAGATTGATATAGGTATAGTTTGGTCCATAGAAATAAATATGATCTATAGGGGTCTTAAAAGTATGGACCTGTTGTAGCTTGCGACATTTAGAGCTCGTTTAATTTAAGAGAAAAATATATATGCATTAACCGTGTCTGAGTTTTATACATTGTCATTACATTATTTATCATTCCTATTTCATCACCATTGTCTCTAAAAAAATAACATAAGTAAATGGTGAATAATACTATTTATAAATCTTTACACTGACAGTATATATATATTACTATCATAATTTAATTAATTATACAACCAGGATCAAAGTATTGAATACAACAAAATTAGCAAAGTCATGAACACATTGTCTATTATAAACAACTAGTGCCAAAGAGAGAATAAGGTTAAAATTGGAAATGAAAATTAGATTATCTACATGGTCAAAATTATATTTGATATAATACTCACATAAAAGTAAATATTGATATAAATACTAAATAATATTATAAATAGTATCGACTATTTTTATATAAATATTGACATAAAAGAAATATTGGTATAAATATATACATCAATACTTAGATTCAAAAATATTTATACATGCATGTTTGTAAGAACAAATATAGTGATTAAAAAATATTAATGAAGATATTTATAAATGAGTTGTTTATAAGAAAAATATAGAAACATTTGTGATTGAAAAAAACATTCAACAATGCTTAATATAGTAAGTGCACTTGAAAATAAACATTCAACAACATTCAATGTAGTGAGCGCACTTTCAACAATGTTCAATGCAGTGAAAGTTATTGAAAGTCTACTTTCAAGATCATTATTTATAGTGAGTGTTATTTAAGTCATAGATAGTGTAGAATCGATGCTCGAAAGTATGTCAGAGATGTCAAGGGAAACACCAACCCTAAACCTTCAATAAAATATACAAATATCATTCATGAGGGTGATTAGACAGACTTTGTGACTAGATGCATAACATATGAGTCTTTCTTAGTAAAATTATTGACTTTTTGGTATAATTTATGCATATTTTTTAATATATAATAAAAGTAGGTACATTGATATAACTATTGTTTGTTTATACAGAAAATAAGTGAAAAAAACATAAGTGGGCATCAAAATTATTGTATCCATATTGAGCATCATGGTCAAGGTATAGCTATTGACAATAAATTGTAAGTATGATTAATTTTTATCTTACAATATTACGAATTCACCAATACATTGTTAATTTATTTTATTTTGCAGCTTGATTTAATGAGATGCCTTCAAATGCATCGATATATTTGGATATTCTTTGGGTGGATGCCCACAAGAACAAGTAAAGTGTTATTGACAATGCAAATGATCAAGATATGGCAAATTGTTGTGTAAATGCATATCACTTAATTTAAAACTATTTACAAATCATTGTGTATGTGTCAATTTGATTTTTATTTGTATCATGCCAGGTTGCTCTAAATGAAAAGTCTGTCTCTGAGGGCGACACTCAAAGTCAAGATAGTTAGGAATTACTTAGTAAGGTATTAAATATGTGTGAGTACTCGAGCATATTCGGGGCACATGTTTTAGGGTATACAAAAAGGACTACTTGCAACATCCCCCAAAAGCACGCAACAAGAGCTAACTTGGATGAGATGCAAGAGATGTGTGACATGTTGAAGAACGTTCTCAACATGGTTAGTGTGTTAGAAAGTAACAATCTAGATAAGACAACTGAGGGAAAATGCTTCACTCCTAACATCAAAGATAGTTGCACACTTGCTACTTATAACATTCTTGAGGTAAAGTCATTAACCTATATGAATGAACTTGTACCTACCCCTTAAACTTGTACAACTTAATAACTTTTTTATGTTTGAACTTTTAGGGTGTCAAACACTTGTCAATTATAGCTGGATATGCCATCGAGACACTTAGTTGGTATCGGTAAAGTGGAAAACTTTGCAAATACTATGTTGCATAATGCATATCTCCCTGCTAATCATGTGAAGGTTGGAATTGATATTGTGATAGATGGTGACGCATTACTGTCAATATTAACTGAGGATACAATTACAATCGAGGGTGTTATAAGTACATATGTGACTGAGCTAATACACTTTGTTGGTGTAGATCCTAAAGTATGTGTTTTTGCTACTTATGGACAATTATGCTTTAATTTAGTTTTGATAATTGATGTATTAACTCTAAAATTTCTGGTACAAGAATGACTTGTTAGAATCCAAGGAACAAGATCCTCATGCCATTCAACTCCATGAGAGTAACACCAAGGACAAGTTGGAATAATGCCTTATATTCCCGTTTTGCCTTTAGTTATTTTAAATGTTTATGAGCATGTTTTTCATATAAGCCCAAATCAGTAGTTTCTACTTTTATCTTTTCAGTTTGGGTTTGGTTGTTATGTTAGTTATCCTAACCAACTCAAGTTTCTATAAATAGCTTGCAACTCATCTTTATATTCATTCAATATAATTCAAATCAATTACGTCTAGAAGCATTATTCAATCATTGTTCTGCTTTTCTTTGCTTCTTCTTCTTGCATTCTTCATAACCAAGATGAGATATCATGTTTAACATGGTATCAGAGCACACTTTGGGTAATACATTTCTTTTCTAAAAGTTTACTTTGGCTGCAATAATCTTTCTTTGCTTGTCTTGGTTTTCTTTTCTATATTGTTCATCTTCTTAAAGTTTCTAGCATATTTTGCTTCTGCAATGGAGACCCGAGTTATCCAACAGATTAATCCCCTCCAAGATCCAATTTCACCTTTCTTCATGAATCATAATGAGAACCCTGGAGCCATCATTGTTTCTAAAACTCTCAATGCTGCCAACTACCACTCTTGGTCCCGCGTCATGGCCTTGTCCTTGAAATAAAAGAATAAGCTCTAGTTTATAGACAATTCCCTTCTAAAACCCTCAATTGATGATCCGAATTTCATCTACTAGGATATGTGTAATACCTTAGTTGTCTCTTGGTTAATACAATCTATTGATGCTTCATTCGCCCAAAGCATATTATGGATGGAAACGACCTTACAAATCTGGGAAGATCTACGTGAAAGATACTACCAAGGAGATGTTGTTCACATTACAGAACTTCTTGCATGGATATATACTTACAAACAAGGCAATCTTAACATAGGAGCTTATTATAATCACATAAAAGGCCTATGGGGGGAATTGGACAATTTTAGACCAATTCCATCATGTACTTGTGTGCATAAATGCATCTGTACTTTAATTCCCACAATTAAGGGATATAGGGAGAGTGGTTATGTTCTCTGTTTCCTTATGGGGCTCAATAATCAATATGAGGGGGTAAGATCTCAAATTATACTAATGGATTCTCTACCCTCCATCAATAAAACCTTTGCTATCCTAATATGGCAAGAAAGGCACATTAATTCACACTACACTGAGCCTAAAGTCCTTATGAACACTGCTGAAAGTGGATATAACAGTAGTAGTAACAATGAGTTTGGAACAAATTTTAAAGGCAACAGAGGGAGAGGCAGATGAAGAACATACTAGAATCAAGGTGGAAGAGGCACCAAGATGTGCACTTATTGTAACAAATCAGGACACACCATTGATCAATGTTTTAAGAAAAATGGCTACCCACCTCTTGGAAATTTCAAGAATTATAATATCAACAATCTCAACACTTTTGAGAAGGAATCATGTAATGGTGACAACCAATTGAAGTCAAGGAACAATCTAGTTTCAACAACATTGATGCACAAGCTCCTGGAGTTACTATCACTCCTCAACAACACCAAACAATCCTGTCGATATTACAACAATCAACATCCAAGACTGCTCACAATGCAAACTAGATCAGCACTCAATCTGTTGGATCAAATGATAAAGGTAACAAGTATTCATTAAGTCTTTATTCTAAAGCTTTTGATTGGTATCTTAACACAGGAGCAATTGATCATGTGTTCCACACACTCTCACAATTCAAGACATACAAAAGAATCAATCTTATCTCTGTAACCTTGCCTAATGGGAATCGGGGTGCTTACCAACATTTCAGGAAATGTCACCTTTTTTCACAACTTATACTTAAATGATGTCTTATAATACCCTGCTTCAACTTCAATGTAATTTTTATCTCAAAATTACTTCAGTCTATACCTTGTTAACTAACTTTTTCCAAACATTGTTGTTGTATTCAGGACCTCCCATCATTGAAGGTGATTGGTGTAGTTGAATTAAAGAACGACCTTTTTGCTATAAAATATTATGTAAAGACATTACCTGCTATATGCACAGTAGGAATATCAATATCTTTACTACTTATGATATCAATGTATGGCATATTAGACTAGGACACCCTTCTCATAGCAAAATGCTCACTATGCAATCTATATTTCCTTCCATTAAATGCAATAAGACTTTGAATCCTTGCCATATATGTCATCTTGCTAAACAAAAGAAATTACCATACAATCACAACACTTCTAAGTCTGCTAATGTTTTTGATTTACTCCATATAGATATATGGTGGCCTTGTTTGTCCCTAACACTTCTGGTCATAGGTACTTCCTGGCCATAGTGGATGATAAATCAAGATTTACTTGGTTATATTTCTTGAAACTTAAGTCAAAAGTTCATGACTTCATTAGAAATTTTAGCTCCCTTGTTCATACTCAATTTGTACTAAGGATAAAATGCATAAGGAGTGACAATGGGAAAGAGTTTCCCCTTAGCCGATTATATGAAAAGCAAGGAATCCAACACCAAACTAGTTGTGTTGAAACACCCCAACAAAATGGGGTGATTGAAAGAGAACACCAACACATATTAGGTGTTTCTAGGTCCCTAGTTTTCCAATCCAACCTACCTTACTGCTTTTGGAACTTTGCCATAACCCATGTTGTGCACCTAATTAATAGGTAGCCTAGCAAAAGCCTTTCTGGTGATAGCCCTTTTAAGATTTTGTATGGCTCGCCCAAAGCATATTATGGATGGAAACGACCTTACAAATCTGGGAAGATCTGTGTGAAAGATACTAGTAAGGAGATGTTTTTCGCATTATAGAACTTCTTGCACAAATATATACCTACAAACAAGGTAATCTTAACATATGAGCTTATTATAACCACATAAAAGGCCTATGAGAGGAACTGGACAATTTTAGACCAATTCCATCATGTACTTGTGTGCATAAATGCATCTGTACTTTAATTCCCACAATTAAGGGATATAGGGAGAGTGGTTATGTTCTCTGTTTCCTTATGGGGCTCAATAATCAATATGAGGGGGTAAGATCTCAAATTATACTAATGGATTCTCTACCCTCCATCAATAAAACCTTTGCTATCCTAATATGGCAAGAAAGGCACATTAATTCACACTACACTGAGCCTAAAGTCCTTATGAACACTGCTGAAAGTGGATATAACAGTAGTAGTAACAATGAGTTTGGAACAAATTTTAAAGGCAACAGAGGGAGAGGCAGATGAAGAACATACTAGAATCAAGGTGGAAGAGGCACCAAGATGTGCACTTATTGTAACAAATCAGGACACACCATTGATCAATGTTTTAAGAAAAATGGCTACCCACCTCTTGGAAATTTCAAGAATTATAATATCAACAATCTCAACACTTTTGAGAAGGAATCATGTAATGGTGACAACCAATTGAAGTCAAGGAACAATCTAGTTTCAACAACATTGATGCACAAGCTCCTGGAGTTACTATCACTCCTCAACAACACCAAACAATCCTGTCGATATTACAACAATCAACATCCAAGACTGCTCACAATGCAAACTAGATCAGCACTCAATCTGTTGGATCAAATGATAAAGGTAACAAGTATTCATTAAGTCTTTATTCTAAAGCTTTTGATTGGTATCTTAACACAGGAGCAATTGATCATGTGTTCCACACACTCTCACAATTCAAGACATACAAAAGAATCAATCTTATCTCTGTAACCTTGCCTAATGGGAATCGGGGTGCTTACCAACATTTCAGGAAATGTCACCTTTTTTCACAACTTATACTTAAATGATGTCTTATAATACCCTGCTTCAACTTCAATGTAATTTTTATCTCAAAATTACTTCAGTCTATACCTTGTTAACTAACTTTTTCCAAACATTGTTGTTGTATTCAGGACCTCCCATCATTGAAGGTGATTGGTGTAGTTGAATTAAAGAACGACCTTTTTGCTATAAAATATTATGTAAAGACATTACCTGCTATATGCACAGTAGGAATATCAATATCTTTACTACTTATGATATCAATGTATGGCATATTAGACTAGGACACCCTTCTCATAGCAAAATGCTCACTATGCAATCTATATTTCCTTCCATTAAATGCAATAAGACTTTGAATCCTTGCCATATATGTCATCTTGCTAAACAAAAGAAATTACCATACAATCACAACACTTCTAAGTCTGCTAATGTTTTTGATTTACTCCATATAGATATATGGTGGCCTTGTTTGTCCCTAACACTTCTGGTCATAGGTACTTCCTGGCCATAGTGGATGATAAATCAAGATTTACTTGGTTATATTTCTTGAAACTTAAGTCAAAAGTTCATGACTTCATTAGAAATTTTAGCTCCCTTGTTCATACTCAATTTGTACTAAGGATAAAATGCATAAGGAGTGACAATGGGAAAGAGTTTCCCCTTAGCCGATTATATGAAAAGCAAGGAATCCAACACCAAACTAGTTGTGTTGAAACACCCCAACAAAATGGGGTGATTGAAAGAGAACACCAACACATATTAGGTGTTTCTAGGTCCCTAGTTTTCCAATCCAACCTACCTTACTGCTTTTGGAACTTTGCCATAACCCATGTTGTGCACCTAATTAATAGGCAGCCTAGCAAAAGCCTTTCCAGTGATAGCCCTTTTAAGATTTTGTATGGCAGAGTACCAAATATATCACACCTAAAGGCCTTCAGTTGTCTTTGCTATGCTGCCACTATTATTGCCCAAAGAAGAAAACTCGATCATAGATCCAGAAAGGGTGTGTTTATTGGACTAAAAAGGGGAGTAAAGGGGTATGTGATACTTGATACCAACACACATGATATTTTCATATCTAGGAACATTATATTTTACGAGCATATCTTCCCATTCCATGGCTCAGTCCACACTGAGACAAACCCTAGTCTAGTTTTACCTATTAACAGTACCTATAATGATGTAAATAGTGGACCTATTCCCCAAGCCTACAAAGATCTGCCATCCTTACCTCTCACCACAACAGGGGACCAAAACATAACTAATAATCCATCTATCAACCCTACTGATAACAACATAACCATTACTGAGACACAAGATGAAACTGATATTCAGTCCCACATTCCTAGAAGATCACTTAGGATCAAACACAAACCTCAATATTTAGAGGATTACCATTATGCCTTAACCACCTCTACCTCACACTCATATCCACCAAAACACTCAAAAATAAGATACTCGATATCTAAGAGTTTATCCTATAATCAACAATCCAGTTCTCATAAACATTTCTCCCTTAGCATATCCTCTAATGTTGAACCTGACACCTACCATGAAGTTATAAAACACACCTGGATCTTAACCACACTTCCTAGCACCAAGAAGGCAATAGGATGCAAATGAGTTTTTAAGCTAAAGTATAGATCAGATGGATCTATAGAGAGGCACAAGGCAAGACTTGTTGCCAAATGTTTTTCCCGAACAGAAGGTCTTGATTATATGGAGACTTTTAGCCCAGTTATTAAAATGACTACTATTAGATTCATTTTGGCCCTTGATACAACCAACAATTGGCACCTACACCAATTGGATGTTAACACAGCTTTCCTCCATGGTGATCTTAAAGAGAATGTGTATATGCAAATCCATTCAGGCCTCATTGTTAATCAATCAGGACTGGTTGGCAAGCTCTAGAAATCCTTATATGGATTAAAGCAATCTAGCAGGAAATGACATGAAAAACTAACTAGCACTCTCATCCAAACAAGTTATCAAAAATCCTCTGCTGATTATTCCCTTTTCACTAAATCTACATCTTCTTCTTTTACTGCTATTTTAGTATATGTAGATGACCTTGTTTTAGGAGGCAATAACATGAATGAAATTAATAACGTAAAGAGCATTCTCAATGCAAAATTCAGTAACAAGGATCTTGGACCTTTAACATACTTCCTAGGAATTGAAATAGCAAGATCTAGGAAAGGTATTCTATTCTATCAAAGAAAGTATGCACTTGATCTCTTGCAGGAAAATGGAACGCTTGCTTCAAAATCATGTTCTACCCCAATGGAATATGGAAAACAACTAATCATCCTTGAATCAGGAACACCAGTCACCAATCCTAGCATCTATAAAAGACTTATGGGTAAGCTCTTGTATATAGCTCATACTAGACCCGATATAGTTTTTATGTAGGCTACATGAGTCAATTTCTATCTAAACCCACTGACAAGCACTTTGAGGGAGCCAAGAGAATTTTGAGGTACATCAAAGGCTCCATTAGTGTTGGAGTTTTTTTCTGCAGATTGTGATTTCAAGATTAAAGGGTGTTCAGATTGGACAGGATGCCCTGACTCTAGAAAATATGTCTCTACATATTGCTTTTATCTAGGAAGCTCCCTTATCTCATGTAAAAGCAAGAAGCAACAGGTTGTTGCAAGATCTTCAACAGAAGCAGAATATAGAGCAATGGCTTTAGAAGCTTGTGAGGCACAATGGCTGCTCTATCTACTACAAGAATTGCAGATCCCTCATCCTCAACCAATCATACTTTATTGTGACAAGCAATCAACCATCCATATAGCTTCAAATCATGTATTCCATGAAAGAACAAAACACATAGAAGTTGATTGCCATTCAGTCAGAGTAAAGATTCAAGCTGGATTATTGCATCTACTTTCCATTCCAACTGATTCACAAATAGTTGACTTATTAACCAAAGCTCTATCTCATTTCACATTTCATCACCTCTTCTCCAAGCTTGGGTTGTTAAACATCCACATCTTAGCTTGTGGGGGCCCCGTTAGAATCCAAGGAACAAGATCCTCATGCCATTAAACTCCATGAGAGTAACACCAAGGACAAGTTGGAATAATGCCTTACATTCTCGTTTTGCCTTTAGTTATTTTAAATATTTTTGGGCCTGTTTTTCATATAAACCCAACTCAATAGTTTCTATTTTTATCTTTTCAGTTTGGGTTTGGTTGTTATGTTTGTTATCCCAATCAACTCAAGTTCCTATAAATAGCTTGCAACTCATCTTCTATATTCATTCAATATAATTCAAATCAATTAAGTCCAGAAGCATTATTCAATCATTTGTCTGCTTTTCTTTGTTTCTTCTTCTTGCATTCTTCATAACCAAGATGAGATATCATGTTTAACACGACTCAACAATAAAATGTCTCTAGAAATAAATGGGTCAATGACATCCCATCTTAGAAAAAAAGTGAGTCAAGTGTGACTCCACTTAGGAAAGGAGTGAGAACCTCTAATTTTGCACTCTTCTAAAGACTCAACTACAAGTAATGGGAGATGATGATGTTCTTATAATAAATATCCTAAAAGAAGTGTTTGGGTTTAGCACAAATGAGTTCCTTAGCATAGGTCAGGTGAAGGAAGTTTTTTACCACGATTGGTTGAGTGACTCTGTCATTTGCGTATATATGAGGTACTTTATTTCTTTTAATTATTCACTTTTTCATTTGATGTTACTATATTGTTGGTAACTAATCATTATATTTATATTTTAGGTACTTGAAAGATGGTTTTGTCAAGAATCAAAAGTCAATGGTGTTCTTGTCATTAGAGACAATATTTTTTTATGAATGATAGAAGCAATGATGTAAAAAGGAAATAATATAATACATTGTTGATATTCATCATAAAAACCTGATAATGAATTATTCATTGTACCTTATAGTGTTGGGTGAGCATTTTTTGTTAACATAAGAACATTCTATTTTCATCGTACCTTCTAATTGCACTACAAATATATTGTAGGACTCATTAGTTTTTTTATCGTTATAAATTGCATTGAACAAAAAATATACTATTTTGATTCATTGGTTCATGGTGAAGCGAACAAATACACCAATTTGAAGGAAATTCTCACAAGGTTAGTGGATTCATTTTTATTATAACTTGTCTTGAAGGAAATGTACTATCAATTTGGATTATAACTATGTACTTTCTTTATTTTAGGGGTCTGCAAATTTATAGATCACAAGTTGGCTCAAAGTCGACTTCAAAAAACATTAAATGAAATCATGTAAAAATAAATTTCAAGCAATTGTAGTATATAAATAAATTTCATGTAAAGGTATTTGCCTATGTTCAAAAGTTAATATTATTTTGTTTTTCATTATAGTTCCCAAGCCAAAAAACACATGATTGCGACTATTATATGATGTACTTAATGTAGAAGATCTAGAAGCTATAACTATATGTGATTTCAATAATGTAATTACATATACTAATGATCATATACACAACTTAGGGAAGAATTGGATAACTTTGTCCTATGTATGGTTGTAGGTTAGATTAGTAGATTAATTAGTATAGACAGACATACAAGTATAAAGTAAACTAGATGCATTGTTGTATTGTATGAATTTGGAAATAGACAATATAATTATTATTGAAGTAATAGATGAGATTGATTATTGTATTGTGTTGATATATATGTGTTTTATTTTGTTGAATGTGTTTGTATATATGTACGAACTGTTTGATAAAATAGTACTATCTGATGTACTATTATATCAAATAGTATTGTCATTAGAATCAATAATTCTTGTTAGAGCAAGTGTTGTTGAAAGTGACTCATTCAACGGTATTTCCTTATGCAAGCGGTGGTGGAACATTATTCAGTGAATGGCGACTTGAGTTCTTTACATTAAAGTGTATATTTCCGAAAGGAGCATTTTTGTTATGAGATGTTAAATAAGCTTCAGAATTGTCTTCAATCGAAAATGGTCTTGAGCAAGTGGTAGTGGAATGAGGAGTTTTCAGGTAAAAGTTGGGCGAGCTAACTTTTTCTAAAAATATTGTGAATGTTGTTCATCATTGTGATTTGTTTTTATTAAGATGTTCTTCCTGTTTTGTAATTTGTTCTTATTCTAAAAAACTATATAGAGAAATTGACTATTAGAGTGAATAGTATTATGTTGTTGTCAATCGTAAAAAAATATAAAATAAACATCCATGTCAAATTAAGAAGGGTAAAGCTGTTAATAGCTTTGAAATCAACTTCGAAGGTAACTCGGTTTAGCAATTTCTAAGGAGTCATAAGATGTTCGGGTGATAAAAGTGGATGTTTAAGGAATGAAGTAAAAATGAGGTTGAAGGTTCTAATCTCATTCACTATCAATACTAATATTTACCTTTCAACAAAAAGTTTAGCAATTTCTGATATGATAGACCCTTATCAAATTTGTTTCAAGAACAAGTTGTTACCTTTGAACAAAACGTAGTTCCATCTATCTATCACTAGTGCTACCACCAAAGTTCATCACAAAACCCCTTGATCGAATTGATCTGGTTGTCGGCAACCCAAGAATATAGAGATGGAGCAATAATTCTAGTTGTTGTCAGCGATAGTTGGAATCAGGATAGAAGCGAACATGGGATGTTGATGGAAGACTTAGCTAGCAGCATTGTTTCTGGGAAAATTGTTTGATTTCTTATCCTTTATACATTCATTATCCTGGATGAAATCCATTTTGGGTGATAAAAAAAGATTAAGGAGAATTGTTCCCTCTTTTAGTTTAAATCATTATTACTTTATGTCTATACTATATTGAATGAGAGAATATGTTGTTTTGAGATTAAAAATATGATTATGCTACATAAAATATTACTTGGTTGAGTATTAGATCGCTTTGACAATTTGTGTAATTGTTTGGAGTTATGCAAGTAGATTATTGACTACACCATTCCCTAAACAAAACAGTCAATATAATATGTTAGATAAACATTATATTATAGAATCTATTCTAGAATTATATTTATAATATGACTTTCAACAATCAATAATATGGCTACAATCACACCTACAAATATGGCTATTGCAAGTCAACAATATGACACATGCTATTCAAAGATAAGATGGTTGCCATTCAAAGATAATATCGATTTCACTCAAAGATAAGATCAGTGTGACTAAAAAATAAGGTCATTATCACACAAAGGTCCAAATAACTATAAGAAATGAAAGGGAGATAAGTTGGCTGGAAAGTGTTTTAACAAAAAAAGGAGAAGATAAAGCTGATAAATGTCATCCAATTGATGTACACTTTTTTCAAATGAGGAGGGCTATATGTATTAGAGTATTAGAGGTGAGCATGAGTTGGGTTGGGTTGGATAGGGTAAGACTTGTCCTTTAACTAACTTAAAATGTTGGTCAGATCATTTTTGAACTTGAACTCAACCCTTGACCCGAAGCTAACCTGACCCCAAATTTCGACCAAGACAACCTTTGAATTTGAATCTGACTCTAGATTCCATTAAATATAATGCATCTTTTTTATAAAGTCTTTCCAATATTACATATTATTATGTCTAATGGACCCAAAACCTTAAGGCATTATGTCTATGAGTCCATCCACTTATATGTTCTTTAACTCATCAATTTTTGCACAATGTGGGACTTCATCATTCATACTTGGAATACTCAATATAAAATATCATTGATTCTCTAATTTTCGTCATATATACATGATTAACAATAAATATATATATATATATATATATATATATATATATATATATATATATATATATATATATATATATATATATATATATATATATATATATATATATATATATTTATTGTTAATCATGTATATATGACGAAAATTAGAGAATCAATGATATTTTATATTGAGTATTCCAAGTATGAATGATGAAGTCCCACATTGTGCAAAAATTGATGAGTTAAAGAACATATAAGTGGATGGACTCATAGACATAATGCCTTAAGGTTTTGGGTCAAGATGTGATGTCAAGCCCACTTATATGCTTCTTTCACTTAGCTCACGAAAGAATGTTATAGCCTATGGATGAAGATCTCCCAACAAGTAGTATCAGAGCCGATTGTTCGACGGCTCAATGGAGTAATGAAGCGACAAGCGTTCGGTAGATCCATAAGGGATCCTTGTATCAAAATTCTTCCTAACGAGAGGTCAAGGCGGCGTGTTCCGTTGATGAAAGAATAAACCAACGATAAGTGCCAAAAATACCTAATTTTCATGGCACTTATCTTATGCAAATCATGTAAAACCAACTTAATTCAACACTTAATAGATAAATTGTCATACTTTCATTATATATTTTGTCCACCTCTTTTCCAAATCTTTGTATGAAGTTTTCTAGGAAAAATAAAGAAAAGAAAATGAATCAAGAAAAAAAGTGAAGCAAGGAGGTGTCCACATAAGCCACTTTTGATGCACACATGGCAAGCTAAGTGCTTGATCACAAGCATGGACCAAAAACATGAAGCTGCTCACTAAGAAGCCTGGCGTGGACACTCATCACCGCCCAGCTGACCTAACACCAACTTGACTCGGTCTAGCACAAGTTTTACATGGTCAGACTCAAGTTTGACCTAAGACAACCTACTAAAGCAAGTAGCTCAGTGTGCACCTGGGGACCACCTAGTTGGAACCACACGCTTGGCAGAGCAGGACAAGTTGCTCAAGCAGACAGCTCAGTGTGGCCATCTAAGTATCCAGACGGGCTGGAGCCAGCAATAGGGTTAACTTGACTTAGCCACCAAGCAACTATGATATCATGCATGATCTCACTAGACAAGGTCTCTGAGCACTTTTCCGAATAGCCCACAATAGCCTGGTCAAGTAGCTCACAACTAGCTTTGGTGAGTCAACACCAAACAGCTGACTAAGATGCTTGGTTATGGACCAAATCCATACTGAAGGGTTTGGTGCGCCCAACATGGACAAAGAGAGGGCCAGTTAGTTATGGGTTGCCTATAAATAGAGTTCTTCTTCAACATCATTGATGCACATTCTTCTTCCACAATTCTAAACACTTTCAAGACTCCATTCTTAACTTCTTCTCTCTAGACATTTCTGGTCACGGATCTAAGCTTGTTTTTAGGTAAAGTTTTGTAATTTTTCTTAGAATTTAAGAGGAGAAAAGAGATGACAAATGTGATACAAAAACATAATTTTGTAATCTCATTTGGGTCCAAAAGCATCTCATCCTTGGATAGATGGCTCATGCTCCTACATATTAATTTGGATTATGGTGTAATATTATTTATTTTCTTCATTTTTATCATCTTTCGATTTTAGTATATTCAAGTTATTACTTTTGATTAAGTTTTGATTCTTTAAGAAGTTCTTAATGCGGTGTTAGCTTGATCACCTAAAGCTAGATTTAAAGATCCAAAAATGTTTCTTCTTAAAGTATTGACAAGTGAACTAATAAGTCTTAGTTCACTTGCCAATTCAAAGCATCTATTTTAAGCAACTTGTGTTCAAGGCTAAATGATGTTAATGGAGCCTAATGTAGGGTGTGACAAACTGCTCCGACGAGTGATACTTAACTATTGTTTAGTGTATTATGCAAGGTTTAAAAATCATCTTATCATACTAGGACACATAGGGTATTTAGAAATGATGTTTAGAATTAATCAAAATGTATAACACATAACTTGTTAATGTTTTCAAAAATCATTTGAGTCTAGAAATAATTCCATATTTCAAACCAATCTTTTCTTCAAGAATTTGTGAATATTAGTTTATGTTTTTCTTAGTTAACTTTCATGCAAACATAACACAAAATCATCAAAAAGTTGTTAATCATTATTTTTGCTATAATATGTCTATATGATTCTCTTCTAATACAATTTTCTTTGGTTCGACATAACCCTATACTATAATACAATTGAATCTTGAAAGATATGCAAGTGTAAAATAGTAAAGTGTTAAACTTTATAAATTTTATTTGTTGATTAAAGATTCCTAAAAACACAAGTTCAAACCAATTTATGGTTTTTAACTTTGTACATAGGAATAATATGCAAAAAGTGCAATCCAATCAATGGAATGTTACTTGAAAATAAAAGAGTGATGAATAATAATCTAATCGCTAACATTTATTTTGTCATTTACTTTCCGCAACTAACATTTACA
This sequence comes from Lupinus angustifolius, assembly GCF_001865875.1. Taxonomy (NCBI): domain Eukaryota; kingdom Viridiplantae; phylum Streptophyta; class Magnoliopsida; order Fabales; family Fabaceae; genus Lupinus; species Lupinus angustifolius. Next base: position 7,905,589 of record NC_032022.1, on the reverse strand, counting down.
TTTTGTCATTTACATTTCCACAACAAACATTTATTTATTGATTTATTCTTTTATTCTTTATACCAACATTTCGAAAGAATTAGTACGGTTAACTGCTAACTTTATTCTTTTGTTCATTTTTTAATCTTTGATACCAACCTTTCATAAGAAATGGTATGATTAACTAAATAAAATGAGACTGACCTTTATGGTGTGGTTAAAAGGAACCCGAAAAGGAAGTAAATAAATAAAGTCACTAAATAAATTGTTCATAAACTCATCACTCTAATTAAATAAAATAACTTTCACACTAGGAAAATCCTTTCAACAAGTGACACGCTTTGTTGTTGAAGGGGGAATCCCAGTGGTGAATCCGCTTTCAACAACCAACAACGGTGCAAGTAGATAGAGAGCTAAGTTTTGGTGTATCTAATAGTCGAAGGGGAACTCACACTTGAGGGGGGGATGTTGGTTATTCCAAGTGTCAATGAAGAAGTCCCACATTGTGCAAAAATGGATGAGTTAAAGAGCATATAAGTGGATGGACTCATAGACCTAATACCTTAAGGTTTTGGGTCAAGATGTAGTGTCAAGCCCACTTATATGCTTCTTTCACTTAGTCCGTGGAAGAATACTATAGTCCTTAGATGAAGATCTCTCATGGTATCAAATGACTCTTAACCCAAGTGCCAAATTCGAGGTGGGGAAGTTCAATGGAAGTACTAAGTTTGGATTGCGGCAAAGGATGATTAAGGATGTGTTGGCTCAACAAGGTCTTTGCCAAATTCATATGAACACTTGATGTGAAGGTTGATGATGAGGACAAAGCAATAATATTATTGTGTTCTTTGCCAAATTCATATGAACACTTGGTGACAACATTGATGTACGAGAAAGACTCAATCAAACTAGATGAGATCACATTTGCACTTCTGTCCCACATTCAAAGAAGACATAATGTAGGGGAAGGGTCTCAGGGTGATGGTCTGTATGCGAAAGAGAGCCAAGCACGTGGGAGGAGACAAGACAGAGGAGGTCCTGCCAAAGGGAAAAGACCAAATTCCAAGCGTAGAACACCAGTAGAGTGCTATAAATGCAAACAGACTAGGTATTGCAAAAAGGATTGTTCCAATAAATAATGGAGTCCTAGCAAGCCGGTAGGGAAAGATGAAGTATCTACATCTGCAAATGTTGAATAGAAAGATGAATCTGATTATAATAGTGAAGTTGATCAACTATCTGTATCATCAAATCATAGTATAGATAAATGGATACTTGACACTAGTTGTTCCCACCACATGACGCCAAACAGAGAATGATTCACTACATACAAGGTAGACAATTTTAGTTTCGTGTATCTCGAAAATAATAAAGCATGTAGAATTATTGGTATGGGAGAAATCAGAATTGTGTTAGATGATGGTGTAGTGAAGACATTATGTGAGGTTAGGTACATACAAGATTTGAAGAAGAATTTGATTTCTTTGGGGACATTGTAGGACAAAGGATTTAGCTATAGAGCTGATGGAGACAGTGATATTCTTAGAGTATGCAAAGGTGCTCTGACTGTGATGAAGGGTAAGAGGACTATTGGGAACACTTACAAGCTATTAGGGAGAGCAGTTGTAGGTGGAGTTGGTAGAGTGTAAGTATCAGAGTGCAACTAAGAGGGGGGGTGAATTAGTTGTCTTAAAATAATGGCCGATTTTTCTGCAAAATCAAAGCTAAAGTGCAGCGGAATAATATGCAGAAAAATAATAGGAAATAAAAATGAAAGAGATAAGGAGAAGAGAGTACACAAGGAGTTTTTATACTGGTTCACCTTCCTGTCCACCGAAGGTTACATCCAGTACTCTTGCCGCACAAGAGATTTTTCCACTAAGAATTATGAGTTGTAATTACAATATCTCACCCCGAGATCTCTATGTACCTTACACACTCCCTAATTCTTATACCCTTGGAAAACCCCTTTCCAAGTGAATCAATTCCCTTTCTCTTCACACCCCGTGAAAGAAAGAATTGAATATATTCCCCTTTCTCTTCACACCCCGTGAAAGAAAGAATTGAATATATTCCCCTTTCTCTTCACACCCCGTGAAAGAAAGAATTCTTTATAACAATGAAGAATATTCAACTATGGCAGATTGCCTTTACAAGTATGAAACTTATGTAACTTGCAATCCAAACTCTGAATATATATAGAAGTATATAATGCTCTTTGTAAAAGTCTTTGAAACACTTAAAGCAACTTTGCAAAATTAACTTGAAAGTT
>NC_032022.1:7847028-7903238 GCF_001865875.1 Lupinus angustifolius | reverse complement strand
AGTTAAAGAGGTTGGGAAAAATAATGGAAAAAAGAAGAGTAAAGTATTCCCCTGAGAAAATTTTCAAAAATGCTCTTGTTTTAAACTTAGCCTAGAAAATCTAGAAAACCCATTATCCAAATCAAGCCTCATTACAACCAAAATAAAGACCTTAGTGATCTTTGATTAATTATGCAATTTAAGAGAATAGGTGAGATAAAAACAAGTTCAAATTACTACAAACAAATGCTTGAAAATTTGAGTGAAACACTTACCCTTAAAAAGTTCCAACTTTGAACTTGTGTGCAACGAAACACTTTTTGGTTAGAAAAATATTTGCTTAAGTAAATTGTTACACATTTTTTATAAGCAAAAGCATTGATTTCTTGTTTGAAGCATTATGTCTCAAAATTCACAAATCATGAAAAATCTCATTTAAATCTATTTTTGATATGCTTATACATTTGAAATCATGTTGATCTTCATTATTATTTTTAGCCAAATTGATTTCGGTAAATTTTCACCTTTTGTTTGAGGACAAACAAAGTTTTAAGTTGGGGGGAGTTTGATAAGTGTCAAACATACCTAAATTTCATGCACTTTTATGGCACTTATCTTAAGCATAATTGAGAAAAACCAACTTAAAACAATACTTTTTGTATAAAATATCACAATCTTGTATATTTGTGTGTGTATTTTGTAGGATTTAGAAAGAAGAAAAGAAGAGAAAAAAGACTCATGGTCAAAAAGAAAATGAAGTCAAAAACCAAGGTGTTCAACCAGGCAGCTAAGAGTGGACCAAGCCGCGCTAAGCTGACCTGGACTAAGCTGCTCAAGCAAGCAGCTGAGCGGACCTGCTTGGCCGCTCAGCCTAGCACCAGACTAGTCCTAGCATGGTCAGAACTCAGCTAGACACTGTTAGACACAAGCTTGGCACATACCCAAGCTGCTAAACAAGCAGCTTAGCAGTCCAACCAAGCAGCTTAGCGGAGAACCAGACTCTTGACCAGATCAACAAGCACCAGGCCACGTCCCAGTCAGCACGGTCAAAGCTCCTGAACAAGTAGTTTAGCGGTGCAATAGGTGTGCTAAGCGGTGTGCACCCAGACTTGACTTAGCCATCAAGCAAACCATTAAGTCACCAATGACCTCACCTCAAGTAGCCCACCATAGGATTTTTAGAGTAGCTCACAATAGTTGGTTTCATAGCTCACAACTAGCTTTAATGAGTCAAACATAAGGAGGTGACAAAGCTGCTTGATCAAGGGACCTAACCCATCCTGAAGGGTTTGGTCAGCTGCTTAGCGGGGCTGACAAGCAGCACAGTGGCCCAGAAGAATTTCTATAAATAGGGCACATTCCATTCGAGCAAAGGGGCATCAAATTCATATGTCTCTCACATTTTCACTGACATTTTGCCTAGAAATTCTTCTCTGAAGTTCTCTCTTCTTGTTCTTAGCTTAGGAACTTTATTTAAGTAAGTTTTGTAATTTTAGTTTATAATTCAAGAGGAGAAAAAGGAGAAGGCAAATGAGATGCAACAATCAATTTTGTAATCTCATTTGGAACTCAAAGCATCCAATCCTTGGATGGATGGCTCATGCTCCTAACAATTTCTTTTGAATATGGTTATGTATTTCTACTTCTTCTTACATTCTAAAAGATTTGAATTTTAATCATTCAAGTTGGTGCTTCAATTAATTTTACTTGTTTGAGAAATTATTCATGCCCTTTTTAGATTGATCACCTAAAAATTTATTTCAAGTCATAAAAGCATTTGTCTCAAACACTTAATAAATAAACTAAGAAGCAGTTGTACTACTTAGTTTATTTGCCAAGTTAAGCATATTTTTCTTAAAATCTTATATTCATTACTACTTCAATATTAAAGTAGCCAAGATTAGGGTGTGATAACCTAATCTCTTTGTGGACATAATATTGATTAGTAATAAATATAAGTGATTATCCTTCTACCATTTTAGGACATACACTAAAAGGAGGATTTTAGAACTTGGTGTTTGGAGTTAATCAAAGTAAAACATAAGAACTTGTCTAAGTAGTTCAAATTCATAAGAAGTTGAGAAATATTTTCCTCATTCAAAATGATCTTGTCTCCTCAAGATTTGTTAATATTTAGTTTATGTTTCTTGTTATTTATGTGCAATTCGAAACAAAAACCACCAAAATATGTTTAACTCATTATTTGTGCATTGACATAATTCATATGATTCACTCTATTAGGCAATTTCTTGTGGTTCGACATAACCTTATACTATACTACAATTGAATCTTGAAAGAGGTGTAAATTGTAAAATAGTAAAGTTTTATCAATAAATTTATTTGTTGAAAACACCTTTTAATATACAAAAGTGATGAAACTAACTTACTAACTTTTATTTATTGTTATTTACTTTCCGCAATTTATTTATTCTTCAATACTAACCTTCCTTAAGGAAGAAGTTTGGTTTATTAATAAAATGAACTCGGAAGGGAGTAAATAAATAAAGGTCACTTAAATTTATTATTCTTTTGTTCTTTATTTATTTTTTTGTTTCTAACAACTAACTATTCATCACTTTTGTACATTAGAATATCATTACACCGGTGTTGGAATTTATTCCACAAAACCGAGATGGTATTCAAAGGTACTTAATAATTATGTAATAAGGGATTGCTTCGATACCATTATACCGGCGTTAGAATTTGAATAACTCATTAACATGATTATTAAAAAGTAAGATATAACTGGAATATTCTTGAAACCATGATATCGGCGTTGGAATTTATTTCAACAAAACCGAGATGGTGAACAAAGAATAAAACCAAGTTCAGTTACTTAATCAAATAAAAAGGAAACACACCAAAATGAGAGTAATAACCTTTCAACAAATTGGCACCTTGCGAGGGACGATTTGTTGAGAGGAGAAAAATAAAACCTCTCTCACAAAAATATATTTCAACACACTTTGAACTTGGGTGGGAGTACCACATTGGGCACCAAGCACACTTCGAATGCATTCTTGAGGTCCGGACAAGTGGCTCCTTCAATAGCCTTCAACCTCTCTTCAATCGAACTCCATTTCTCTTCCTCCTTTTCCATAGTCGGTGCTTTACTGCCTTGGGGAGTCCTTTGAGTCCTAGTCCTTTATGTCCTCTGGTGGAGTTTGATGTCTTGTGTTGGTGTCGTGTCCTTCTTGAGGCTGGCTAGTACCGGGCCTCTGACTAGGATTTCTAGACCCTGAATGGGGTTGTGGCCCGGTAGTGGCGTTCTTTTCTTTTTCGATCTGGAGAGCGTTCAGGATGTCGAACATCTCCGCCATCTGCTTTTTCATACTAGCTAATTCAGCTCTGGTGTCTTGGCTGAGATCTGTAGATTCAGCCATTTGTTTAGCTCGGAGTCGGGTGTAGTAGAGGTGTTATGGAGCAATGTTGATCTGGAGTGAATGCAGTTTATTTTAAAATATTGATCTATAATAAATGAAAAATTTATAAGAGTGACCATTTGGCATGTTTCCTATGTATGACCCCCACAGTTAGGACTTAAGGAGTGTAGTCCATCAGCTTAATGTGTGGTTGATGGCAATCTTTAGAGCAAAGAATTTTTATACCAAAATTGCACCTTTAATTCTAGCAGCCTAAACCCCTCCGAAAGTTATAAACCCATGTATCCTTCTAACTAAGGAGCGTAGTCTCTTAGTTCATTTACGGTTGACAATAATCCTTAGAATGTTGGAAGCCCAAGGTTGTGTCTTTTGAATGGCTTTAAACTTTTCCTTTCATTTTTTTGTTTTTGTACTTCTTTTTTATCAATTGTTTTTGTGAGTTTTACTTGGCTGAGAGAGACATTATGGAAAACACACCCTTAATTATGAATCAAAATATCATTCAGAGAAGGGGAATCACATATGTCGATTTCCTCCATTCCTTCTTTTATTTGACAAGAAATAAAAATCAGAATAAATAAGCAAAACCACGTAGTCCTAACTAGAATCCCCCATTGCACTCCAACCTCCAACGTCTGAGCTTCTTGGCAACCTGAGTGCAGCTACTCAAGAGAGCTCTCATTGTTGGGCGTACCTCTGTATCAGGATACATATGGAACTCATGTTGGGCCTCTTCGAATGTTACTAACCAATTATCTGCGAAGTCCCTGAACCTCTCAATGATATTGTTGCATCTTTCTTTCCATTGATCTTTTTCTCTTTCGCATTCTCCCAGACTATTCCTCCAATTGTCATCCCATATCTGTTGATTCCCCATTAGGTGCTCATATGATTCTATCAACTCCTTTAGTTGATCTATTAGTTGGGCTTCTTTGGCGAAAGCTTCTTACTGCACTTGCTCTAATGACATTTTGTAGTCATCCTCCTTCCTGTGGGACTGATCCAAGGCCTTTTGATAATCTCTGATCGTAGCCATGGCTTGCTCCAGATCCAGTCTAGTCATCCTTTCTGTCTCTATCTTATTTTTTTAGGGCTTGTCCCTGAGCCTCGAGTCGTTCCTTCAGATCTCTTATCTCCTCCCCCATCCTCTAATTCTGTCTCATTATAGCCATTTTACCAGAATTTGAGCACAAGTCGACATAATCTCTCTTTAGGCTCTTGATTTCCTCCCTGAGTGTAGAGGAGATGCTGCCCGATTTTTCTAAGGCTATATCATTCATCTCATTCTGATCCATGGATTCTTAAAGGCGAGCCTCTAGCAATTTGATGTTTGCCTTAAGTGTGACTTCCGCTAGTGTGGGACCTCCTTTGATTTGTGGCATCACTAGTGAAGGCCTCTTAATGTCCTTCATCATGTCGGCTCTCCAAGACTTATACCCATCCGAATAAAAAGTTATGTGTTCTCCCAACTCTTTTTTCCCACACAAATAAATATCTTCAAGAGCTTTCCTTATGGACTGAACCATTTTCGAGGACGCCCCCTCATCTTTATACCAAAAGTAAAGACCCTACAACTGCTTTTCGGATACGGGAACCATTTCCCATTTCAACTGGCCAAGTACCAAGGCTGGTATGAAAGAGATACACCCTCTAGGATCCATCAATACTAGATTCTGGAACTCCCGGAGTAACCTCTTCGAATAATTCCTTCCATTTTAGGAGAGGCACATCATCGACATAAGTTCTGACGAACCTTCTTAATGGATAACGAGACCCTAACCCGTATCTGTGATGCTTGAAATGGGTCAGGATCCACACTTGCAATAGTTGGACGCAAAATCGGATTCGGACCTTGCTAACATTCCTTTGAACACCCTCTTGGTACCGCTGGAATGATAAGAACATCTCTGTTACGATAGCTACCATTGGGTTGATTTTGAAGCGGACAAACTTGCTGAACACATCCATAGCATCTTGATCCACCATGTCACAAGTGAAAGGAAAGAGGAATAGTCCATACACAGCCAAAGCAAATGTGGGTTGAAATAAGGCCCAAATCTTCTGATCAGCCATTTTGGAGATATGATTCTTCATAAAGTACCATTTCAACCCATTTGTTCCTCCTTGCTTGGTAAAGTCTGAAGCTTCTAGATGCATAGAGATAAGAGTCTCTATACTGCCTTCGTTAGCAACTTGCCCCCTGTGAACTGGTATAACTTCAATCTACCATCCATCGGAAAATCCAAAAGAGCCTCATACTCTTCTATTGTTGGAGCAATATCAAGGTTAGGAAACTCAAATACCCGAAGCTTGGGGTTCTAGAATTAAATCATGACTTGCATAACTTCTAGGTCTTGGGGATGAACTTACACTAACACAAGGTCCAATAATTCCTCGTAATTATCTCTAAATTGCTTTTTAATTTCTTCCAAAATTTTGAGAATTTGTTCAGCCAAAAAACTTGCATTAATTATTGACAACTCCAATTTTGTTAATTTTACGGGTCCAATATGCTGCTAGAATTATTTGTGGCCATCATTTTTTAATTTTTTCGAAATGGTCTCCCTTTAATGTAAAATGCACATATTGAATTAAAAGTACATGAAAATTAATTATTTATACATAAAATATGATAATGCATGAATGAATGAATGTATATGAATCTGTTTTCTGGGGCCATGAGCCCCATTTTAAGATAACGTAGTCATTATTACAATTAATGAGTAAATATATATATTTGGACCTAGGAGAGGAAGGCTAACCTACTACCATTAACCCCTATTTATAATAAATTTTATTTAACCTAATCTAACCCTAATAAAATAATATCCACTAACCCATAATGCCCTAATAATAGGCACTCAGCAAGTCAGATTTGACTTGGTGTTTTATTATTTTTAATTTACTATTTTTGTCTTTTTATTTAATAAAAACATTTTAAATTGGTTTATGTATTTTTTTTTATATCCGAAATAATTCAAAAAAATTAAATAAAAATATCTTTGATTATGTCTAAATTATTTTAAAATTATATTTTCAAAAAAGTAAAATTATAAATTATTTTATTGTTTATTTGGAATTTAAAAGGGATATTTATAATATGACACTTATTTTATTTATTTTATAAATTCGAATTTGAAAGTTCAAAGTGTCAATGATAGCACTAGCAATGCTTTGCCTATATTTTGATGAAGACAATGTCTATTAAAGCTTGAAGGTGACTCAACAGTTAACAGGCCTAGAGCTCATTTGGTCATATCTAGACTAGGATATAAATAGAGTCGTTATTTTAAGTAGTCTAGGATGTATGCCGTAGTAAGTGAGTATAGGTGAGGTGAACGTAGGTGCAAGTCTTTCAAACCATCATAATTGTCATATCATATCCATGAGACATATCATCTAGTTAATTGTATGTTCATGCATTAATCATACATGTTATATGTGCATATTAGGCATAATATAATTGCTAAAACATGTATAGAAGTTGTGCATTACATATGAGAAGTTTACCTTTGAACCATGTATTTTAATATGCTGGTTAATCGATTAACGTGGTGACTTAATCGATTAACTCAATTGTTTTTCTGTTAAATCAGTGTTTCTGTTACAACTGGTTTCTGTTTCAATTCTGTTGCACTAGTCAATCGATTAACGGGTTGCCTTAATCAATTAACATGTTTTTTTTTGTTATAACTGATTACTGTTTTAACCGTTTAATTGTTTGCAACGAATCCAACTGTAAAAACTGTGTAGTATAAATAGAGGCAACTTCCATAAAACTATAGCATTCCATTCTATTGTATAGGATTGATTTTAGAGAGCATATTTTGTTTTGTATTCTGTTTTTGCAAGAGAGTTGCATGTGTGAGGAAGAGAGTTACGATGCTCAATTGATTTTTTATTTGCATATTGTTTTTCACATTCTGATGCTCATTCTTATCTTGCTCACATGTTCATGCATTATTTGTAAAGATTGATAGAGAGATATAATTGATTATTGTTTTTTATTAACTCACATGTTCTTGATGGCTTGAATGATTTGTGAGTGGGTTAGTCTTAAGGTCTTTTACTTGTAATATTTCAAGCATTATTGTGCTTATAATACCTGTGTATTTTGGATTTTTGGTGTCGTACCACCACAGAGATTGGGATTCTTCACCGAGACTAGGAGGTCTTGATTTGAGAACAAGAATCTTGGTTGCGGCTGTTTTCGCGAGAAAGGTTTTCTCAGGCGATAGGTAAAGTCAAACAAAGGTGTTCTAGATTTCAAGAAAGAAGTGTCATATGTTTTTGTAAATTGAATTGGTGTGTGTGATCATACGTATATTCAATATTGTGAAGAAGAAAATCTCCCAAGATCAGAAGGGTAGGCCTAGATGTAGTTTGTAGTGGACCGCAAACGAACCAGGATAAAAATCCATCTTTGCATGTTGTTCTCTCCTTAAATCTTCTTTACTTTTCTTGCTATTTCAATTTGATTTAATAGTTGATATTTTGCATAATTGTTTACTGCCATATGCTTATTAATAGTGCTTAAAAATATCTGTTTTATCTCTATTCAATTGATTTTAAATAACTATGCAATTTGCATCTCTGGTCATTTTGTTATGTGCATGTGTTAATCGATTAAGACTAGGTGTTAATCGATTAACTGGGCTGTTTCCAGAATTGGGTTTTGGTGCGAAAAGAGGTGATTGATAACCGCTACACCTATTCAACCCCCCTACCCTCTATGTGTTCTTAGGCCACTGATACCTAATAGAATTTAATTAGAAAAATTAATAAAAAAATTAATTATCTTTTATTTAATTTATTCGAAAAAACAAAATAATAATAATACATTACTTTTATCCTCTTTTTCTTAGAAAAATGATTATAGGATTTTTTTTAGGGTCCATTTTAATTTAATTCTTTTTTCTTACTTTTATTATTTTTGACTTTTCGGTTAACTCAATCACTTTGATTTAGTAACCTTATCAGCATAAGTCAGCATTATCATTTGTTATATTTCTGGTTAACTCAATCAATTAGATGTAGAAACCTTATCAGCATAAATTCAATATTAGTATTTGTTATATTTTCTTTTTTACTCGTAAAATGAAGTTTCTAGAAAGATGTTCCAAGTGTTTTTTTTAATTTCTCTTATTTAATTAATTTAAAAAAAACTTCACAACATGGTTTTAATTATTTTTACTCATTAAAATTAAGTAAAAATCATTTTATTATTTTCATTTTAAACATTTTGGGCGTAGGTTGGACAGAAAATGAGTATTCACAGCTCATATTAATATAATCATAAAAAGTTTTAAAAAAATAGGTCTATCAAGAACAATTTAAGACACGATTGTGAAGCATAAATCCAGGGCCATCTTATTCATCCAAACCATATCTTGCTTCTTCTAGATCTCCCATGTTAACCATGATCTCGCTGCCTTCCGTCATTTTTATCTCTAATCAGTCTGGAGGTTTACGTCCACCATTAAACATGCATGCCTAACTAGGTTTTACATGTCTTGGTTTGGATAAGTCTTCATACAAAATTAGAAAGAAACCAAGCAAAATTAATAGGGTTGGGTAAATGTCATTTTGATCCTGAAAATAATCAAACCTAACCAACCGCTCTCAATTGGATTGGTTTGGGTAGTTTTAATGGTTCTAACGCGTAAAAATGCATACATAAATTATAAAAGAAATAAACAATGAGAAGTCATTAACGTTGTTCTAAAATAGTCAATCCAAATCAATGTTGCTATTTCAAAATTAAATACACAAGTTATTGTCATTCTAACATTACCAAAAAAGAATAACATGTTATAATAATTTAATTACAAGCTGAGATAACATGATTAAAAAGACACTACACAGTTCAAACAACTAGTTTGAGAACATTACAAATATTAATTGGCAGCTTGAAATTCATAGAGTAAATGACAAGAAGAGAAAGATGTGAGTTTCGAGTAAAAAGTACATAAGACCCATGGAACACAGAATGAAAATCTATTGTTCAACCTGTGATGGTGTAGAATTGAGATCTTTTATCCCATTTTCTTATGTCAAACTCATTACCACTAATAGGATTTTTACACTATAGTACATACATGGATATTATACTCTTTTATAAATGAAGCACACAATAAAATGTAATTATTTCTTCCCCATGAATATTAACGTTGTGGCATCTTTATTTTTTCCATTTAAACTTTTAGCCCTCGTTTTTCTATTTAATCCAAAATACATTTACTATTGTTGATGTCTCTTAACAACCATAATTAGAAAGAGTTCCACATAAATCACCATCATATTAGCCCACCATATTTATATTATTCCTTACAGCATACATAACATGGATTTACTCCTTCCTTTCCTTACAATTGCTCTTAGTGAGGAAAAAAACTCTGTTCAATGCCATATATTTATTTCCTTATGATACTAGAACCATATCAATGTCATTATGTTGAGAGCATTAAGACTCCTCTAAACCTAAAATCTACTTATACCCTTTATTAAACATTCAAATTGCCATCCTCCTTAATGTCATTTAACACCTCAAAGTGGTTTCACTAATAAATGTGATATTCTCTACTTTTTCCTCCTTGTCCACAATACATGTGTTATTACTTTGAACCAATTTTTTGTTACACATATTCGAAAAATTGTCCATCATCTCCTATCAACAAGTACCGAAAGTATAAAAGGCATAGCTTTCTAAATTGCCCCATCACTACTATATCATCCATCACAATTAGTGTCATTTTAAAACACTCATGCTCATTTTTCGGGGGTTTAGGCCTCTTTATTCTACAAACACAATTTCTTGATACAACCATATATTATATATACCACAAGAAAAATTTATTAGCCATCAATTGTTTCCTTCTAAATCCACTCTTACATAGATCCTCCCAGATCTCTTATGTATCTTGAGCCATAATATCATCAACTTTAAGAGTGGAAACAATAAGATAAATATTTTTCAAATTTTTGTCATCAAATTCAAACGACAACCTTGGAGGACGAATCTATACTAGTGATACTGCAATCATATTAGCCCTTACCTTAGTCTACTTAAGAATTTGTTCTCATTTTCATACTATGACAAAGTGATCAAACAAAATTCAACAATCGCCATTAAGATCTTCAACCAAAAAACTTAGCAAAGAAAAATCACATCCCATATCAATGAGATTAAAAACCCCACAACAAGCCCAAACTTAAACCATCTACAGTCGTGGTGTAACAAGGTGCTTCTTCTCAACTTCACCAATAATTTTACAAGGCTAAGAAATGATCAATGATAATTGTATATTGATAATGATAAAGTGTACATCTTATATACAAGCTTATCTAACAACTTTTCTAGTTGTACAAAACTAATTTTGTAACTAACTTCTAACTTAATTTACAATAACAGAAACTAAACTATTTACATCCAATAACCCCCTCAAGTTGCAACATATATATTCTTAATGCTCAGCTTGGACAAAAGGGACTGAAACTGTATTGGATGTAGTGGCTTGGGGTGAAGATCTGCTAGTTGTGCCAAAGTGGGAATTGACATAAGCTTGAAGACTCCAGCTTGAATTTTATCCCTTATGAAGTTACAGTCAATTTCAATATGCTTGATCCTCTCATGCATAGCTAGATTCTGAGCAATTTGTATGGCAGAACGATTGTCACAATATAGAGGAACTGGTTGTTGCAGAGATTGTTTCAGATCATGAAGTAAGTAGAGTATCGATTGGATTTCACATGTTGTAGATGCTAAAGCTCTACATTCAGCTTCAGTAGATGACCTAGATACGGTTTCTTGCTTCTTTGATTTCCAACTAATCAATTATGATCCATAAAACACATTAAAACCAATAATAGTTCTTTTGGATTCAGGGCAAGCTACCAAATTCGAGTCACTAAAAGAATGGTCTTTGTATGAATAAAAGAACAAGCCTTGTCATAGACAATTCTTGATGTACCTCAACATTCTTACTGCTGCTGCATAATGATCTTCCATAGGATTAGAACAAATCAACTGATTGTGCTAATATCATAACACAAATTTGGTCTTCTTTTGGTAAGATAAAAGTAGTCTTCTATAAGCATGAATATCAAAATAAGGTTTTTCTTCTGACATAGAAAAGTTGGTTCTAGATTGTATCGGTGTGGAAACTGGTTGACAAGCCAACAAGCCTAGATCTCCTAAGAACTCTAGAGTAAACATTCTTTGTGACACAATGATTTCTTATTGAGATCTTGCCACTTCTAAACCCATAGAAGTATTTGAGCTCGCCTAGATCTTCGATTTTGAACTTTGCATCCAATAGTGCTTTCACAATTTGGATTTCTTTAATGTCATCTTCTACTAAAATTATATCATTCGCATCGATGAGTAATATAGTGATATGATTAGAATTACTTTTTCCAAAAAGAGAATAGTTAGATTTGGATTGTATGTAACCCAAGGACAAGAATAAAAGAAACTAAACTATTTACATCCAATAAATAATGCTTTTAGGACATCCCATCCTATCAACTCTAATATCAATAAAACACATTTCCATACTCTTATCCACACTCAACTCTTGTTGCTCACTCCTAAAACTCGAAGAATAATCATCATCAAACAAGTCATATTCTTTCTCACTCAGAGACACCAAAGAAGAATGCATTACTTCTCTCCTTCTCACCTCACACACCTCACTGAAATGTGAGGGGAAATATATTTTTTTAAATTTAAATTTTATTTAACTTAAAATGATAAAAAATTGGACCCTTAACTTTTTTATGTATTAAATATTAAAATTTGAATTCAGTACTGGACTCTCCAATACTAGAGAGGATTTTATGCCCTACCTAATAAGTAGCTTGTCCATAATTCAAACCACCCTTCACCTTCCTTTCAACCCATTCTTTCACTCTTCTAAACATGACTTAAGCTTAGAAGTGGCAATGGGGGATCAAAGATAGTTGCATACTTACTCAAACTCAAACTCAAACTCAAATCCAAACTCAATAAGGTTAAAAATAAAGATACCATTCTCGAACTCGTCGAGTTTCAGGTAACATCTGTTCTTCAAATATTCAAAATAATAATTTAATATTTTTTGTTTTGTTTGTTTCCCTTGAGTAATAGTTATACTCAAAGTAATAATTTAAGCACTAAGCACTTTCGTACTTTTTCTGCTATGAATAGTTATACTCTAGCCTATGATAGTGTTAGATTAATTTAACATAATACTCAAGCTCGTGATAAAATATTATAAGGACCTTGATCAATGATATGGAAGAGGGAAGAACTGAAGCATATATATATATATATATCAATGTGTAATTTAATATTAGTTCGAGGCAGGTTTATGATAGGATCTAAGCTATATTAAACATGAACTTGAATATTGTACTCAGGTAAAATCCAAATTCAGTCACATCAAATTTTTCCTATTAGATTCGGGTTGGCACTACACCAGAATAGCAAAACAACAATGTTTAAAATTGTCATTTAACATCGATTTTGGTGTGCTTTCTATATGAGCGTAATAGTACATAAGGTTATATTCAACGTTTTTTGAAGCGCCGTAGAAAGTAGACATTTAACAACACTCACTTAAGCAAGCGCTGTTAAATGTCTACTTACTAAATAAGACAATATCTCTACCAGACATTCTATCAAACATATGACAATCATGTCCAACTCCACCACATTTACAATAGATTGGTTAAATCACCAACGACTTTAACTACATTCAACCTTAACATATTTCAATATTATAAAATAACATATGAGTAATGAGATCTTATGCAAATTGTTCATTTTTTCTCCTCCAATGTGCAAGTTCTTACAAAGTGTTCATGTGTTTCTCAATGATCAATGCTGCAAATAAAAAATGGCATCTCTAAACAAATTGCAAAAATTATGAAAAATTATAAAATTAGCAGCAATTGAGAAATAACATTTACCATTATACTCAAACTTTGTGTTCTAAACCAGTGAATCATGGTCAAAAACCTAGAATACCATAGTTGCATAACTTCACAACAAACATCAATATTGAATCAAAAAGAAATAAATGAGCTAAAATAAGATAATAATTTAGCTTATGCTTGAAGAGAAAAACCAAAAAACAATAATTTGCTTGAAGAGAGAAACTAAAAACAAAAGAGAAAAAATGTAACTCATGGAGAAGAAGAAAAGTAAGAGAAATAATAAATTGAGTGATATGTGAATGATGATTAATAAAAGATAACACATTTAACAGCGCTTGCTTCGATAAGCACTAGTAAAGATAATATATTTAACAACGCTTACTGAAGAAGTGTTGTTAAATACATGAAGTATGACCTTTAACAATGTTTTCTTCAATAAGCATTGTTAAAGATAATACCTTTAACATTGTTTTCTTCAATTAGTGCTATTAATTTTTTTCCGTCTTACATTTAACAGCGTTGAACATATAAACATTGTTGAATGAGCATTGTTAAATATCAATTATTGTGTAGTGTAGGTTTGGACAGGCACCCTCAAGTTCAGTTTTTATTATCATTCCTATCAAGCTCCGTTAAAGTGAGATTATTTTTAAGATGAGAAAATAATAGTCTCTACCATTAATTAAATCTATTGCATATTTAGAAATATATATATATATATATATATATATATATATATTTTATGATAGGGAATGAGTTTGATATATTATTATTATATTATTTATTATTTATTATTTATATTTAATTATTGTTATCTCTTCAAAAAAGTAATATAATTGAATTAGTTGTATATAAATTTCCACACAGACTATATATATATATAATCCTCTTATATATTGTCCAAAATATGGTTCGGTTCGGTTTCGCAATTCAGTTCAGTTATTTTTTTAAGAAATCATTTACGTTTGGTTCGGTTTATGGTGTTAGAAACCATTGGAACTAAACTATACTGCATATTAAAGAAATATATACTAGAGAATAATAGTTTGTTGTTATTTAAATTTTTCAACCAATTTTATGGTTTAAATTATCAACTTTGTGTGAATTATAGTATTATATATAATACTAAATTGTTAGTATGTTAAGATTATATATGTTATTACTCACTAAATTGTTTCTTGTATAGTGACATGATGATCTGGAACATATATTCCAACTTTTGTGGTATTGAGTTAGAAACTAACATATATCATATATTATTATATGTGTTACTAATTGTGAATTGTAAGGTTATATATGTATATATTTTATAAATTGATATATATATATATATATATATATATGTATAAATAACTAATGTTATTTATGTTCTATATGTTAGTAATAGATATATATATTACTAATTGTGCATTGTATTATTATATATATGATAATTCACGTTTTCTCCATAAATTACATAATTATTATATATGTTACTAACAAACAATTATGATTTTTAATTTTTACTCATGTATATATAATTCATAATATTTTATAACAATAATAATAGTATTTTTCTTTTACAGACAAACAATATATCTTGTAATGTATTTTGAATTTTTCAATTGATGCAAGATTTTTTATAAATAATAATAGGAAAAACCGTGGAACCAAACTGGATTGAAATATTCAAGAGCAGTTCGGTTCATATAGTTAAATTTACGGTTAATTGAGAAAAATTGAACGATATGTTTGTGTTCGATTCGATTACTGAAATACACCAAAAACCAAACTTTTACACCCAAAATCTACCCTTCACCAAACCTTGATGCCCCAACTCCCACATAGCTACAATAGAAAAAGCCAAACACAAAACAAATAAATGAAATATAAAATAATAAATGCATAATAGGTATAAAGTTTTAATATGTATCCACATTTATTACTTTTATTTAAGAAACTGATACATCCTCCTACTAATTCTCCTACTCACAAGAAAGTCATATATGTCACAAACTGATACTTTATTTATTAATAATTGATTTACAAGTGATATGTATCACTTTTCTATATGTACGAAGATTAATATGAGAATATAATATGATGATATAATATTACTCTTTATTTAATAATCAATTTACGAGTTGAGTTAAATTTTAGAGAGAAACAATGAAAAATACAACACTTTATAACCATAAAACATACATATTAGATGAATCTAAAATCTTCTATTCTATTAATTCATTTCCAAAATCCAACAAACATATATACATATATTTTAAGAGTTCATAATTATTAAGATGTAATATCTACGTGTATAAAAATTTATACATAATCATTGCATCATTTATTCTTCATAATATTTTATAACAATAATAATAGTGTTTTTATTTTACACACAAACAAAATATCGTATAATGTATTTTGAATTTTTCAATTGATGCAAGATTTTTTATAAATAATAATAGGAAAAACTGTGGAACCAAACTGAACTGAAATATTCAAGAGCAGTTCGGTTCATAAATTCAAATTTACGGTTAATTGAGAAAAATTGAACCATATGTTTGTGTTCAATTCGATAACTGAAATACACCAAAAACCAAACTTTTACACCCCTAATCTACCCTTCACCAAACCTTGATGCCCCAACTCCCACATAGCTACAATAGAAAAAGGCAAACACAAAACAAATAAATGAAATATAAAATAATAAATGCATAATAGGTATAAAGTTTTAATATGTATCCACATTTATTACTTTTATTTAAGAAACTGATACATCCTCCTACTAATTCTCCTACTCACAAGAAAGTCATATATGTCACAAACTGATACTTTATTTATTAATAATTGATTTACAAGTGATATGTATCACTTTTCTATATGTACGAAGATTAATATGAGAATATAATATGATGATATAATATTACTCTTTATTTAATAATCAATTTACGAGTTGAGTTAAATTTTAGAGAGAAACAATGAAAAATACAACACTTTATAACCATAAAACATACATATTAGATGAATCTAAAATCTTCTATTCTATTAATTCATTTCCAAAATCCAACAAACATATATACATATATTTTAAGAGTTCATAATTATTAAGATGTAATATCTACGTGTATAAAAATTTATACATAATCATTGCATCATTTATTCTTCATAATATTTTATAACAATAATAATAGTGTTTTAATTTTACACACAAACAAAATATCGTATATTGTATTTTGAATTTTTCATAAATAATAATAGGAAAAACCATGGAACCAAATGAATTGAAATATTCAAGAACAGTTCGGTGTATATAGTTAAATTCACGGTTAATTGAGAAAAATCGAACCACATGTTTGTGTTCGATTCGATTACTGAAATACACCAAAAACTAAACTTTTACACCCCTAATGTACCCTTCACCAAACCTTGATGCCCCAACTCCCACGTAGCTGCAATAGGAAAAGCCAAACACAAAACAAATAAATGAAATATAAAATAATAAATGCATAAAAAATATAAAGTTTTAATATTTATCCACATTTATTACTTTTATTTAAGAAAATGATACATCCTCCTACTAATTCTCCTACTCACAAGAAAGTCATATATGTCATAAAATGATACTTTATTTATTAATAATTGATTTACGAGTGACATGTATCACTTTCCTATATGTACGAAGATTAATATGGGAATATAATATGATGATATAATATTACTCTTTATTTAATGATCAATTTACGAGTTGAGTTAAATTTTAGAGAGAAACAATGAAAAATACAAGACTTTATAACCATAAAACATACATATTAGATGTATCTAAAATCTTCTATTCTATTAATTCATTTCCAAAATCCAACAAACAAACATATATATATTTTAAGAGTTCACAATTATTAAGGTGTAATATCTATGTGTATAAAGATTTGTACATAATCATTGCATCATTGTAATATATTTTGAATTTTACAATTGATGCAAGAATTTTTATAAATATTAATAGGAAAAACCGTGGAACCAAACTGAACAGAAATATTCAAGAGCAGTTCGGTTCATATAGTTAAATTTACGGTTAATTGAGAAAAATCGAACCATATGTAAACCAATAGGAAAGCAAACGAATTTAAATATATTGAAACATTTCATGACAAACATTATTATAAAGTCAAACACTTTACCTATAAAAATAAATGCGAGTCACTAAACTATTTGAACAGAACCATATGTTTGTCTGCGAATCGATTACTGAAATACACCAAAAACTAAACTTTTACACCCCTACTCTACCCTTTACCAAACCTTGATGCCCCCAACTCCCACGTAGCTACAATAGAAAAAGCCAAACAAATAAATGAAATATAAAATAATAAATGCATAATAATAAGTATAAAGTTTTAATATTTATCCACATTTGTTACTTGTATTTAAGAAAATGATACATCCTCCTATTAATTCTCCTACTCACAAGAAAGTCATATATGTCACAAATAATACTTTATATCTATACTAATATATAAAGCAAATACATGTTATAACCGTCAACATAATTGATTTACAAGTGACATGTATCACTTTCCTATAAGTACGAAGATTAATATGAGTATATAATATGATGCTATAATTTTACTCTTTATTTAATGATAAGTTTACGAGTTAGAGAAACAATGAAAAATACAAGACTTTATAACCTTAAAACATACATATTAGATGTATCTAAAATCTTATATTCTATTAATTCATTTCCAAAATCCAACAAACAAACATATATATTTTAACAGTTCATAATTATTAAGGTGTAATATCTATGCGTATAAAGATTTATACATAATCATTGCATCATTTACTCTTCGTAATATTTTATAACAATAATAATTGTGTTTTTCTTTTACAGACAACCAATATATGTTGTAATGTATTTTGAATTTTTCAATTGATGCAAGATATTTTATAAATAATAATAGGAAAAACCGTTGAACCAAACTGAACTGAAATATTCAAGAGCAGTTCGGTTCATATAGTTAAATTTACGGTTAATTG
Organism: Lupinus angustifolius; assembly: GCF_001865875.1. Taxonomy (NCBI): domain Eukaryota; kingdom Viridiplantae; phylum Streptophyta; class Magnoliopsida; order Fabales; family Fabaceae; genus Lupinus; species Lupinus angustifolius. The sequence goes on along the minus strand of NC_032022.1, from coordinate 7,884,939 downwards.
AGAAAAATCGAACCATATGTTTGTGTTTGATTCGATTACTGAAATACACCAAAAAGAAAACTTTTACACCCCTAATCTACCATTCATCAAACCTTGATGCCCCTAATCTAATATTAGAATATAATATGATGATATGATATTAATCTTTATTTGATGATCAGTTTACGAGTTAGAGAAACAATGAAAAATACAAGACTTTATAACCATAAAACATACATATTAGATGTATCTAAAATCTTCTATTCTATTAATTCATTTCCAAAATCCAACAAACAATCATATATATATATATATATATATATATTTTAAGAGTTCACAATTATTAAGGTATAATATCTATGCGTATAAAGATTTATACATAATCATTGCATCATTTACTCTTCCTAATATTTTATAACAATAATAATTCTGTTTTTCTTTTACAGACAACCAATATATCTTGTAATGTATTTTGAATTTTTCAATTGATGCAAGATTTTTTATTAATAATAATAGGGAAAACCGTGGAACCCAACTGAACTGAAATATTCAAGAGTAGTTCAGTTCATATAGTTAAATTTACGGTTATTTGAGAAAAATCGAACCACATGTTTGTGTTCTATTCGATTACTGAAATACACCAAAAATCGAACTTTTACACCCTGAATCTACCATTCACCAAACCTTGATGCCCCAACTCCCACGTAGCTAAAATAGAATAAGCCAAACAAATAAATGAAATATAAAATAATAAATGCATAATAATAAGTATAAAGTTTTAATATTTATCCACATTTATTACTTTTATTTAAGAAAATGATATATCCTCCCGCTAATTCTCCTACTCATTAGAAAGTCATATATGTCACAAAATGATACTTTATTTATTGATAATTGATTTACAAGTGACATGTATCACTTTTCTATAGGTACGAAGATTAACATGAGAATATAATATGATGATATAACATTACTCTTTATTTAATGATCATTTTAGGAGTTGAGTTATATGTTAGAGATAAACAATGAAAAGCGCAAGACTTTATAACCATAAAACATACATATTAGATGAATCTAAAATCTTTTATTCTATTAATTCATTTCCAAAATCCAACAAACAAACATACATATATTTTAAGATTTCATAATTATTAAGGTGTAATTTCTATGCGTATAAAGATTTATAGATATTTATTGCATCATTTACTGTTCTTAATATTTTATAACAATAATAATTGTGTTTTTCTTTTACAGACAAACAATATATCTTGTAATGTATTTTGATTTTTTCAATTGATGCAAGATTTTTTATAAATAATAATAGGAAAAACTGTGGAACCAAACTGAACTGATATATTCAAGAGTTGTTCGGTTCATATAGCTAAATTTACGATTAATTGAGAAAAATCGAACCATATGTTTGTGTTTGATTCGATTATTGAAATACACCAAAAACCAAAATTTTACACTCCTAATCTACCCTTCACCAAACCTTGATGCCCCAACTACCATGTCGCTACAATAGAAAAAGGCAAACAAAAAACAAATAAATGAAATTTAAAATAATAAATGCATAATAAATATAAAGTTTTAATATTTATCCACATTTATTACTTTTATTTAAGAAAATGATATATCCTCATATTAATTCTCCTACTCACAAGAAAGTCATATATGTTACAAAATGATACTTAATTTATTAATAATTGATTTATAAGTGATATGTATCACTTTTCTATAGGTATGAAAATTAGTTTAAGAATATAATATGATGATATAATATTACTCTTTATTTAATGATCAGTTTAGGAGTTGAGTTAAATTTTAGAGAGAAACAATGAAAATTCCAAGACTTTATAACTATAAAACATACATATTTGATGAATCTAAAATTTTCATTCTATTAATTCATTTCCAAAATTTAACAAACATACATATATTCTAAGTGTTCATAATTATTAAGGTGTAATATCTATGTGTATATAGATTTATACATAATCGTTGCATCTTTTACTCTTCATTTAGATTTTTTTTAATATTTAAATAGTTAATAATCATTAAAAATGAATGATAAATGATATTGTGATAATATATAGACCTAATAGGTGTATACATATTTTTTTCCTCAATTATTAATATACCATAATATACAAACTCTTATTCTAGTAAGTAATAAATACTATGGATATAAATGCTGAATTGTAATTCATAAACCCATTTGTATCATTTCTCCTGTCATTGAAGCCAAAGAAGAAGAAACGCACACAACAATGGTTTCAACAGGAAGCAACACTGAATCTCTCTCCTCCGACAACACTAAACGACCTTCTTCCTTTTCCGACGACAAACCTCCTTCTCCTTCTTCTTCGCCAAAACGACAAAAGGTTCATTTCCTTTCTCCTTCTCAAACGATTCAATCCAATCCATTTTCCATAAAAATATCTCACTTTTCTTGTACTATTAGGGTTTCTAGATTTATTCCTATTTGGTTTTCTTCCCCAGGTTGATAATGGCGGCGCCGAGTCCGAGATACCGGTGCCGGAGGTGGAGAATTCCAAGGATTTAAGAGCTCTTGAGCCTCCGGCCAATCCCGGCGATACTCAGATTGCTTCAGCTGGCGGTGGTGATGGTAAAGCTGACGTTGTGCCTTCCGTGAATGTGACGGCACCGATTGCTGAGGGTACTTGTTTTGGCAGTTAGTGACACTGAAACTGAATTGTAACTTTTTCAAATAAAAATTGATTTTTTTATATTTAATTTAATTTTTTTATTGTGAAGGGTCTTTGCCAATAATTTTGGTGGCTGAAAAGCCTAGACCTTCTTTCTCTTCATGGAGCATGTATCAGAAGCAGAATCCAAAAACTGATTGTTCAGTTCCATGGTGCAGGCTTTTAACTCAGTCTTCACAGGTACATATCACAATTTTGACTCTGGATTTCTAGCATATTTGGATTTAATTGCTTTTGGAAAAAAGTTATTTTTTTTCTTGTTTTGAAGATGAATTAAGTACAAAATAAGTACATAAACACACATGGTATATCTATATGGAATACTTATTATTGCTGCAGAATCCAAATGTTGTCATTTGCATGCCGAACTTCATGATTGGTTCGAGTAGAAATTGCAACTTTCTGTTGAAGGATCAGAGTGCAAGTGGAATTTTATGCAAGATCAAACATACCGAGGTACATTTTAGGATAATATAGTACTTTGTGATGGACTTTTGGAAGTTGCATTGATGAGGCTCTATGTGGTATGTTATGAGTTATGCTTTTCCAAGTACATACGCTAGAACTTGCTGGTTTTTATGGGTAGTTAATCGTGTTATTTGCGGATAGCAATGGTGCTTCGTTGGGAGGCCTTTGGCCGCTATGAAGCTTCTTCTCTGTGCGTTTTTGTGTCCTGCCTGAGATAGAGGCCTACTGCAGCGTGGCTGTTGCATCCGCTCTAGCTAAATAAAGGACTATCTGACACCTTCTTGTCTGCCCAATTCATCTCCGGCCATTTCATCAAAGTTTTCAGCAAACTACTTCATATTTGGCCAGCCTATTCCTCTGGACCACATCCCAGCTCTTTTTTGGGAGCCCACCCTCGTTTGCATCTCTCTGTTTTCAGTGTTTTGGGAATTCATTTTCTTCATACCTCTCCGTCTTTCCTTTTTCATGTGTTATTATTTGTACTATTATATATATAGTTTCTACCTCTTTATCTTCCACACACAGACATGCTTAAGAGTTGCACATCCACAACTCTGATATTGACTCTTGATTATGAGTTATGTATCATGTTAGAAGTTTACAACTGATTAAGTGATTATGACCTTCACTAGTTTTCAAGTGGTTGGCTTTTTTGATTAAGTGATTATGACATTAATTACTAGTTATTAATTTTTTTCACGTTCTTATGTTTTAAACATTTATCTATTAGTGTCATGTCATTATTTCAAGCAATTTATTTGTAACTATGTGTAACAATTGTATACATATAAACAGGCACTTAATTCCTGAAGTTATGCAACAAATGTGTATATGTATGTCCATATATATTTGCTATTTTTAAAGTAGCGGCCATCCTGATATGAAGTTTTTGGGATTGGTCGCCCCACACCGCTATCCAGGACTAGCTGCTATGTCTAAGCCCTTTAAATGCTTATCTAGAGTTGTGTGTTTGGTTGTCTTTTTCCATTTTCTTTAGAGTTGTTTAAGGTGAATATCATAGGATATTATGTGCAGTATTATTAATGTTGGTTGTGGAAATGATCAGTGTGAGGGAAATGCTGTAGCTGTGCTACAAAGTGTGGGTAGCAAAGGATCAGTGCTAGTAAATGGGATGCTTGTCAAGAAGAACACTAGCTGTGTGCTTAACTCGGGTGACGAGGTGGTTTTTGGGTTGTTTCTTGGGAATCATTATTATGTATCCTTCTAGTTTTTCTAGTTGAATGTCATTCTTTCCTCCCTCATTTTTATTTTATAAAGGAGCAGTATCAAAATTGTCTGTTACATCCTTGACTTATTCTGGCATAGATTTTTCAGCAACTAAATACTGAATTGGCTGTTAAGGGTGCAGAAGTTCAAAATTGTGCTGGGAAATTTGTGCAGATTGATAGGAGAAATCGAGACCCTTCAGCTTTGGATGGGGCTTCCATCTTGGCTTCTCTTTCTAGCCTCAAACATGATCTTACAAAATTGAAGTCTCCATCTCAGGCTTCCAATAAACCTCACCATGTTACTGATGTTCCTAATAATTCTGTTTTCCATGATGGTACAGGAGCTGAGCTTGATGGTCTCGAAGGCAACTCAGCTCCAAATGTAGGGACTGATAAGGCTTCTGATGTTGGAGCAAGCTACAAAAACTCTTCTATGGATTGTGATCCATATGATGCGGGCACAGAGGCAGGCAATGCAAAACTCTCTGGGGTGAATGATTTCCTAAGGCCTTTCTTCAGGTTCCCAGCTGGATCTAATTCTAAATTGAATTTGAGCAAAGGTATATGTGAACAGGTATTGGAAGAAAAAAATGGGACGAGGGGGACACAAGCTGCATCAGCTTCGGGTAAGTCTGTGCGCTGTGCAGTTTTTAAGGCAGATGTTGAAGCTGCAATTCTGGATGGAAAAGAAATAGATGTGTCCTTCCACAACTTCCCATACTATTTAAGGTATATTTCTCTTCTATTCTATATTTATTGCAGTGTTATGTTAAAGGTCTTATGACCATATTAATTCTGGTTATCTTTTCTTTTATATATTTATGTAATTGAACCTCCCGCACGTGAAGATTATGTTAGGCAGCCGATAGCCAACATAAAATTTTGTCAAATATCTATGTTACGTAAACATTGATTTGATAATGTTAATCCTAGGTCATTGCCCAAAAGCAACATGCTATATCGCTCGAGTACAATGTCAAATGAGCAAGGCCGCTATCACCACCTAGATGTAGTGAAAAATAAGCAAGAGTTCCCTTATTTGTGTGAACACATGTGAGTAAAGAAGCTAGTTCACCAGTCTAGCATATGAACTGGAAAATAGAATATATACAACCTTACAAGTAAACCAATGGAAATGGTAGACAAAATGATTAGGAGGGTCAATTTTATGTGGATACAAAAAACGAAGCGGGTTGGTGAAAAAGCAAGGGTATAAGATGCTTCAGGATTTAAGAGTTGGTACACCGGTAAGATAAGATTGAGAAATAAGGTGGATATAATTGTAGATAAAGAACGAAAAAATGATGTGATTGATATAAAAAGAGTATTAGATAGGATCACAAGCAGTGTTGTTGATGGTGGCCCATGGTGTTCGCTAGAGATGGCAAAACAGGTCACCCTTCCTGTTTAGTCCAAGCCCACGAAAAGCCTACAAAATTTAAGCAGACACGAGTATACATTGTTTGTCTTAACAGGAAAATTTGCATGCCATGCTTGTTTTAAAGTAGGAATGCAGGCGGTCTGCAAGAAAAATTTGCATGCCATGCGGGCGACAAGTAAAAAAAAGGTTGCAACAATGCATATGTAAAAAGGTGAGAGGAGTGTGATCTATTGCGATGAGAGGTCTCTTCATATTCATCAGCAACATTCGCAATTGGCAGAATAAAAACAAGAGAGGCCTCGTGTTGATTGTTAGAACTTGTAATTTAGGATTAGAGAAAAGAAAATAGGTTGAAGAAGAATTGATGTGATCTTGAATTGTTTCTTTATTATGAATATAGAATCTCAAATGGAAAATTACATCTTTTAAGAAGAATTTCCTAATGTACTTGGTGATTCCTCAATCAGTTACTTTCCCCCTTTTTTCCTACTTTCCAAAAACTACTCCAATACATCAACAACCTTCTATTTATATCCTTGCCCCTCCTAACTAACTAACTGCTTTGTTACAATAAAACTGCTAAAACACAATTACATATTATGCCTATTCCTCCTAACATATATATTCTTAATGTGAGGTCTATCTCTCTTCCTATCAATACCCCCTAAAAGAGCCACCTTGTCCTCAAGGGGAAAGAAGTGAACTTCTCTTGCAACGCAACAACTACCTCCCAAGAGTTATTGCAAGCTGAAAGATGAGCCCATTTCACCAACACTTCAATCTATCCCTGTTGAGTCTCCCTCCATTCCACAATGTCTTCTGGTTCTACTTCTAGCTCATACTCTTCATTTAGTAATGTAGGAAGAGGCTAAGGATCCTGACTAGGTTTTAGAGCCTGCTTTAGTAGAGATACATGAAACACATGATATATTTTAGCATGGTCAGGAAGCTTCAATTTGTAAGCTACTGTGCCAACTTAGCTGTCACCTGATATGGTACCTAGCACCTAGCAGCCAACTTAGCAAAGGGTCTAGAAGCCAATGGTTTCAGCTTATAGGGCTGAAGTTTAATATAAACCCAATCCCCCTCCTGAAACTCTATCTGCCTTCTACGCTTATTAGCCTGCTTCTTCATTTGGTCTTGTGCCTTCAATAAATTCTGTTTGAGTTCTCCCAGAATAAGGTCCTTCTACTGTAACAATTAATTTGCATCTTCTACCTTGGATGGAAATTCCCCAGCCTTAATCAACATGGTTCGATCCTTGCCATAAAGTGCCTTGAAAGGTGTCATACTAGTAAAGCTGTGATAGGTGGACTTATACCAAAATTCAACCCAAGACAACCACAAAACCCACTATTTTGGCCTTGACCCTACAAAGCATCTCAAGTAACTTTCCAAACACCTATTAACCACCTCTGTCTAACCATCAGTTTGAGGGTGATAGGAAGTGCTGAATTTCAACTGAGTACAAGCCATCTTGAACAATTCCTTCCAAAAGTTGCTTAAAAAAATTGGGTCTCTATCAGAGACTATAGAGGAAGAAAACCCTTGCAATCTTACTACCTCATTTACAAATAAAACAACTACTTCCTTGGCAAAAAGAGGATGACCCAAAGCATAAAAGTGAGCATATTTAGTAAGCCTATCAACCACTACTAAGATAGTATCTTTACGCTGAAACCTTGGAAGGTCTCTAATGAAATCCATGGAAACATCCATCTAAACTTGAGTGGGAATTGACAATGGTTGCTATAATCCTCTAGGGCAGGGTGAAATATTTGTTCTTTTGACAAATATCCCATTCTTACACAAACTTCTTAATATCACTATTCATTCCAATCTAGAATAAACAACTGGCTACCCTTGTATAAGTTTTGAAGAATCTAGAATGACCCCATAGGAGTTTCATGACACTCCTTCAAGATGATGAGAATTTTGTTGGAGTCTCTGGTGCTATGATAAGATCCTCAATCACCTGCTTCCAATTAGGATCTTGTGTTACCTCTTGAGTCCAATCATCTATTTCAGATAAAGATACCAATGAAATGACAGCACACATTTCTCTTCTAGAAAGAACATCAGCCACAGAATTCTCCCTCCTTGGTTTGAATTGAATCTCAAAATCCATACCATAAAATTTCACTGCCCATTTGAATTGTTCTGCTGTGAACAGTCTTTGGTCATTGAGGAATTTAAGGCTTCTTTGGTCAGTTCTGATGATGAAGTGCCTACCCAACAAGAGGTGTCTCCATCTCGTACAACTTGCACCAAGGTCATCAGTTCCCTTTCATAAACAGACTTTTGTTAAGCCCTCAATGATAATCCTTGACTCCAAAAGTCTAGAGGTCTACCCCCTTGTATTAGAACAACCCCTATTCCCTTGCTAGAAGAATCAGTTTCTACTACAAAAGTTTGAGAGAAATCAGATACTGCCAATAGGGGAAGACTTGCCATAGCTGCCTTCAAGGCTTAAAAAGCCTCAGTAGCCTTTTCAGTCCATTTGTAATTATCCTTCTTTAAGAGTCCAGTGAGGGGTTTAGCTATTTTACCATAATCTCTAACAAACCTCCTATAGTACCAAGTAAGACTCAGGAATTCCCTCAATCCCTTGATATTATTTGGTATTGGCCAAGAACACATGGCTTCAATCTTTGACTGATTCTACCTCCTGGCCTGAGATAACATGGCCCAAATGCTCCAACCTCCCCTGACCAAAAGTGCATTTCTTCTTGTTGGCTATGAGGGAATGGGCTTGTATAACCTCTAAGACCAACTGCAAGTGCTCCACATGAGTAGGGATATCCTTGCTGAATGTCAGGATATCATCAAAGAAGACCAGAAAAACTTCCTTAGGAAAGGCTTCAACACTTAATTCATCAATGATTGGAAGGTGGAGGGTGCACTGGTAAGGTCAAAAGGCATAACCACAAACTCATAATGTCCCTCATGAGTTCTAGAAGCTGTTTTTTCTATGTCTTGATCTCTCATCCTAATCTGGTGATAACCAGATTTTCGGTCCAATTTAGAAAAAACCTGAGTCCCCCTAACTCATCCAACAAATCTTCTATAATAGGGATGGGAAACTCATACAAAATCTCCAACCCCCATTATTCTTCTTGACCAAAATGATAGGACTAGAGTAGGGACTGATGCTTGGTTTTATTACCCCTGCCTGCAACATCTCTGTTACCAGTTTTTCAATTTCATTTTTCTGGTAGTGTGGATACTTATAGAGTTTGAAATTAGGTATGTTGGCCCCTTCCTTGAGGTAGATGGCATGATCTTGCCCCTTTCTAAAAGGAAGACCTTAAGGATCTGCAAACACATCTTCAAACTGTTGCAGAACTGCTACCACCCCTTCTAGCACATCGTGAGAAGAAGTGGGGTAGCCTTAGATCCAACATAATGCAACATCAATCCCTCTCTTTCTTCCTTCAGTACTTGCTTAAAGGCTCCCAATAAGAGTTGAGTCTTGGTCAAGGCTGGATGTCCCTTGATTTTGTGAATTATTCCTTCCATTCTTAAAGTAAGCTCAAGCTTGCCAAAATCTGCTTTCACCTCCCCTAGGCTAGCTAGCCATTCAAGACCTAATACCACATCTACTCATTTCAACCCAAATAAATAGAACTCTTGAGTTAACTCAAAGCCTTGAAATACAAGCTTTAACTGAGCACATTTCCCTTGGCAGTGTACGTACCTTATGTCTATCCCCTACTTCTACTACATACCTAGGGGTGGCTTATACCTCCAGCTTCAATTTGCCCAACAATTCTAAGGATATAAAGTTGTGGGAAGCCCCACAATCAATTAGTATCACTACCTCCTTACCCTCCAAACAACCAACCACCTTCCAAGAGTTTGTAGAGGTTATTCCTGCCATAGCCCAAAGGGACAACTGTAGGGAATGCAGGTTAGCCACTACGAACTCTTCACTATCCATCTCCTTTTCATCATTTTCTTCCTCCATCAAAATCATTCTGAATTGTCTGTTTTTGCATCTATGCTCCTTGATATAAGGCTCTTCACACCTGAAGCATAACCCTTTTTTTCCTCTTTTCTCTCAATTTAGCTCTAGTTAAATGTTTGAACACTCCTCCTCTGCCCCTATTACTATCCACTATTTGGGCACCACTCATATTAACAGAAGCACTACTAACAGAAGATTGCTCAGGCTTCCTCTCTGACCGAGGCTTTGACTCAAGTTACAGATCTACTAGGAAGATTAGTTCTAGTAAATCCAGTGGATCTAGTATAACTACTATTCTTTACTTTCTTCTCTTCTATCATAAGGGATTTTTGAATTACCTCAGATAGATTAAGATGCTCTTACAACCTGACTTCAGCCTTAATCTCTTCTTTGAGGCCATTCAAGAAGATGTGCTTGACAAATTCTAGGTCAATTTCTCTGAGGGCTCCTACATACTTCTCAAACTCTTCTACATAATTTAAAATGTATATGTTAGGAGGAAAGCATTGGCAGTTCAAGGACAAACATTTTAACCCTATTCCTTCTACATAATTTTTGTCATCAGCTTCCACCGTCATGGCGGTCCTAAAGTACCAAATGATCGATGTCATCATTTAAAATGTTTGTCAAAATAGTGAATAGAGTTTGGCCTTGAACTGCCAATGCTTTCCGCCATGACCAGAATTCGGTAACAGTGATCACAAGATAAAATTTTGGGTGGATTTAGAAGGTGCAGCCCATGGATTATCTTTAGGTGAAAAATTTCTAGAGAGGATCTCAATGGATAATTCGAAATCAATTTCTAGCTTTAGCTTTGTATGTTCTATCTTCCTTTCTTCCGATGTGAGTTCACAATGGCATAAAAGTTGGCATTTAATTTTGAACTAGGTATTGAAGTTTCTGGGATTAATTTTTTCTTAAGTAAAATTAAGACTAATCGCTATTTATATGACTTGATTTGGTCCTTCATGTATTTTTGCTTGAAGTCATTCCTAGAGCATCTTTTTTGATGGGTTACCTGATTATAATTACCTTTTTGCAGTGAGAATACAAAAAATGTCTTGGTTGCAGCATGCTTTATACACCTAAAGCATAAAGAACATGCAAAGTATACCACAGATCTTACAACCATAAACCCTTGTATTCTACTCTCGGGACCTGCAGGTATGTGTGTTGCACTATTGCCCTCCTTTATTTTAATTTTACTTTTTTTGTTTAACTTCTTTACCTTTAAACTCATTGTATCCCTCAAGTGCCAAATTTTGTTTTTCTGCAGGATCAGAAATATATCAGGAGATGCTGGTGAAATCACTCGCAAATTACTTTGGAGCGAAATTGCTCATATTTGATAGCCATTTGCTTTTGGGTGTAAGATAAAGTTTCCTTGTTGGTCTGATACTGGGATCAATCCATGCATACCTTTTACTGAATTATTCCATGCTGTTGATGCATCGTTGAACTAATCCTTTTACTTAAAACCACGGTAATGAATCTTCATTGGTTGTGTGTTGATAGGGTTCATCTTCAAAGGAGGCTGAGCTCCTCAAAGATGGATTCAATGCTGAAAAATCATGCAGTTTCTCGAAGCAAACTCCTACAGCCACAGACATGGCTAGCATGGATCCATCAACTAGAGACACAGATACACCTAGCTCTTCAAATGCACCTACTCCACATGGGCTTGAGTCTCAACCTAAGTTAGAAATTGATAGTGTGCCACCTACCTCTGGGACAGCTAAAAGTTGTTTGTTTGAACTAGGTATGTCATCTTCTGCCTTTTTCTCCCATCTTTATAGAGCCTTAATTTTATCTGAAAGTGTTGGTTTCCATTTATTATCATGCAGGTGACAAGGTAAAATATATCTTATCATCTTCTTCAAGGTAAACGTTACTAGTCAACTGTTCTGAATTGGTTTCTATTTCACGTCGATACACATTGTTTTGTTTGCATCGTCTTTTTGCATGTATCAAAATAACTAGAGAGCTTGTGTTGCCTATTATGATTATATACATGATGTGTACTAGTTAGTGTATTGATTGGATGGAAATTTTTTCACCAAAGTTGAATGATTGTAGCACGAAGCCATCACTCTTTATTTCAACATGGCAATCCAACTTGGAGCCTTTTTACTTTAAATACCCAATTATGCAATATTGACAATGAGTAGATTATACTACTTATGGGAAATATGGGAATTGCACCATTAGAAGGGGTAGGAAAATTAATTTTCTTCTCCCTTTTGGTATTCATATAAGTTTGGGGCAAGAAAATTAAGAGACAAAATATCATTTTCAGCAATAACTAACTTTAACTACGATATCCGAATTTTGTGTAGTTCAGAATACTATAAGAATCTTCATTAAATTTCTCTCCACATTGTTATTTCCATTTTTATTAGAATTCTAGTCCAGTATTATTTTGTGTTAAATTCCTCCTTGTTAACATTTGTTTAAGACAATGTAATGTAACTTTTACATCTAATTTCCATTCCTTGCAAAACCATTTCTATCCAAAACAAAGTACAAGTGTTTGTATTTTGTCATAATTTTGCTTCATAATTGTACTTGCACATATAGGGGTCCTCCTAATGGATGTCGTGGAAAGGTTGTCTTGGTTTTTGAGGATAATCCCTTGTCCAAAGTTGGTGTAAGATTTGATAAACCCGTACCTGATGGAGTTGATCTTGGAGGTGCCTGTGAGGGTGGTCAAGGATTTTTCTGCAATGGTACTGCCTTGTCTGATAAATTTTTGAGATCTTTTATATTATTTTATCTTTGAGCATGATTTTGGTTCTAGATTTTGAAGCAGTCTTTTTCTTTCTTTCCAGTTACTGATCTTTGCTTGGTAAATGGCGGCGTTGATGAACTGGACAAAATACTTATTAATGCGTTGTTTGAGGTTGCCTTTTTACTTCATCCTCTGGTCTAAAAAGGTTTACTTCTAATCATATTGTGCTTCAATTTTACAATAACAATTGATATGTTTTTTGTTTCAGATTGTGTTTAGTGAAAGCAGAAGTGCACCTCTCATTTTGTTCATGAAAGATGCAGAGAAGTCTATAATAGGAAACGGTGATCCATATTCATTTAAAAGTAAGCTTGGAAAGCTTCCGGACAATGTGGTGGTCATAGGTTCACACACTAACAATGACAGTCAGAAGGAGAAGGTAATTTTTCCCTTTTTTTGATAGGCAAATTTCTGTTTTGTTTTATTTTAAACGGGAGGGAGAGAGCAAACTGCTGGGGTTTGAGCTCAGGTGCCACACGTAATGTCCCACAGCTCTATCACATGAGCTGAGTCATTGGTTTCCTTTTATTTCTTTATAAATGTTTTTAATGGTTACTATTTTGTAATTCTAAAATGGCATGCACGTTGAAGCATTAGAAGCTTTGAGATTTATAATATTGCAGAAACAGTTTTTTAACAGCCCATTGCAAGATAATATGGGTTAAGTTTTCTATGTATACCATTTGGGTTTGGTTTAGGTGCATGACTGCATGCAGTTTTGTTGAATGGATTTATGAGAGACCAAAGTTCTGTATGTTTATTATGTATGAGCTATATATATATATATATCTGGTCTTCTTTTAATAATTAAGAAACTTCAAAAGATTTGCATGCATTTGAAGATACAAATTGGATATCCTGTATATTTGATCCTTTGAATTTCCCTCTCATCTCTGGTCTATATAAGTGATTATGTCATATATAACTAATTTTCCCTTGCAGTCGCATCCTGGGGGTTTCCTTTTTACAAAGTTCGGCAGCAATCAGACTGCCCTTCTGGACTTGGCTTTCCCTGTAAGAGCGTTATTTCCTTTTGAGTCCATTCTTCTATTGCAAACAGAGAAAAATGAATTGCATGTTTATGCATTTATTTCCTTTGTATGTGTTTGTTTTAATCTGTGAAGTATGGATTCGTCGAACACCCTCGCACTGACACGTATCTGACATGGATATGTTCGAATTCACGAAGGATACGTATCCGAAGAGTATCCAAAAATTAAAAAAATAAAATAAAATAAATAAATATCAAGACACATATCAGATTCGTTTTCAATAAACACTAACTTATTTAAAGGCCACAAAAACTCATACCAACATACGTCACACTGCTTTGACCCTCCGATAGCCGGTCCATCATACCGACTCTCCGATCCACAACATCGCTATCAAGAAGGAGATGAAATTGATATTATTTTTGTTTCTAGGGCTAGATAATAAGTAATTTTATGAATTATTCTCCTATATTTTCTAGTTTTGGTACTTGGAATTTTGGAGGACAATGATTTTCAATTTCCATTATATTTTTTGGATATTTTAATTTACACTTACAATTTTATTATATTTTATGTGTTTTTTATTATTTTATACACTTATTCTTGAACGTATCATATCCTATATTTTAGAAAAAATGCGTGTCGGCATATCAGATACATATCGTATCTGACACACATATCCATATCCGTGCTTCATAGGTTTTGATGTCTTCTTACATGCAACGTAATGAAAGTTCTTTCAGGTTTTCTCAACTAGTAGTAATATCACATCTCTTTAATTTTTTTAGGATGGATTTGGAAGATTGCATGAAAGGGGAAATGAAGTCCCAAAGCCAAACAAAACTTTGACTAAGCTTTTTCCAAATAAAGTAACAATTTTCACGCCACAGGTATGTGCAGTCGATAGTGTTTCATCAAAAAAATTCTCCTATATGATGTTAGCTTAACAATATGTTTCTTGTTCTAGGATGAGGGGCTTTTAGCATCTTGGAAACAGCAACTCGATCGAGATGTTGAGACTCTCAAAATCAATGCAAATTTGCACCATTTGCGCACAGTATGTATCTTATAATTTTAGTTCAAACTACATTTTTGGTATTTATTTAATTTCTATTAAAAACCGTAAACTGATATATTTGGTGTCCAAAAACAATGTTTTGATGGATATATGACATTTTCTTGTAGAGTTTCATTATAAAAACTAAGCTATTTTGTTCATTGAACCCCCACCTTCCATTTTGGTTGTGGTACTACTATTAATTGCCAGCAAGTGCACGATTTGTTTTGGCTTTGATCTGAGTTGGTGATTATTTATGTTGATCAATGTTACATGGCAGATTAATTGAAGTTTTAAATCCTAGTAGATAAATTTTGTACATCAGATAACTTTTTGAGCTAGGACTTCTTCTTGAAAAGGGTGTATTCTTTGAACTTCTTGTTCTAAAGTGTCCAAGGCAATATTTATAGAATTGATGGTTACATAAATTATTTTGCTGATTATGGAAGCTTCAATATAATTTATGTTCATACATTCACCATTATTTTCTATTAAAAATGGTAAATGTATGTATGTTGACAGAGAGATATGGGTAATTTTGCTATGTTTAACCTGAGCCTTATTATTGCTATTTGCTAATCCCATCTGTTCAGTGAAAAAATCATGGCCTATCACAAGACTAACTGTAAAAATAATGTTATGTTTATGAGTCTTTGTATACAGGAAATGCAATTTTGGCAATACAAGATTTAGTTTGCTATGTGATTCTAGATGTTTGTAGTACGACCTTAGATTTTATGAGACTAAATGGGCACTAGGGCCTCAGTTCACTACTTAAATTTCTCTTAGACTTGTAAACTTTATTCTTCCTTGGCACTAAAGTTCTTATTTTTGTACATTTTTCCTGCCTTTTAGTATGACTGTTACTGTTGTTGTTCTTCTGAAACCTGTTTAACATGTATCCTTGATCACTGGCTGCAAAAGTTACGGGCTTAAATACTAGGTAGTCAATTGCAGATAGCAATTGACCCCAAAACACTATAGCTACAACTAAGAAAAGTTATAAAAGTAATTTATAGCCTACACATAAATATAAAAAAGTACTAAAATACATCAACTTAAAGATTGTTTTCTAGCCATCAAATCATCAATTTCTTGCACTTATGCTTCTGCATCATCAAAACAGTCACTTAACTCACCAAAAAAAATTGCATCTGTGTCAGACTTTTTTCTTGATAAAAGCATCCATAATCTGTTTTTTTATGTCTGCTGGGATTTCCTTGCAAACATTTCACTCCCATTTGGTGTTTCGTGGCTCTGGTTATCCCACCAGTACTGGCATGGCCACAAAAATTACAAATGACAGTCTTTTTATTGTTAGGGTCTTTTATGTGATTCCTATACCATATCAATGTTATTTCCAACGAGTGTCAGCAACACATCATTGGGAGTGGCTGTGGAAGTGAGAGGTTAAGATGAGGCCATGATTGAGGGAAATTTAGAGAAGAGAGGAGTAGTTCTGCATAACTGGAGTAATTCTGCAGAATTGGAATAATGAAGCAGAGAGGAGTAATGAGGCAGAGAGGAGTAGTAGAGAGGAGCAACGAAGCAGAAGAAATGGAGGAGTTTTAAATGAGGGGAAGAAATGGAAAGAGTTATTAGTTTTCAAGTTTTACAGCATGTGTGTTTTAAATGAGGGAAAGAAGTGGAAGAGTTTTTTTTATCAAAAACCCTAAAGAACTAATAGCTAAAAAATAAGGACAAAAAAGATATTTCTCATTTAAAAATTAGGGTTTCACTTACCTTTAACCTGTAGAAGGTTCTGGATTGCGAAATGGGTCGCAAAATGGAGCATGACTCGGCCCGCAACATCCGCGATGGCAAGCTGCACGGCTATCAGCTGTTTCGTCGCGGAGAAGGGCCGACAACCTCCGCGACACTGCTATTGCGTGCGATTGACTACACTGCTTAAATAGAAGGATGTGAGCAATTCTCTGAAGCACAGACTCGTCTAACACCCTCACGTGTCGGTGTCCGACACGAATATGCTCGGATTCGCAAAGGATACGTATCCGTAGAGTATCCAAAAATTAAAAATAAAATAAATAAATATCAAGACACGTATCAGATTCGTTTTCAATAAAATATAGGATAAATAGATTTGTTTTCAGTAAAATAGGATAAGATAGATTTGTTTTCAATAACCACCAACTTATGTAAAGGCCACAAAGACTCATACCAACATATCGTCACACCGCATTGACCCTCCGATAGTTGGTCCACCATACCGACTCTCCGATCCACAACATCGCCATCAAGGAGGAGATGAAATTGATACTGTTTCTGTTTCTAGGGCTAGATAATAAGCAATTTTATGAATTATTCTACTATATTTTCTAGTTTTGGTACTTGAAATTTTGGAGGATAATGATTTTCAATTTCCATTATATTTTTTACTTTGGATATTTTGATTTACACTTATAATTTTATCATATTTTATATGTTTTTTATTATTTCATACACGTATCCTTGAACGTATCGTATCTCATATTTTAGAAAAAATGCGTATCGACGTAGCGAATACGTATCGTATTCGACACGTATCCGTATCCGTGCTTCATAGGTGAGCATGACTAAAAACATGAGGAAAAATAAGTAGAGGAGTATGGAGTGTTGCAGGAATTATACAACCTTGGTAAAGGAAGTTAAGCCTGTATTTTGATTTTTGAATATTTATACTGTTTAGTACTCTTGATGACAATGTAGTCCATTATCTCATAAAACTTTGGAGTTTCTCACACGTGGACTAGGACAGACCACTATCTCATATTGCGATTTTGACTTTGTTAAGATGAGAAATAGGACAAATTTCAAATAACAAGAAGGTAGACAAACTATAGTTTAATGTGCTATGTTAATTGGTGTGGTTGATTCACTTAATTGTCTTCTGTCACTTACCATTCTGTTTCCTTTTTCCCTTGTTAAATACATCACATTCTAACTTCCAAGGTTTCAGGTTGTAGATGGTTGTCCATGTTGAACTGTGTAGTGACATGAATGTTTTATTGTGTATAATAATTTACCCTTCGTGTTCTCAACTTACAATTATAAATCATTGAATTTTCTATATAGGTTTTAAGCTGTTATGGAATGCAATGTGAAGGACTTGAGACCTTGTGTATTAAGGATCAGACACTTACAAATGAAGGTATGTCCTACCACTAAGTGCTTAGTGTTTGTGATCTGCAGCTTAAATCTCCCTTCTACATAATGTTTGATATATTGCAGATGTAGAGAAAATTGTTGGCTGGGCTTTAAGCCACCACCTCATGCAGAGTTCTGAAGTTAATCATGATGCAAAGCTTGTGTTGTCTTGTGAAAGGTAATTAACCAGCTTGCACTGTTATATATACTCTATTTTAACCTTCATACTTGTTATGTCGTTGACCATTATTCAACCTACCAGTATCCAGTATGGAATTGGGATTTTACAGGCTATCCAGAATGAGTCACAGAGCATGAAGCAGTCTCTTAAGGTGATTTTATTATGATCTTTTCCTGCTTGGATTGTAGTACATGGTGTCAGCTGGTATTTTATTCCCACTTATGTATTATTTCACAAATGCTGTATGTATTCTAAATCATCGTGCTTCTTGGGTCGTATGAAATCAGGATGTTGTAACAGAAAATGAGTTTGAAAAGAGTCTTTTGGCTGATGTTATTCCACCTAAGGACATTGGTATTACTTTTGATGATATTGGAGCTCTTGAAAATGTCAAGGATACAATGAAGGAATTGGTTATGCTTCCTTTACAGAGGCCTGAGCTTTTTTGCAAGGGGCAACTAACCAAGGTTTTTTTTTACTTTAAATATTAAATTGCATTTTATTGTATAATATATTCATGACTAAATTTACTTATTAATCCCCCAATATAAGACATCCAGGCTAAATTTGGGGCTTCTATGAGGCCATACATTGATCTCTTCAATCTACACAGCTAACCTTCTCCCCTTAAGAAACAAACTTTGGTGGTTTCTCCATATACACCTCTTAGTGCCAAGTCACCATTGGCAAGGTGTTTTTGATATCCGATTGATACAACTGCCAACGGTGACTAGCTTTAAGTGAGTTGAATAACTGAAAAGAAGCAAGCTTAGCAACCAGAGAAATGTGTCAGAATAATCAACACCATAAGCAAGCCACAAAACCATCAGGCTTGACTTTGACAATGTAAACCTACTTAGATTCATTCACCTGTTTAGATATTATGTTCCAGGAATACATCTCCATCTAACAGATAGAATCCATCCCTCATCTGACAGGGCCTCAGTAACAGTGGTAGGAATAGTGAGAGTCAAGAGCAGTTGCAAGGGACTTTACTGAGCTAGATAAACCATCATAGGTGACAACAGAAGAAATTGCATAGGTACAAATACACTTACCTTTTCCAAGAGCATTTGGGAGACCAAGACTATACTCAAAAGGAGCTGGTGAGAGGAAAAGGGACTGTAGTAGGTCATGTTAACAGAGACAAGATAATAGATAAAGTCAGGAGAATAGCATCTTTAAATCTATTGACTGCAAGTATAACCTAGGTAGATACACTTGAGAGAATCAGGATCCAACTTAGAGACCCAAGGATGAATAACTTGGACAAATCAAGTCCACCAAAAAAAACTTTTGGGAGCAAGAGCAAATAAGGACCGAGAAGGGGAAAAGTGAACACTGCATAGTATATTTATTATAATTTTGCAAATAGACAAGAGATTTATAAGAAAGCTTCATAGACATAAGACTTGTGATAAAGGAAGGGAAGGAGTAGGATAGGCGGTGCCACTACTGACTATCAGAGCAGAAAAACCAATAGCAGAAGTGGCACTAGGTAATAGAAAGAAGAGTGAAATGTAGAAAGAATACCTGCATTACCGATCATGGATCTGTTGCATCTGAACCAATGACCCAATTGTGAGAGTAAGTAAGACAAGTAATGGGATTATCTCGTTGAATGAGATAGTAGTAGATGAAGTGGTAATTGTCTGTGAAGCTCATAATCTAGTAATCTAGTATAGACATCATATTTAGCATCAGACATGGTGATAGTTTTGAGAACCTGCGTCGGAGTAGATAAGGGTAAAAGGCCTTGATACTATGTAGGTTTCCTAACAACTTGTCATTAATAGTTTGACCAAAAGCTGAAATCACCCTGAGTGGGAATGATCATCTGCCATCACAAACAAATTCTGTAATACCAATCAAACAAAGGGTCAAGTGCCGTTACCTTCAAAACTCCAAAACAGAAGTCTAACTCACTAACGCCAACTATTGATGACAAAAGATGCTTCAGAACACCAAACATGAACAGAGCTTCAACCCAGCTCTGAATATCGTTAACATCCAGAACCTGGATGTCGAAGAAAGTACTAGTGCAACACAAAAAACACAGGAAGCACACTAGGCCGGAAAAAAGCACATCAACCTAGGACAAACCCTTGCTCCCGAGGCCGGGACACATTTAGTTGCAGTATTCTGGCCAGTAGCAACTTTGCCTGCCACAAAGACCACCTGCAGCACCATGACCATGACTCAGTTGACGTTGTATGAAAATCACGCTCAAACTGCTGAAAAACTAGCAAAATTGTGTTCATCGGTACTAGTCTGTGTTTTAGGGTTTCTCTAACTTAGCTCCTGATACCATGTTAGAGGAATTTGGGAATGAGAATAACTAACTTGCTAGCTTCCCTATCTACATATATATACTGAGAGATATTAGTCAGTCCAAGCGACATAAGTCCATGCCAATAACACATAATATCCAGATTCCAGAATAGTGGTTCTCTAAAATTTACCTTCTCTGCTTTTTTACCAGTTTGTTGGCTAACTGATTTTATTCAGCTTTTCATTGGATTTACTATTCTAATGCCCTTTTGATATCTTATCATTTTTAGCCGTTATGCATGGTATAGGCCTCTCTGCAAGATATGTAACATGTTTATATTCTGCCATGAAAGCTAAAAACGTCATATGCAGTTGGTTTTAAGAAACTGCCTTTTAGGAGAACTTGTGATGCTTTGCTTCCACAAGCATTGACACATATTTTTATTTTTGTACAAATCACTACAAAAATTATGTAATTTTTATCTTTAAATGACCCACTCCTTGTCAAAATTGCTTACGTACTATGAACTCTCTATACCCGGATTTCTCACTGTGAATTACCTTTTGGTACAGCCATGCAAGGGTATCCTATTATTTGGACCCCCTGGAACTGGTAAGACAATGCTTGCGAAAGCAGTTGCTACTGAAGCAGGTGCAAACTTCATTAATATTTCCATGTCAAGCATTACGTCTAAGGTTTAGACTTGCTTCATTGACTGTATTTTAATATCTCCTTTATCAGTTTGTTATTCGGGTTAACTTGTATCCTTTCCCCTTTTTGATTCAGTGGCTTGGTGAGGGTGAGAAATATGTAAAAGCTGTTTTCTCCCTGGCAAGTAAAATTGCTCCTAGTGTTATATTTGTTGACGAAGTAAGCCTTTTACATGAAATGTTGGTGGATTTTGTATTAGTTCATCAGTTGACGAATAAATCACAGCGAAGAGGTTTGATTTCTTGTATAGGTTGACAGCATGTTGGGCCGGAGGGAAAATACTGGGGAGCATGAGGCCATGCGAAAGATGAAAAATGAATTCATGGTTAACTGGGATGGCTTACGTACAAAGGAAACTGATCGAGTTCTTGTGCTTGCAGCCACAAATAGGCCTTATGACCTTGATGAGGCTGTCATACGGAGGTTGCCGCGGAGGTGAATACCATATTCACTGCACTTTAAATCCCCCTTTTTCATTCTTTTTTTTGGGGAAAAGGGGTTAATGGGACTGGAAGATGTTGAAGTTTTCTTAATCTTTGGTGTTCTGCAGATTAATGGTAAATTTGCCTGATGCTCCAAATAGAGCAAAAATATTAAAAGTTATACTGGCAAAAGAGGACTTGTCTTCTGATGTTGACATGGAGGCAATTGCAAGTATGACTGATGGATATTCTGGAAGTGATCTTAAGGTTATAGGTGTTCTTTCTCCTTTTATCCTAAACTTTTTAAACTGATGATGTTAGTTGGTCGATATTTGGGGTGCCTTCATGCGTTCTCTTCTTCTATTGCAGAATTTTTGTGTAACTGCTGCACACCGTCCCATTAAAGAATTATTAGATAAAGAAAAGAAGGTATGGTTTTTCTGTATTGGGTGTGTTATCCGAGTGCTGGGTTTGGGTCTCTACTTCAACGAGTTTGTCATTCTCGTCGATTGTGATGTTATTGGTAGAATAGTTCATGTTTACATGAATCATTCCATCATGGTTGCATTAATCATTCATTTTTTGTCTAATTTGTTTGATGCATGACAGGAACAAGCTGCTGCTCTAGCCGAAGGTAGACCTGCTCCAGCATTATGTGGAAGTGCAGATATCCGATCTTTGAAGATGGAAGACTTTAGACATGCTCATCAACAGGTATATATGTATATGAAACGGAAATCTCTATCTATACAACCTTCTTCTCCTGCCCTTCAGACCTCCAAAACAACATTAACTTTTTGTCATACTGATGCAGGTATGTGCAAGTGTTTCCTCCGAATCCGTAAATATGACTGAGCTTTTACAATGGAATGAACTATATGGTGAAGGTGGCTCAAGAAGAAAAAGCTCACCCAGCTATTTCATGTGAGAGTCTCCTCTGTACAGATGTTTATCCTCATTACCAACTCCATGTTCCTGCAGAGCTGTTTTCTTTATAAAATGAAATATAGGTTTTATATTTTTCCTTACCTGTGTGATGGTGGGTTTTTAAAGGAATGGAGCCTGTTACAGAAATTTGGCCAGGTTCCATTGCTTTTATTTTGTTCCTAATCCCCCATGCCCCCACCACAGAAGACTCCTGTGGAAATTTTAAGTTATATAAGTGTCTTATTAGAGGAAGAAAGTGATAACAGTCATAAAACCCTCTGGAAATATTTATTGTCATTACTAATGGAATTGGTGAAACAATAAAGCATTTAATGATCGTGTTTATATAATGTTTTATGTACATGTCATTCATCTTGCATCTCCATTTGGTTATCTCCCTATGTACCCAAGCCATTTGGAAGGGAATAAAGGGAAATAGAAGGATTCAAAGTAACCTTATAAATATATTTTATGACTCTGAAGTTTTTTATTTTCCTTCATTCCTCTTAATAATCCAACTCAAACGTGTATTCATAATAAATCTTCATTGTTTTTTCACAATAGAGTTTAACATTTTATGTTCATTGATATAATTCTAGATATGCTGGTAGTATTTGGTCTGAATATTTGAATACTATAATCAAGTGTGCTAGCAAAAAGGGGTCGAATAATGGATGTTATATTGATGCTAAGACTAACAATTTTGGTCTACCATAAATGATAGTTATTTTTTCGCAGAACAAAACTTAGGTACCTGTGTATTAATTATTTTATAAGCAATTAATAAGGCGACTGAGAAGTAGAATTCATGTTTTTATTGGGGAAGGAATATGAAAATTGTGTACGTGACCCCGGATGATGGTTACCCAATAAGCTATTATATTTTGAGTATTTTGAGTATAGTTAGTGTAAAAATTTATATATAATTAATATATTATTTACTATTTATATGTATTATTTTGTTGAAGAATCATGATTAAATATGAATGATGAATGTGGTGCAAGGACAATATATAAAACTATATTACAAGTGTATATATATTTTCAAAACAATGATTTTTGGTGTTACTCAATAAGCTTGGGGAAAGAAAGTGTTATATATTTGATTTGATATAGCTTTGTATCCTTATTAAACAAGACATTCGTCACATCTCATTTTGACTATTTGTATTACATGGAAATTTTCCTAAATGGGTGAAAACTTGGGAATGTATAGTGTATTAAGCTGTATCGTATTGGCTAGTTTAACTGGAAAATTGGAGAATCATAACCCTTATCGGTATGGGATGATTGTTATATCGAATATGCACCAGAACTGGTGGAAACCGACCAAAACTGGTTGGTATACCTTAAAACTGGTGAACCGGAACCGGCTAAGTTGGTACTAAATTGAACGGTTGTTGCATTTTAAAAAAAAAAAGAGTCAATTTGATCACTAAACCAATTGTTTTCCATGTTCACCATTGTGTTTGCTCTGGCGTCCAATTTTAAGTTTCTTCTTGTCGTCGCATATAACTTAATCACTTTTATTTTTGTGAAGAAAAAGTGAAAGACAGAGGGGAGAGAGATGTTTGGAGAAATAAGGGAAAAGAACACAGGCACACAAACAAGAAAAAGTGAGAGAGAGAAGGAAGAGACACTTTGGTGAAACAAGGGAAAAGAACATAGCCACATAAACTCATGAAGTTTTATAATATGATTGATACATGGAAAATTGTAATTGGAAGAAGTTGATTTTTTTTGTTATTTGGATTTAATTATATTAGATTCTAGATTGAGTTTGGTTTGACTTGTTTCTTACCATGAGAGTAACTTTTATGTTATAATATTTGATTTGTAAAAATATATTATACTATTACATATTTTAATTAAGTTATTTTAAAATTTAACGTTTTTTTTTATCGAAGTCTTTAAATAATTTTGCTGATGAAAAGAAAATAATTCTTTAAATGAGAATAATTCTTAAAGTTGTTTGTTTATATGAATTTTGAGTAAATTATAAATATGAATTATAAATTTGAGTATCTATCAATTTAGTTTTTTTATAAATATAAGCAGATATGTCCAATACTCTGACCGATTTGATATATACTAATTGATATAGTTTTAATAACTGTAGTGAATTATATAGAAATTAAAATTGTTTTTTCGTCTACCTCAATTTCTACTGTTGTAAAAATTATGTCTTACAGAACTAATGTAACTACCGTCTATCATAAGACAGTGATTTTTTTGTACGATAATTAGTCAACAACCTTAGGAATGCAAAAGTTGTAAATCATTATTTGATTTGATAGGGTTTTATGGTAAAATCACATCTACTATATTCCACAAAAATGTAGCACTAATTTATATATAAAATAATTATTGCCATGAATTATAAAATTTATGTACATATAAAATGATCATTATATTTCAATCAGTAAATTTATAATAAATATTATTATAAAATATATGATTATAAAAAATAAATAGTATAATAGGTATAAAGTATTTAATTAAAAATTAATTTATAAATACATGATTATAAACTATTTTATGTACCCATTGTGAGTATTTTTACAGATATTCATGGACGAGTATTTTTGTCATACCTATATACTTGAGTATTTAATTTTATGTTCACATCTACTATCTTATTATTAACTGATTATTATGAAGTGATAAAACTAGAAACTCCAACAACTTGATATTTGCTACTTATGTATACATTTAGTCATTCTTAGAGTAGAAAGAGATGGGAAATAGAATGAGAAAAGAGAAGTAGAGGAGAGAAAGAACATCTTTCTCTCCTTTGGTTGAGGAGAAAGTTTATGAAGAGAGAGTAAAATATTTATTAGGCCTACCAAATTTCTTCCTCTTATCATGTGAACGGGAAATGGGAGAGGAAGAGTGGGGGAGAAAAAAGACTTCTCTCCCTTCAATTTTTATACAACCACACAATACAAAAACACTACATTTCTATCTCTTTCTTTCTTTTAATTATCTTTGTCACATATCACCAGGTTTCTCTTTTCTATATACCACCCTTTTTCAAACCTTCCATGTCACACACTGTAACACATCTCTTTCGTGCAAAAATCAACCACCCACCAAGCTCAGTATACAAGGATGGTAGAAGAGATGAAGGTTGAATATTAACTTCTGCAGAAAATCATTTCACTACCTCAATGTTCTTTCAAACTGCACAATTAATCTCTTTCTCTCTTTCTCATACTCTTTATATTTATCTTAGACTCACCTCTCTTTCTCTGTTCTCTCTTTTAAATGCATATCCCCTTCTCTTTCTTCCACTTTTTCTTTG
Source organism: Lupinus angustifolius (assembly GCF_001865875.1). Taxonomy (NCBI): domain Eukaryota; kingdom Viridiplantae; phylum Streptophyta; class Magnoliopsida; order Fabales; family Fabaceae; genus Lupinus; species Lupinus angustifolius. The sequence goes on along the minus strand of NC_032022.1, from coordinate 7,859,388 downwards.
TTCCCCACCTTAGCTTTTGTGCCTACCCACTCACTTAAAAGTATATTTTTTCAAATGTATTATTTTTTCTTATAATTTTCTTTCAAGTTCTTGATGTTAACATTCTCATCCTTGAAACTGACATGTGGAATGTAGGTTCTTACGTATGATTTCCCATTAAAACTTATTTACAATGTTTTGGTGTTATTTTGGATATGTTGAAGATGCAAGCATGCATGAATGAGTAAATTGTGTAGGCAAGCATGCATCACATAAATTTTGATGAAGACAAAGGTTGATAAAAGACAGAGTTTGATAAAAACAAAGATCGACAACAATGATTATATATCAAGGTTAAGCTTGGAGGGATGAACAAATCAACAAAAAACAAAGTAAAGACTCAAGTTCAAACAAGATAAAGCAATCAAGAAGATCTAGAAGCTAAGTATTGTATATCTTTATTAGGTCTTAAAATGTTTGCTTAGAAATAGTCTAGGCTAGAATGAACCTCAATGGAAGTCTCACAAGCTAAAAATAATCATAACTAGAATGAGACTTACATGCATACATACATGATCATATGATTTTGAGTGCATTTAAAAAGAGTTTTAAATCATACATCATTCAAAGTCATGTGTCACTCTTTTATAAATCATGTAGGATGTTCATATCATATTGAAATATCTTTTGTAAAACCATTGATCAATTAAGAGATATTTTATTCGATTAAGCATTTAATTCTTGGGAACTAGTTAATTGATTAAGTATGAGTTTAATCGATTAAGGGTTGTTACTATTTCTGTTTTCTGGTATTTTAAAAAATTGTTAATCGATTAAGTTTATGTGATAATCGATTAACTACAACTGAAAACAAAATTATATATTAACCCCAGATTTTCATATTTATTCATAATACATATGAATAGATTTTCATAGAGTTAGAACATATAGACAAAAACAGATTTTACATTGTTCTGAAAAATCACAGCTCTTTCACTTTCATATCTTTAGAGAGATTTTCAAAGTGTTCTATTGAAAAAGAAGAAAGGGTGAATCTTTAGAAAGATTTCCATAAAGCTTAATTGTCAAATCATTTTGTAAAAATAAATCTTGCATCTCACGTTTTCTGTATTCTAAATTGTGAGATTTGTAGAGGGGTTCTTAGATTGTAGAAGAATGTTTAATTTTACACATTAAGGTGCACAAATAAATTGAAAGATTTTAGACAAGGAAACAACATATTCTCTTGGTTTGTTGTATCACCATAAAAAGAGAATTGGTTTGAGAAAATCCTAGCTGCGGTTAGGTAAGACTCTTCACGAGAGCAAAAGGTATTGGTTCGAGCAAATAGAGGCTGGGGCTAGAGTTGTGAAATGTGTGAGTATCCGAGCATGCGAATTTAGTAGTCAAACCAAATTGAGAGGCTCATTGGTTCCAAGAAATGAGCGTCTTGTGTTTTGTTTTGGAAGTTTGTTTGTAAAAGAACATAAAAATTCCACAGTGAAGAAAAATCTCCCAAGATCAGATGGGGAGGCCTGAATGTAGTTTGCAAGTGGACATGGAAATGAACCAGGATAAAAGTCGTGTCTCATTCTTCTTATCCATTATCTTTTTACATTTTCGCATTACATGATTTACTTAACTTGACATGCATATCATTATGAGTTAATTGCATATTCTGTATTATGCATTTACTATTCTTAACCATCTAAAAGATTGCATATAAGTTTAGTTGAATCTTGGTAATCTTGGATATCGAAAGAAAAATGTTTTCATAGAAGAATAACTAATTAATCAATTAAGTTGTTTAGTTAATCGATTATCTACAGAACGAGTTAATCGATTATAGTTGTGTTTAATCGATTAGACAGTGTGTAAATTTGTATAATCTGTTTGTTTATCAAGAAATGGTAATTGTGTACTGTATCACCTATTCACCCCCTCTAGGTGAGTTACACAGCCCCATGGGACCCAATAAGTGGTATCAAAGGTAGTACAACCGTGCTAGCTTAACTATTAGATCGTTGATCCTATGAACTTTTACCATGGACTCTTATTACCTTTTTAGCGGCGATGGCACATCCATCATCTGCCTTCCGATTTTCAATGACGAGGGATACGCCTACTAGAAAATCCGAATGAGGATATCTTTTTAGGCTATTGATACAAATGTTTGAGATATTGTAGAATATGGACCTTTCGTTCCACTATACATGGTGGACGGAGAAACCAAAAAGAAACCTAGATGTCTCTTGACCAACGAGGAAAAGAGAAAAGTGCAGCTTGATTTGAAAGCAAAAAATATTATAACCTCCACGCTCTCATACGATGAGTTCTTCAGGATTTCTCAGTGCGATAGTGCCAAGAATATGTGGGATACTTTACAAGTAACACACGAAGGCACTAGTGAGGTCAAACAGTCTAAATTGAATACATTGATGCATGAGTATGAGTTATTTTGCATGTTTCCACATGAGTCTATTTCTGATTTGAAAAAGCGATTTACTCACATTATTAATCATCTCCTTGCATTAAATAAATCATTTTCCAAACATCAACTAAAGATTAAATTGTTGAGATGTCTTCATAGGAAATGACAACCCAAGGTGACCGCCATCATGGAGTCAAAGGACTTGGAACAAATGACGCTCACAACATTATTTGGTAAACTTCAAGAACACGAGATAGTATTAAGACGTTTGACACTCAATGAGCAAATGGACGAGAATATCAAAGAAATCTCCTTCAAAGCGATAAAATCATATTCAAGAAGTCAAAAGGAGAAATATGATGATGATGAGTCCAATTCTGACACAAGTGATGAAGCATGTCCCTCCTCATCAACAATTTCAGAAAGTACTTAAGAAAGAATGGAGGACTCAAGAAGCTTTATGAGAAAGATGAAGAAGGTTTAATCAAAATGAGCAAGTATCCCAAAGACAAAACAATTTGGCATAAGAGTGAGAAAGTAGGTCATATGAGGTACACATGTCCTACCTCTCTCAAGAAGATTGAACATGACAACAAGAAAGACTCTCGGGACATCAAAGCTAAGAAGGCGTACATTGTTTGGAATGCACCCAAAGAGGATAATTCATCAACAAGCATCTCGGAAGATGAAGAATCATACAAGCTATGTCTAATGGCTCAAAAGCTAAATTCTTGCAAAGTAAGTGAGCAAAATGAGCCAAGTGAGGTACACTCTTATGATTCTATTTCAAATTCCAATATATCTCCCACGTATGATATACTTTATGATGTCTATGTTGAATTGTATGAAGATCTTAAAAAGTTAGCTAAAAAGTATATGAATAGAAAAAGGTTAATTTTATATCTTGAAAAGAAAATTTATGAATTACAAATTTTCGTTGATATGCTTAAAATTGAAATTGAAACCTTAGATGCTAAATATGCTAACTCTTCATGTAATTGTACTACTAATTTAAATATGATATCTACTTGTGAAAATTGCACTTGCATGAAAAATGAAAATAGAGTCTTAAATAATAAAGTTACTAAATTGATATCTAGTAGTCACAAATTAAACAACTTATTTGCTACATGTAAAAATGTTGGGATTAGATATGGTTTAGGATATAGTAAATTTCCTACTTGTTTTTATTGTGGATTGCAAGGTTATACTTTAAATATGTATAAAATTAGAATGCATGATATTCCAAATGAAAATTATATGTGGATTGCTAAGAGACAAAATCTCCAAGCTACTAACATTAAGGGACCAAAGATTAGTTGGGTACCCAAGACATGCAAGTAAACTTGTTTTTGTAGGTGTGCTTAAGAACATATGAACTTCATAGATAGCAAGTATTCTATGCACATGGTAGGTGTGAAGATCAAACTTCATTGACTTATCACCTAAGAAAAGGGATTATGACACTTATGAACAAATTGTCAAATAAAATGCTTGAAGTTAGGAAGTATTGTACTACAAAGGTACATAAGGTATCCTTTCTAAACTCCTAGTATTACATACTTGAAGTGTTATAAAAATATTCCTTAATGAAATCCTAGTGAGACCATATTTCAAAAAAATTAGTGATATAAAAAGTATATTTCAAAGAAAATCCCCCAAAATCACTTTTAGGCTAAACACTATATGATTCTCATTTATATGCTCTTAAATGCAAATATGCTATTGTTAAAAAATTATAAAAACCTTTTGACCATGTTGTGATTAATAAGTAAATGTGGAAATACTATCTAGGATACTCTAATCATGTTGAAGGACAACAAGTTACAATTTCATATTAATGCAATTAACCAAAACACTTTTTTTAAGCCTATGCAAATTTTAATGTTTGATAAGCCATCTACAAAAGAGGAGAGGAAAGGTATGCTTAATATGTTGTAGGCACTCATGAGGATGCACATTCAAAAGGATTGAAGTGCTATGCAATAAAGGAAAGACTAGAATCAAGAAATTGAAGAAAGGCCAAAGAAGACATCAAATAGGGCAATATTCTAACACCTTGATAAGGATGAGGTAAAGCATGTGAGGTAACCAAATATTGTGACATGTTTTGTTCTATAATATTTTATCACATGTTCTATCTAATATTTTACCTAAGTGTTTGAATCATGCTAGACATCTAGATAATCCTAAATAAGTGCACTTATCGCCTATAAATGCATGTAATCTTAATTGTATACCGCATTCTTGATTTAATATGCTTTCATGCATCTCTTGGCTCCGAGTTAATTGTTCGTTAAGTATTTAGGATAGATATTTTATCTTAGAGTCTTAGCAAACCTCTAAACAAATTCAAACTGTGCCAAAATCTGTTTCTGTGACTTATTTAATTGAGTGTTCTGTGTTTTAATCGATTACCTGAGTTTTCTATGTGATTTAATCGACTATCTTGTCCTTTAATCAATTATCTGGGCTAAATTTTTTTAATATTTTAATCGATTACCTGGGCTAAAACTGTTTTAATATTTTAATCGATTAATTTGGAACATAATGGTTTAACTGTGTTAAAATTCAAATCCCGTTAATCGATTAACATAAAGGTTAACCAATTAAGTGCAGTCATAAAACAGATTCAAACACAGTTTTGGGTTTAGTTTCTTCAAACCCTAACCTCATACAATCTATGTTCTTGTCCTAAATTGATCTTGCAATTCATCCTCAAACTCAGATTAGAGCTACTCAATCTCTATTTCTTTCCTCCTATTAATCTCTAACCCATAAACCTGATTGAAAATGAGAAACATAAGATTTCCCCCTTACTAAACATAATTTTGGTTTCCTGGTTAATTGATTAACCATATCCTATCATTGTTAAAATGAGAAATGAGATACCCAAGAGATTAAAACATACCGCTGGAATGAACCATTCTCTTTGTCATCCAAGACGTACGGAATTTTTTGATGCTGGTGGGTCTTCTTCCAATGCTGGGCAAAATCCATCCATGGGTTTGGACCCATTCTATGCTCCTGCTCTTCAATCAGAAAGGTTGGTGAGGTTTGTTAGCCGGAAACTAACATACATTTGGTATGTCAACATGGCATGGATGGTGGTGTAGGGATTTTAATTCCCATATGAATTGGAGGTACAAGGAGTTGTACATCTTCTAGAACTAAATGACAGCATTTATCCATCTCTGGTTCGGGAATTTTAGTCTAATTTTCAATACTAGGATAGCGGGTATCAGAGTATGGTATAGGGGAAATTAATACTATTAAATGATGTGTCATTTATGGTTGTTGGAGGCTTGGCAAGTGATGATGGATCTCTTGGCGATTGGAACGATGAAATATGGAGTTTGTGTGACTCCATAGAGATGTATAAGTCTTTCTTAAGAGGACTGCATTATTTTTTCCAAGGTGAGCTTACTAAAGCTGATTCATTAACCGTGGAGAATAGGCTGCTATATTACTTGATAGCTTACATTTTGGTTCAACACAACACAAATCACACGCAACCAACTATGAATGATATGAAGTTAATGTTTGTTGTTAAGGAAGACATTCTGATAAGCTGCTCTGGCGGGATTTTTAAAGTCGTGTATGACATTGCATCGTCTTCCTCAAGACTTCTAGCATATGGGATATTTATCTCCCGTGTCATTGATCACCTAGGGATCGACACATCTGGTATGGAGATAATTGATGTGAATCCCAGAGAGGATATGGTCCATGAGAATCTCATTCACAAGATGAGCATGTATAAATATGGATGTGAATGGATGTATCAGGAGGACTATTGGACAACTGTAAACTTGGATATACCTGATGAGGAAGAAGGTGGTGAGCAATGTGAGCAAAACCAGAAGAAACAAAATGACGGGGCTTCTAGTATGCCTCAAGGACCTTCATTTAGTTTGGCTCATCTGGATGCCGTGGAACAACTCCTGAATGGGCGAATTGATTCGAGAATATAATCCATGGAGGATTGGCTCATAGCTGAGTTTCGAAGACAAGAAGAAGAATATCAAAACCGTTTCGAGCAACTTCACTTTCTATTCAGAACCTTCGGTGGCTTTCCGCAACCACCTCCTAGTTAGTCTAGCTTAGGATGTCTAGTGTGTCTTTGTTAGATTCTGGTTTACGAGTTATGTTCTATATGTTTCTGGTCGTTGCATTGTAAATTCCGAAGTTGTTACTTTGTTTTGTGCTTTGAACTTTAATTGTACTCTCATGACATGCTATATAACTTTTGTGTGTTTTCACTTGAATCATATACTTACTATCTTACTCTTGTAATATTTTGATCAATGAATGAATGAAAGCTTAGTTATTTTTAAATATGTTGCATTGATCTAATTGTGCATAATTTTCATAAAACAAGTGTACAAAACTAGTGGATATCAAGTTACATAACATTCAACAAATAGCATGTAATCTGCACTGTATTTTGCTAGTTATGTTAATCGATTAAGAGCAGACCGTAATCGATTACCTGTCTTATAAAATGCAATTTTGTATCAAAATGAATCATACATAATTGATTAAGTGATATTATAATCGATTAATATCAATAGAATTTGCATTATTTTTTTCTCTTTTGGCAATAAGCTTTCATATATCACAATGCTTTTTGATCATGTCAAAAAGGGGGAAAAAGTTTTTTGTATGTTTCGCAGGAGTTGCAAGATAAGAAAACTTGGAGCTTCCGCAAGAAAATGATAAAACACCTGATGCTCAAGTTGAGGGGGAGCAAGAGAGAGAAATTCACATCAACTACAACAAGGAAATTGCAAAACATAGTTGATTATCATTAAGCAGATCCAATAAAGAGTTGTCAGGTCCAACAAGTTTTTGCCATCATCCAAAAATGGGAGATTAAAGATGCAAGCATGCATGAATGAGCAAATTGTGTATGCAAGGAGAAATTCACATGAACTTACAGCAAGGAAATTGCAAAACATAGTTGATTATCATTAAGCAGATCCAACCAGGAGTTGTCAAGTCCAACAAGTGTTTGCCATCATAAAAAATGGGAGATTAAAGATGCAAGCATGCATGAATGAGAAAATTGTGTATGCAAGCATGCATCACATAGATTTTGATGAAGACAAAGGTTGATGAAAGACAGAGTTTGATAAAGACAAAGATCGACAACAAGGATTGTATATCAAGGACAAACTTGAAGGAATGAACAAATCAACAAACAACAAAGTCAACACTCAAGCTCACACAAGATAAAGCATTCAAGAAGATCTAGAGGCTAAGTATATTATATCTTTATTAGGTCTTAAGATGTTTGCTTAGAAAGAGTCTAGGCTAGGATGAACCCTAACGGAAGTCTCACAAGCTAAAAACAATCATAACTAAAATGAGACTTACATGCATATATACATGATTTACATGCACATGCATACATACATGATCATATGATTTCGGATGCATTTATAGTTTTAAATCATACATCATTTAAAGTCATGCACCATTCTTTTATAAATCATGTAGGAGGTTCATATCAAATTGAAATATCTTTTATAAAACCACTAATCGATTAAGAGATATTTTAATCGATTAAGCATTAAATTCTTGAGAACTAGTTAATTGATTAAATATGAGTTTAATCGATTAAGGGTTGTTACTATTTCTGTTTTCTGGTATTTTCAAGAATCATTAATCGATTAAGTTTAAGTGATAATCGATTAACTACAGCTAAAAACAGAATTTTATATTAACCCAAGTTTTTCATATTGCTTCATAATACACATGAATAAATTTTCAAAAGAGTTAGAACACATACACAAAAACAGATTTTACATTGTTCTGGAAAATCATAGCTCTTTCACTTTCATATCTTTAGAGAGATTTTCAAAGTGTTATATTGAAAAAGAAGATAATGGTGAATCATTAGAAAGATTCCTATAGAGCTTAATTGTCAAATCTTTATGTAAAAAGAAACCTTGCATCTCACATTTTCTATATTCTAAATTGTGAGATTTGTAGAGGGGATCCTAGATTGTAGAAGATTATTTAATTTTGCACATTGAGGTGCACAAATAAGTTGAAAGATTTTAGACAAGGCAACAACATATTCACTTGGTGTGTTTATCACCATAGAAAAAGAATTGGTTTGGGAAAACCGTAGTTGCGGTTAGGTAAGACTCTTCACGACATAAAGAGGTATTGGTTCGTGCGGAAAAGAGATTGGGGCTAGAGTCGCGAAATGTGTGAGTATCTGAGTACGCGAGCTTAGTAGTCAAACCGATGTGAGAGGCTCATCGACTCTAAGAAATGAGCATCTCGTGTTTTGTATTGGAAGTTTGTTTGTAAAAGAGCATAAAGATTCCATTGTGAAGAAAAATCTCACAAGATCAGATGAGGAGTCCTGAATGTAGTTTGCAAGTGGACTTGCAAACGAACCATGATAAAAGTTGCGTCTCATTTTTCTTATCCCTTATCTTTTTACATTTTCTCATTACATGATTTACTTAAGTTGACATGCATATCATTCTGATTTAATTGCGTATTCTGTATTGTGCATTTACTATTCTTAATCATCTAAAAGATTGCATATAAGTTTATTTGAATCTTGGTAATATTGGATATCGAAAGAAAATTGTTTTCAGAGAACAAGATCTAATTAATCAATGAAGTTGTTTAGTTAATTGATTATCTGAAGGACGAGTTAATTGATTATATCCGTGTTTAATCGTTTAAACAATGTGTAAATTTGTATAATCTATTTGTTTATCGAGCAACAATAATTGTGTATCGTATCACTTATTCACCCCCTCTAGTTGAGTTATAGAGCCCTGTGAGACCCAACATATGTAAGTTATTTAAGTGTTATTTATAAACTTTTTACTGAATCAAACTAATTTGTTGTTTTTTTAGTTCAAAATTTCCTAACAATGAGACATTTTTACTTGAAAAGCTAACATTTTTTTAGCATTTTTCGTCTGAAGCTTATTTTCAGTTTTTTTAGTTCAAGATAATATTGTTGGTATGATTTCTCACTATAGCTTATTTCAAACTTCTTAGTGTTATTTTGGGCATTCATGATCACAATAAAAAATAGTGAACCTACTGTTTCTCATAATGAACTTATTTTTGCCATTTTTATTGGATCAATATTTTTTTTGCTCTTTTAGTTCAACGTTTATTAAGCAGGTAACATTTTTTATCAACAAGTTATCATTTTTTTTTGATATTTTTGCTAGATAAAGCTTAGTGCATCTATACTTAAAGATAATATATCTTGTCGATGTTTGTATATTTAATTTTCTTTAGTTATACTTTTAGTCATAATGAACTTGCTCTTCCTTGTATGTGAACATTTATCATTCTTCACAAATATGAAAAGATCAATGAAAAGAATGAGAAAGGTGTCACTGCCAATTATATCACATATTCTTTAGGAGTGCATCTTTATGTTATTTATATTTAGACTTCTCCTTAGTACAATCTAGTCTATCTCATATATCAACTATAGAACCACTGTGACCTTCATCACTTTGAAACATGACTCGACCATGATGATCATCATATTAATATACTTAATAACATAGATCAAATATGAATAAATGACATGGAAATTTCATGCAATGTTATCTCAAACATGTATATTTCCTACTAGTCGTTCTTTATTCTTTAGTGAGATCAATCCAAAGTCTTTAATTGCATCATAATAGTTACAATACAAAAGTTCAAATTAGAACAATAAATCATCAACTTTATTATGCATAAAAATATATATGATGTCCAAATTAAGTCATAAAACATATAGACTCCCACTGAACTAAGGTATCCTAAGGAGAAATACTCATATGAGCAATATGCTCATGAAAGACGTTAGGTACAAAACCCTTAGTCAATGGATCAACAAGCAAAAAAATTTGTCCCTATATGTTCTACGAAAATTTGTCTATTTTGAACACTTTCTTTAAGAACCAGAAACTTAATGTCAATAAATTTTGACTTTGTAGAACTCATATTATTGTTGGAATAAAGAACCATGGACTTATTGTCATAATAAATTCTCGGTGGTGTGTAAATACCATCGACCACACGTAAGCCAATGACAAAATTTCCGCAACCATATGCCATGATTTGATGTCTTAAAATAAACCATGAACTCCGCAACCATGATTGAAGGAGCTATGAGCGTCTATTTAGCAGACTTCCTTGAGATATCACCTTCAGCAAAGATAAACACATATCCAGAGGTGTGGTATTTGTTGTCTAGACACCCAAATATTGGAGTCAGAGTACCCAATGATCTCTATATTCTCAGACCTCCGATAAGTGAGCATGTACTCCTTTGTTCTATTTAAGTAATGCATAACACGTTTGACTGTCTTCCAATGATGCATTATTAATATCTTCCAAAAAACTCCCACGAAAAACGCTATGTCAGGATGTGTGCAAACTTAAGTATACATTATACTTCCTACTACATATGCATAAGGAGTCTTTTGCATCTCGTATCTTTCAAGGTTAATTTTTGGAGCACTGTTCGAGACTAAACTTGTCTCCCTCAACTATAGAGGTATCCCCTAGTTTACTTTCTTTCATGCCAAATATACCTAGGACTTTATTTATATAACTCTCTTGTGACAACCTTATGATACCTTGAGAGAGATATCTTAGTATTTTAATACCTAATACAAAACATGTCTTCCCAAGATCTTTCCTTTCAAAATTATTCGTTAGAAATCTTTTGGTCTTATGCAATAATCCTATATCACTGCTCACAAGTAGTATATGAAAGTGCAAAGTGTCAAGGATAGCACTAGCATGTCTTAGCCTATGTTTTGATGAAGACAAGGGTTTAACAAAGCTTGAAGATGACTCAACAATCAATAGGCCTTATGCTCATTTGGTCATGTCTAGACTAGGATATAAATTGAGTCTATAATCTAAGTAGTCTGGGATGTGTGCCGTAGTAATTGAGTATAGGTTAGATAAACCTAGATGCTAGTCTCTTAAGCCATCTTAATTGAACTATCATATTCATGAGATACATCATGTAGTTAATTATATGGTCATGCATCTATCATACATGTTATATGTGCATATTAGGCATAATATAATTGGTAAAGCATGTATGTCTATTGTGCATAACATATGAGAAGTTTGCCATTTGAAACATATGCATAAATGTCTCAGTTAATCGATTAACGTGGTAACTTAATCGATTAACCTAACTGATTTTCTTGTTGAATATGTGTTTTCTGTTTTAACCGATTTCTGTGCCTTTCTGTTGGCCTGTTAATCGATTAAATGGAAGTCTTAATCGATTAACTAGTCTGTTATGTGTTGTAACTAAAATCTGTTTTTCCTATTGTAACTGCTTAGCTGTTTAACTATTTTTGCAACGGATGAAACCACTTATTCTCCATGCTATAAATACAAGGCTTCACTCAGAAACCCATATCATTGTATTTTATTGTATAGGACTTTTTAGAGAGCATTTTTCCATACGTACTTTACTATTTTTCTGCAAGAGAAATTATGCTGTTTCTGCTATAACATGCTTTCTGTTTATGCATAGTTTCATATCCATTCTTATATTGCTCACATGATCATGCATTAGATTTTGATAGAAAGAACTCATTTGTATACTGATATCGATTAACTCACTTTTATATTGATGGCTTAAGTGATTAGAATAAGGGTTAATCTTTGAGTCTTTATCTTGTAATATTTTAAGCATTTCTGTGCTTAGTATACCTTGGTTTTTAACGTGTTTTTGTGTAGTCTGGATTTGTCTCTTGGTGTGAGATCGCCACAGAGATTGAATTTCTTCACCAAGGCAGGGAGGTCTTGATTTGAGGATAAGATTCTTGGCTGGGGCTAGTTCGTGAGAAAGTTTTTCTCAAGAGGCGAAAGGGTAGAGTCAAACCAGGTTTTAGAGATCCTTGATTTCAAGAAGGGAGCATCCTTGTGCTTGTAAT
>NC_032022.1:7844404-7846928 GCF_001865875.1 Lupinus angustifolius | reverse complement strand
TGAAGAAAGAAAATCTCTCTCATCCAGAAGGGAAAGCCTGGATGTAGTTTGAAGTGGACCACAAACGAACCAGGATAAAAATCCTTTTTGCACTGTTCTGTCTCTCTTTATGTTTCTTATGTTTCTTGCCATGATAAATTGAATCTGTAACTAAAAAGTTGGATATTTGTTTACTGCCATATACTTAATATTTGTGCATAAAAATATCTGAAATATATATGTTCAATTGTGTTTTAATCATTGTGCAATTTCCCCGTTTAGTCATTATGTTCTGTACAATAGTTAATCGGTTAAACCCGGATGTTAATCGATTAACTGGACTGTTTTTCTAGCAGTTGGGTTTTTGATCAGGAAGCGGTAATTGTTAACAGCTACACCTATTCAACCCCCCTTCTAGGTGTTCCTAGACCACTGATACCTAACAAGTGGTATCAGAGCTAGTACGACGTGCTAGCTCAACCGCACCTATGTGATCCAAAGGGAATTAAAATGGGTTCCACCAACCCCTTTGGCGGTGATGGTGCATCCATTAACCCCCCTCCCATATTCAGTGGCGAGGGTTACGCCTACTAGAAAGTCCGAATGACAATATTCATTGAGGCTATCGATTCAGATATTTGGGAATCCGTAATCAGTGGCCCCTTCGCCCCACTTCACTTAGTGGATGGCGAACCGAAAGAAAAGCCAAAAAGTCTATGGACCGATGAGGAGCGCAAAAAGGTCCAGTTCAACCTTCGCGCCAAGAACATTATTACATCGGTCCTATCCTACGATGAATTCTTTCGGGTGTCCCAATGTCAAAGTGCCAAGGAAATGTGGGACACTTTACAAGTGACTCACAAAGGCACTAGAAAAGTCAAGCGCGCCCGGTGAAATGCGCTAACTCACGAATATGAATTATTTCGTATGTTACCGAGTGAATCAATCGGCAATATGCAAAAACGATTGACTCACATCATCAACCATCTTATCGCTTTGGATAAGGTGTTCACCAAAGGAGAGCTCACTAATAAAGTCTTACGTTGTTTTGACAAGAGATGGCAACCTAAAGTAACATCAATCATGGAGTCCAAGGATCTAGACTTCACGCCTTTGGCAACACTCGTTGGAAAGTTTCAGGAGCATGAGATGGAGCTTGGGCGTCTGACACTGCATGAGGAGTCCGATCGCAAAAAGAAGGGAATCTCTCTCAAGGGTTCAACATCACAACCCATTGAAGAGATAGATAATGAAGACTCCGATTCAGACATTGACGAGGAAACGCTGAACCTCCTAGTACGAAAATTTGGAAATTTCTTACAGAAGAAAGGAGGACTTAGACAATTCCAAAAGAAAGAGGCGCACGAATCAACAAAGAAAGGCAAGACAAAAGAGCGCTTCACTTGCCATGAATGTGGTAAGCCAGGACACATGAAGTATCAATGCCCTACTTATCTGAAAAGAGTTGATTCAGATAAGAGTAATCCCCGGGACTTCAAATCAAAGAAAGCCTACATCGTCTGGGATGTACCGGAGGACGAAAAAACATCAAGCACCTCAGATGAAGAGGAGACCGCAAAGCTATGCTTAATGACTATTACAGGTGAGGCTTGCGGATCAGGTAGCAAGGATACTTCAGATGAGGTATACTCTGACACATCTTCCTCTTCTTATGACTCTCCCTCATATGAAATATTATATAGTTCTTATGTTGAGATGCATGAAGAACTTAAAAAATTAGCAAAAATAAGCAACGAAAGAAAAAGAATAATCTTGCTAAACCAACACAAAATAAGTCAAATGCAGAAAGAATTAGATGAATTAAAACTAGAAAGAGAAACATTAGATCTAAGGCTTGCGCTTCATGTGATTTCTCAAAGGATAACTTCTATCAAAATACTACTTGTGAGTCTTGCGAGGACTTGAAAAACGAAAATTTTAAATTGAATACAAAACTCACAAATAGTAAAAACCAATTAGACACCTTGCTCAGCAAAACAAGAAATGTAGGTAACCATACAGGATTAGGATATGTCCACCCATCCCATAAAAATAGATCATATAGGAGACCTCTAACACGTCAGTATAGAAATTCAAATAAACCAAACAGTGTCCCTACATGCCATTACTGTGGCACTTATGGTCATACTTCTCACTCTTGTTGTATCAGGAGATATGGGATACCTAGTGATGTTTACACTTAGGTAAGAAAGGGAGATAACTATCCTTAGTCACTAACAAAAAAGGACCGAATATAATTTGGGTACCTGAGTCTAGCAAGTGATCTATATTTCAGGTATGTCTTCGAACACATAGACAAAATTGGTATCTTGATAGCAACTGTTCGAGACATTTGACTAGAGACAAGTCAAAATTCCTAGACTTGTCATTGAAAGAAAAGGGATTCATCACTTATGGAGACAACAACAAAGGAAAAATCTTGGGCATCGGGAAGATTGGCAACTCAACTCACACAATCATCGAGAACGTTCTCTACGTAGAAGGTTTGGAACACAACTTATTGAGTATAAGCCAATTATGTGAC
>NC_032022.1:7827873-7844304 GCF_001865875.1 Lupinus angustifolius | reverse complement strand
TTGTCGACGATTTTTCTAGATTCACTTGGACCTTATTTTTAGCATCGAAGAGCGATGCCTATAAATATTTTAAATGTCTGGCCAAGCAAATTCTAAACCAGTCCAACCTAAAAATTATTTACATTCGATCCGACCATGGCGAAGAATTCGAAAATCATAAATTTAATAAATTTTGTGATAAACATGGTATTATGCATAAGCTCTTAGCACCTCGTACCCCTTAACGAAATGGAGTTGTTGAGAGGAAAAATAGAGTTCTAGAATAACTCGAAAGGACCATGCTAAATGAAAGCAAGGTCCCAAAGTATTTTTGGGCTGATGCAATTCACACAACATGCTATGTTATTTACAGAATATTACTTAGACCTACATCTTCAAAAACTCCTTATGAAATTCTTAAAGGTCGAAAACCAAATATTGCTCATCTTCATGATTTTGGCTACAAATGTTTTATTTTGAACAATGGCAAAAGAAATTTAGGAAAATTTGACTCAAAAGCTGATGATGGCATATTGGTAGGATATTCACTTCAGAGCAAAGCATACCGTGTGTTTAATAAATATACCATGCAAGTAGAAGAGGCTATTCATGTCCATTTTGGCGAATCTTCTCCAAAAGAGAAGAGAAAGGTCGTTTCTGATGATATTTCAGGTACACTTGAAGAAGTACCATATCAGGACATAGAAGAAATACAACAAGAAGCAGAGCAAACAGAAACAGAGCAACATCAGCAAATGCCTATCGCGTGGAAAACTAAAAAGGATCATCCACTCGATAAAGTGCTAGGTGATATAGCTACGGGAGTGGTAACACGTAGCTCCTTACGAAACTTTTGTAATTTCGTCGCTTTCGTGTCTTAAATAGAGCCTAAGACCATCGATGAAGCCATCGAGGATGTACACTGGGGTATAGTTATGCAAGAAGAGCTAAACCAATTTAAGAGAAATAATGTGTGGGACTTGGTCCCCAAACCAAAAGATCATCCCGTTATTGGCACCAGATGGGTCTTCCATAATAAGCTAGATGAGTCTGGCTTAATAATTAGAAATAAGGCTCACCTAGTGGCCAAAGGCTACAACCAGGAGGAGGGCATCGATTATGATGAGACCTACGCTCCTGTAGCCAGACTTGAGGCCATTAGGATGCTCCTATCATTTGCATCAATCATGAACTTCAAACTTTTTCAAATGGATGTTAAAAGTGCTTTTTTAAATGGATATATTCAAGAGGAAGTGTATGTAGACCAACCATCTGGGTTTGAAATCTTCAAATACCCGAACCATGTATATAAACTCAAGAAGGCCCTCTATGGCCTAAAACAGGCTCCTAGAGCCTAGTACGATAGACTGAGTTCGTTCCTTCTAGAAAAAGGGTTCGGAATAGGTTTGGTCGACACTACTCTATTCATCCGTAGATCTGATAATCATGTTTTACTCGTACAAATATATGTTCATGATATTATCTTTGGATCTACTAATGACATCCTGTGTAAGGAGTTTTCTGAGTTGATGTAGGGGGGATTTGAGATGTCGTTGATGGGTGAGCTGACCTTCTTTCTTGGACTTAATCAAACAAATGGAAAGTGGCATCTTCATCCATCAGTCGAAGTATTGCAAGGAACTATTGTAGAAGTTCGACATGGAGAAATGTAAGGACGCATCTACACCTATGGCATCTGTATGTTATCTGGACAAAGATGAAAAGGGAAAAGCAATTGAGGTAACAAAATATCGTGGGATAATCGGCTCATTATTATATTTAACTGCTAGCCTCCCCGATATTATGTTTAGTGTTTGCATGTGTGCTAGATTTAACGTGTTTTTGTGTAGTCTGGATTTGTCTCTTGGTGTGAGATCACTATTGAGATTGAAGTTCTTCATCAAGGCAGGGAGGTCTTGATTTGAGGGTAAGATTCTTGGCTTGGGCTAGTTCGTGAGAAAGGTTTTCTCAAGAGGCGAAAGGGTAGAGTCAAACCAGGTTTTAGAGATCCTTGATTTCAAGAAGGGAGCATCCTTGAGCTTGTAATTGAATTGGTATTTGTATCCTTAATTCAATATTGTGAAGAAAGAAAATCTCCCTGATCCAGAAGGGGAGGCCTGGATGTAGTTTGCAGTGGACCGCAAACGGACCAAGATAAAAATCCTTTTTGCACTGTTCTTTCTCTCTTTATCTTTCTCATGTATCTTGCCATGATAAATTGAATATGTAATTGAAAAGTTGGATATTTGTTTACTGCCATATACTTAATATTTGTGCATAAAAATATTGGAAATATATGTTCAATTGTGTTTTAATCATTGTGCAATTTGCCTGTTTAGTCATTATGTTCTGTAAAATAGTTAATCGATTAAACCCAGATGTTAATCGATTAACTTGACTATTTGTCTAGCAGTTGGGTTTTTGATCAAGAAGCGGTAGTTGTTAACCGCTACACCTATTCAACCCCCCTTCTAGGTGTTGCTAGACCACTGATACCTAACAATATATCATCACCATATAATACTAGAAATATAAATTTACTCCCACTTAACCTGTGGTACACACAATCATCAACTTTATTTGCCTCAAAACCATATGAGGTAATAACTTGATGAAACTTGTGATTTCATTGATGAGAAGCTTGTTTAAGGCCATAGATGGATTTCTTTAATTTGCATACCATAGACTTTGAGCCAATTGACACAGTTTTCTGGTCGCACCATATAGATTGTTTCTCTAATGTTACCATTTAGAAAAGCAATCTTAACATCAATATGATATAGCTCTAAATCAAAATGAGCTACTAGTGCTAATATTATTAAAAAAAGATCATTCGAAGATATTGGAGAGAAGATTTCTTTATAATCAATGTCTTCTTTATGAGTGTAGCCTTTAGCAACTAGGCGAGCTTTATATCTGTCAATATTACCATATGAGTCTCTCTTGGTTTTAAATATTCATTTGCAACCAATAGGTTTCGCACCTTCAAGTAATTCAACAAGATCTCAAACGTCATTATCATGCATAAAATTCATCTCATCTTTCATGGCATCAATTCACTTTTGAGAGTTAGAACTTTTCATGGCTTGACAGATGTTCATTGGATCATCCTTTGTTAATTCGATGTCATCCTCATGCTCTTGAAGAAATATAATATAATCATCAGGAATTGCACTTCTCCTCTCTCTAGTGGATCTCATTAATGTCACTTCTACTTCTTGAGGATGTTGAATTTGTTTCATAGGTAATTGGGGGAGAACCTCATTGTTGTCTTGTTCTGGAATAGTGTCAGGAACAATATTCTGAACATTATCTTCTATTACTGAAGTTATTCCTTGAATGGTAATAAGCATAAGAACTTGTTCACCATTAGTGACAAGTTATTCCTCAAAGACAACATTCCTTATGTTCTCTTCATTCCCATAATCAACTTCCTCAAGAAGTCTTGCATTTCCTGTCTCAAAAAAAAGTCTTGAAGTGGGGTCTTAAAATTTATAGTCCCGAGAGCATTCAACATAGCCAACAACGTAGTAGGTAATTGTTCTCGATTCCAGTTTTATTTCATGCGACCTATAAGGTTGCGCCTCAACTGGACAACCCCAAATGTGCAAGTGTTTTAAGCTTGGTCTTTAATTACTGCAAAGCTCATTTGGGGGTTTGTTAACTGCTTTACTTGACACCCTATTAAGGATGTAAATTGTGGTCTTTAAAGCTCTCCCCAAAGAGACTCTAGCAATGAAGAATGACTAATCATACTTCTCACCATATCCGTAAGAGTTCGGTCTAATCGCTCAACAACATCCTTCATGCTAGGTTTGCCTAACATAGTGTATTGCAGAACAATTCCACATTCTCTAAGAAAAAACACAAATAACCCTTTCACAACATCCTTATTGTTCTTTCTTTTCTTATTCTGAGAAGTCATAGTCAAATGATCACTTTCAATCTTATGTCTCTGCAATCTCTCTTTCTCTTGAACACAATAAGATATAAACTCATTGAGAGACCATTTGTCCTTATGAGTGTTATAACTCACTTTGAATGGTCCAAAGTGTGCAGGAAGCAAGATAAAAACCAATTGCACGAACAAGTCATCACCAAACTCTAACTTCAGTGACTTGAGTTTTGATGCGAGATTAGACATCTTCATAATGTACACCCTTATGTTCCATTTTCCTTTATACTTCATGGAGATGAGTTTAGCCAAAAAGCTATTCGTCTCCGCCTTTTCATTTTTGGCAAAGTATGGTCTTATTTCTTCAATGAATTTCCTTGCACTTTGATCCTCAGAGATAGAGCCCCAAAACGCATCTGGAATAGAGCTTTTCATGATTATCATGCACATTCGGTTAGAGCATTCTCATTCATAAATTTTAACCTCATCGAGGATTTCTGGAGTAGAAATGGGTTTTCCACCTAAAGTGTCAGATCAAAATCTATACAGCCGAGAATAATTTTTAAAGTTTCCTTATAGACCTTAAAGTTTGTCCCATTAAGCAATGATATGTTCTTAATTTGAGCAGAAATATTTGTAGCACTAGTAAAAGATGATGGAACACATCATGAGTTACCTAGCACAACTTTAATATTCAGTCTTTGGACAAAAATATTAACTTGTAAGTGATATACTCAATATAGTAATCAAACATTTATAATCAGTCTTGTCAAAAAATAAGTCTTTCTTTGGACCGAATTACTATTTACATGAAAAGTCATATGATTATCACATATTAATTGCTACAAAATATGTTTATAATTTGGACTAAATAATAATCTTCCTTTGGGTCAACCACTAATCGCATAAAATGCAAACATACAATTGACTTGATATTTTATATCAATTACTAATAGTACTCTTGTTTGTAATTATCAAATATTGATCATAATGCATGTCACATAATAAACTCATATTTGGACTGATTTATCATTCACATATGCAACCTTATAATAATCACGTGCTTACCATCACATGTGTGTATATAATCCAGCCAAATAATAATATTCCTTTGGGCTGATTAGTACTCGCATAGATACATATACACACTAGCATTTGACATTTATTATGAACAATTCATAGAAATGATGTCACTTTGGCGACTTCTTATTTACTAAGTTCACTTAAAATGTCAAACAATTTTATTTTCCAAAAAAAATCCATTTAGTTGAGTTTGATTCAACACTTAATCCAAAACATATATTATTTATATCCACATACAAATACATATATTCACTATAGCCTATTGGTAACATTGCATCATTCTCATCACAAGGATCTGCGTTTCGAATTCAAGTGATGGTCCTTTTGAATGTTCCATAAAAAAAATATTTCCATTTTATACATGACTAAACATGGCAGTACATATTGTCTAAACATAAACAATGTTTCAATAATAGCAACTCCTTAATAATGCAATCAACCACCAACCAATGCAATTATCCATAAGTGTTACGATCATTTAAATAAACAAGTCAGGTAATATATATAACAAGACATGTTCACATAACAGACCTATCATAAGATACCTAACACAACATTAATTTCTAGTATTTGGACAAGAAATTAATTTATAAGTGATACTCTCAACTTAATTATCAAATATTAACAATTAGTTTTGTCAAATAATAGTCTTTCTCTGGATCGACTATTATTCATATGAAAAAACTTTATAATTGTTACATATTTATCATCACATGTATGTTATTACTTGGTCAAATTGTGTATTCCTTTTTGTCCAAACACAATTCACATAGATAATCTCATACTCATCGGTGTAATTTTTATTAATTTCCATAATAAAGGTTACTTTGGCAACATATTGCATCAATTAATTCAAAAATAATTACTAGACAAAAGGAAAACAATATGGGTTTATTATAAAAAATGTAATATTGAAATTAAAACTTTCAGATTTGATATATTTCCTGATTAACAAATCTAGTCCCACAATATAATTCCAAATAAAAAAAGATATATTACATATATATCAACACATAAAAATGGATGCAATCATAATCAAATGCAAAGTAAATTAATATTGAAAAACATAAAAAATAGATACAAATCATTATCGAAATTCTGAATCGAATATGATCATGCATATCTTAAAACATATATGTAACATTATATATACACTTTCACACACTACCATAGTAAGTATATTTTAACCATTAATTGTAACAATTATATATATATATATATATATTAACTATAATTCCAGACATTACAACAACCTCAAGCTGGAAACAATTACATATGTATGTATATATATTTTAATTCACAATATATACAAGGCTATAAATTTCATATTGTATATGTATAAAAGAAAAACACGACTTAACCCATATAAACCTTATATATATATATACTTCAACAAATTGCAAAATTGTAAAGTGACAAAAGTCAATGTCTAACACTAAGACATTATTAATGTACATATAACATACATATTGCATAATAGAGACATCAAAGTTAAGGCAATGTGCATGCACAGATCTGAATATATACTTCAACACATGTTGTAAGAATCCATAACACAAATTATTGATGATTCAAATAAGCGGAAGCACGTGAAAGTTATCTTCATTATTCATAAATACTCAATTTTCATAACCAATAGCGAAAACATAAAAATCCCTAAATTTTAAAAATTAGAATTCATAAAAAATTAGGGAAAAAACATCTTTAATGTAGAACCATAAAATTCAGAGTCTAAAGCTCTAATACCACTTGTTAGAAATTTCCTTTTGATTGATGAAATATCAATCATAGGATATTAAATCTCATGATTCTCACACATAATATAAAATAAGGATACAAAGTTATATCCGAATCCATGTTTTCAGATCTACTCATTTGATATACATTTTGAAAGAGTTTTGTATGATGGTATTCTCAACCAAGTCCTTAATTCTTTTTGGGACCTTCAGTTTCTCTCTCATATGGAGAGCTGAAAAATTATTTGTGATTTGGTGTCTTGAGAACCATAACCATTCTTTATGTGTTAACTTATAGGGTTTTGATTATCATCTATATGTCAACTGTTTGGGTATTCACTCTTTAAACTCATATTCGTTATCACTTTCTAAAGTCTTATAGGATGTTAGAAATTAGATCACTTATTTTATAACCTAAAATAAATAACTGATACAATTGTATTAAATATATGATGTCCACCTTAATTAGAAAGTAAGAATTTGTAACTTATTTTAGTTGCATGTCACTATTTTTTAAGCTATAAGTGTAAACTGTGTATTGACTATAACCTTTATATCAACATTTAATTCATTATACGCACGTCAACTAGATTATCGATTAATCTTACTAAACGATTTCTTTCTTGATACAAACGGAGAGGCAAATACTTAGTTTTTTTTATGTATTTTTAATGACAAATATGACATTTTATTATATATAAAAGGATAAAAATATATTTGCCATATTATTTATATTTGCCATATTATTTTTTTCTTTATTTTTATAGTATTTACTTCTTCATTAATTGAGAGGATCCTTATTCTAAATAAGCTCTCAACTGTTATTATTGTATAAAATTTCACCCACCTTATAAGCCAAGAGAGCCAGAAATTTTTGTTCTAACAAACCTCTTGAGAAGGTGTAACTTATACTAACTTGGCTATATCCTTTTAATCTATACAACTAGTTTGCCAAGTAAATTCTTTATCAACCAATGTAAATCAATAAAAAAGAGTGCAAATCAAACCATATAGAAACAATGTACACATCTATTGTCCTATAAATTGTACTACTGTATATACCATCAAATATGATTGATCAGAAAAATAATTAATTTTTAATTTTTAACTTAAGAATATTTTTTAACCAACTATAGGTTGATGATACATACAATAACACATGTTGTAATACAACATATGTGCTCCCATAGAAATAACTATAGTTATGAGAAAGTAATATGACTAAGACATTAAAAGGTTACTCATTGAAGATATGCAAGTGTGAAGTCTTGTAATATATGAGTGGATTATAGAATAATTTATAAGTTAAAAAATTATGAAATCATTGTCTTAAACTTTTGGTTTTAGACTTAGTGATATCCCTGTAACTCTTCACCTTTCCAATGCTGGTTAATAATGAGATTCTCGAGTAGTTGAGACTACTCGGATGGAACAAATCTAACAAGTGATATTAAAGTTAATGATTTGATTGAAACATGATAAACTTAAGGTTGGACAGACTAGTAAATATGTGATATACAAGTGGGTAAACATAAAAGTTTATATGTTAAAAACACCCATAAAATCTTTGTATTAATGTTGTATTTGAAGACTTTGTATTTCACTTTTATCCTAATATAGGACTCCCAAGTCTCACAGGTTACCAACCATTCCAGAATTCCTTATAACAGAACACAATGTTCATGATGGAACCTTAATAACAATTAAGAGTCATACAACATTTAATGGTAAAACGAACACCAGAAGCCAAGCAAAAATCTTGTACCATGTGGAATTAATGAAGTTACAATTAAAAAATAGATGACAAGAATCTTCAACGGTACCAGAGCAAAGAACACATGAATCTCTCATAGCAAGACCACGTTGACCAAGATTTCATTGAGTACGCAAGCATATTTTTAATTTGGTTGTTTTCAGCTTTTTATTTTATAATTGTATACAAGCATTTTTTTATGGATCAAGAACTTTATACCTGTTCAACACAACACGTTTTCTCTATTCTTTTGATTTTTTCCCTTCTTTTTATCTCCTTATTGACTAAGAACATTTTCTGGTCACTTCAAAGAAAATTAACACCCTCTAATTATAAGAAACTACCATCACATGAAAACATGGCTAATTATCGAAGTATGTTGCAATTTGGGTAGAACCACCATTATTATTGAGAAGCAGCTAAACAGAATTTGCAAAGCATAAAAGAAGTTTAGTTTACACATGATGTAGAAAAAGAATCATTCAAATCCAACAAAGTTGACCCTCACAAAACTATACATTATACATAATCAACATATATACAGGCATATCATTGCATCATAATTCTGAATTCTTCAAAGCTAAGCACTCCATCCCCATTCAAATCAAATTGATTGATCATCACTTTGCATTCATCAATGGACTTGGATTCCCCCATTCTTCTAAGCATCTTCTTCAAGCTCTTGGGTGTTATAAATCCACAATTTTCAGTGTCATACATTTCAAAAGCATCTCTCAAATCCTTCAACTTCTCTTCCTCTCCACCTGATTCCATCAACACAATCAAATCCTCCAAACTCAGAAACCCATCACCATCTGAATCCAAAGCCTCAATTGCCATTTCTGCTTCTTTCAGCAAAAGCTCCCCTCCCATCATACTTAGCTTGTGCCTAAGCTCAGAAGGTGAAACCTTGCCATCCCCATCTTCATCAAAATATCTAAGTACACGCTCAAATTGTGTGTCAGTCCTCATCTCGCTAGACATACAATAGCACAAAACTTAGGAACTTTAGTTGTTACAGCGAGAAGTTGTTTTGAACTATAAAGTGGAGACTGCAACAACAAACGTAATTTGTTATGCAAATGGAAATGGGACGTATATTATATGTTGTGGTGTTTGGCTAATTGTATTTTATGAAACATTTGATTATGAGTAATCCTTTATATATAGGAGATAATGTGAGTTGGTATGTGGCGCGTTGAGATTGTTTAGTTGTGTTGAAGTTGTGTACAACATGGTACTAGATGTTTCATATGAAGTTGCCTAGAGTTTTCCTACGAGATAAGAGCATGGAAATAACGTAATATGTCGGGTCATAATAAAGAAATTATTATATATTAGGGTCTCAATCATATCTTCACAACCAATAGTGTTTTAGTAGACTGATTGCAATGGAAGTTTGACAATTCACAATGCTGAAACCAATCTATAACGGTAAACTGATTGCAATTTTTTTTGTTTCCTGTGGACATCAATGTAAGGAGAAAAATTGAGGGTTGGGTATTTTTCTATCAAAAGAATAATGAACATCATATTAATTAAAAGAATAATAGTATTAATAAACTTTAAAGTTTAACATGTTTGTGTTGTAGTATGTTTATATTAAACTTATATCAATGAAATATTAGTCTAGTATTTTAAGCATCTACTACATTCACATGTATCGTACTTAGTCAAAGATCAATGGTTTAATTCTTAGGAGCTACACTTGTTAAGAAAGATCATACAACTTGAATGTGAATAGTTCATTACTCATAAGCTGAGAAATACTCTTAGTTATAACAAAAACTATATAATCATATTTTTCACCCAATATTGTTAAGAGTATTTCTCCCATAATAAAAAAAATCAGACTTATAAAAACAAAACAAAATTTTCATTAATGTTTTTAGTGTAAACTCCTTAGATATTTATCCTACTGGATTAACTTCATTATTTCTTTAAGTATTAAATCCATTTTTTCTCTTTTGAAAAAGAAATCAATTATTTTTAAGGTAAATTTGATATCATTTATTATGGCATAGCAACTGAGAATTTGATTCATGCAAATTTATTTGAGTGAATTTCTAATTTCATCTCAAAAAAATGAAGTTTCCTAATATTACATCAATGAGACATTAGTGTTTCTCTCGAGTTCAACTCCTCTCCAGACTGGAATATGTGGTTGAGAATTTTTTAAAGAATTTTTATTTATTTTTAATAGAAAATAACATGTAATCATAGTCGTTAAAAAAAAAATTTGGCCACATGTTATCATCCTATCCAGCACTGGACTCTCAAGTACTGGAGAAGATCCATTTCTGTTTCTCTCACTTGGGTTCCACTTGCAAGTTGATTTTTGAAATAGAAAAAAAGAAAATGAATATTTCATACTTATCTTACAACTGTATGTGGTAATTCTCAAATAGTTTCATTCATTATTTTCCAAAAATTAACTCACAAATAGACTTTTAGAATTTATTTGTGAGTGCAGTTTTGGAGGGTAAAAAGGAAAAATAAAAACTTAAAAATTATGAAATAACTTGTAAGGTAACTTTTAAGTCTTCGGTTTTCTTTTATTTCCGTCCAATATTTAACAAAATTCTTATGAAGAATATTTATGAAATAACAAGGAAAGTGAAAGGAGTCTTAATAAAATTCACATTTGATACGCGCAAACCGACGAATAACTGTCAACGGTTAGCAAATTGTTTATCGTATTCCTGGAGTCTGGTGGAACCGTGACCTAATAATTATGTAATGGATATAACACCAAAAATTGACTCTAGTATATAATGAAAAAAATAGCAAAAATTGACTATAGTTTATAATGAAAAAATAGCAAAAATTGACTACAATATATAATGAAAAAAATAGCATGATTGCACAAAATGGAGTGGAAGAAGCAACTAATTGCATAATGCTTAGTAGGTACTATTTGCATAATGCTTAGTAGGTACTATTTTCATGTATATGTATGGCACAAAGTTATAACCAATAACTTTTAAGTCTCACAAGATAACTTAGAACATGCACAAGCAGGAAAATAGCAATTGAACTCAACTGGAATCATATAAAACTAATTATTTT
The DNA here is from genome assembly GCF_001865875.1 of Lupinus angustifolius. Lineage (NCBI taxonomy): Eukaryota > Viridiplantae > Streptophyta > Magnoliopsida > Fabales > Fabaceae > Lupinus > Lupinus angustifolius. Next base: position 7,832,789 of record NC_032022.1, on the reverse strand, counting down.
CCTTTTCTTTTTACAACCTTATGCTAGCTATCTTAGTATGTATGTGTATTGATCATATATATTAAATATAGATAATATTTCTTTCATGGGCACCTGCATAATGTATGTTGTCATTCAATATATATCACTATGTCAGATATCGTAATAAACATTGGTCATTTAACAACGCAATTTTGACGACGCTGTTGAAAATGAGGTGGAAGAACATCAACAAAGCATAATAAAGCAGACACTGTCAATTTGTGTAACTTCAACAATGCATTCTTGACAATGCGCTATTGAACATCAGTAACGTTAACGCTAACTTGAATGATTTATTTTTAATAGCGCATTTGATAGAAAGCGTTGTTGATGTGAATATATGCAACAACGCATATTTAAGGAAGCACTATTGAAGATGACAGAGTAACTGTGTTTGCTTAATTATGCGATGTTGATGTTTTACGACTTTTTAAGCGTCCGAGAAATTAATGGGGAAATAGTAATGCGTCTCTTCGTTTGTTGAAATATTAATGGTTGAGTGATTAGGCATTTCTTGGTTGTTGAAATAGTAGTGGTTGAGTGATTATGCTTTTCTTGGTTGTTGAAATATTAATGGTCGAGTGGTTATATGTCTCTTCGTTAGTTGAAATATTAATGGTTGCTCATCTATAAATATTGTGGTTCACTCAATGTTCTATTTCATTAGTAATCTAAGAGCCTAAGAGTATGTGTTTCTATAAGAGTATGTTCATGAAGATAGAAGGAAGAAAACACGAAGTAGTACAAAAGAGATCAATACTGCAAATAGTGAAAAAGAGAAAAAGCACCCAGATTTATATAGAGGAGTCGAGGAAAAAAAGGTGTTTCTGTTTTAGAATCATGTCAAGGAGGCCTTTAACAACTTTTGATTTCAGAAGGAAGATAAAGACTGTCATACAAGATTTGCATGAGATGAAGATTTGCAATTGAAAGGAAATAAAAGAAAAAAGGGAATGAATTATTTAGTTCTTTCAGCTCTCTCAATCATCATTGATCTCTTTCAATTATTTTTCTTCATCATCTGTAGCAATTCTTAAGTTCATTGATTTCCTTCATGGCAAAATGACCCAGATTTTAAAAGGAAATCAATGAACTGTTATACAAAGATTTGTGTAGAGGAGTCGAAGAAAACATTGTGGACAAGATTATTTCCTCTTCTACCAAATCATTTAGTTCATTATATTCGCATGTACTAAATCATTTAATTCATTATAATGTATTTTGTCTCTCTGAATGAATAATAAAACAATTATTTTGGATGTAATTTCTGTTTTTTGTTAATTATTTGAATGGTTATTCTCTTTAATACTTTTGCACTATTCCTTATCAATAAACACAATAAACAAATTATCAATACTTAATAAATACAAAAACAAATTAACAAAATGTAATGTTTAATATTTTATCCAGTTTCGTATTAATAAACACAATAAACAAATTATCAATACTTAATAAATACAAAAACAAATTAACAAAATGTAATGTTTAATATTTTATCCAGTTTCGTATTAATAAACACAATAAACAAATTATCAATACTTAATAAATACAAAAACAAATTAACAAAATGTAATGTTTAATATTTTATCCAGTTTCGTATTAATAAACACAATAAACAAATTATCAATACTTAATAAATACAAAAACAAATTAACAAAATGTAATGTTTAATATTTTATCCAGTTTCGTATTAATAAACACAATAAACAAATTATCAATACTTAATAAATACAAAAACAAATTAACAAAATGTAATGTTTAATATTTTATCCAGTTTCGTATTAATAAACACAATAAACAAATTATCAATACTTAATAAATACAAAAACAAATTAACAAAATGTAATGTTTAATATTTTATCCAGTTTCGTATTAATAAACACAATAAACAAATTATCAATACTTAATAAATACAAAAACAAATTAACAAAATGTAATGTTTAATATTTTATCCAGTTTCGTATTAATAAACACAATTATATAATAATAATCTACTTAATGGCATTTTTCAGCAAGTGTGTAAAAATTAAAAAGTGGAACTTGAGCTCTGCCACACCTATTCAACCCCCCTTCTAGGTGTATTCTTCCATTGATACCTAACAAGTGGTATCAGAGCTAGTACGTCATGCTAGCTCAACCGTATCCGTGTGATCCTATGTGAATTTAAATGGGTTCCACCAACCCTTTTGGGGGTGATGGCGCATCCATTAACCGCCCTCCCGTATTCAGTGACGATGGTTATGCCTATTGGAAGGTTCGCATGAAAATTTATATCGAGGCAATAGACACAGACATTTGGGATTCCGTTGTCAATGGTCCATACATTCCACTTCATATGGTGGATGGCGAGCCTAAAGGAAAGCCTAAAAGCTTATGGACGAATATTGAGAAAAGAAAGGTCCAACATGACCTTAAGGCCAAGAACATTATTACTTTGGCCTTATCTTATGACGAATTCTTTAGAGTCTCGCAGTGCCTTAATGCAAAAGAAATGTAGGATACTTTGCAAGTTACCCACGAAGGCACGAGTGAAGTTAAGCACACTAGACTAAATGCGCTTACCCATGAGTACGAGTTATTTCACATGCTTCCTAAAGAATCTATATGTAATATGCAAAAACATTTTACTCATGTTGTAAATCATTTGGTCGTCCTTGATGAAATTTTTACTAATGGTGATTTGTCTAACAAAGTTTTGAGGTGTCTTGACAGGAGATGACAACCAAAAGTAATTGCGATAATGGAATCAAAGAACTTAGACAACATGTCATTAGCTACTCTGTTAGGGAAACTCCAAGAACATGAAATGGAGCTAGGGCGCTTGACATTGAATGAAGAGTCAGACAAGAATGGAATCACACTCAAGACTACAAGATTTCAAGAAGATCAAGAAAGTGAGGATTCTAGTTCAGATTCTGATTCTGATGAAGACTTGACTCTCCTATTTGAAAAATTCAAGAAGTATCTCAAGAAGAAAAGAAGGATCAAGAATCTAAAGAAAGAAGCCAAGAACTCAACCAAGAAAAGCAAGATTCCAAATAAGGCTTCACTTGCTATGAGTGTGGAAAATTAGGCCACATGAAGCACCAGTGCTCGAGCTACCTCAAGAAAGTCAGTAACAAGAAGAGCAACTCTTGAATGTCCAAGTCAAAAGGAGCATACATTGTTTGGGATGATTCCGAGAAAGATTTGACTTCAAGCTCATCTGATGAGGAGAAAAATTCAAAGGTATGCCTTATGGCACAAGTGCATGAGAAGTGCACATCTAGTGATGAAGATGATTCTATTGAGGTACATTCCTATACTTCATCAGGCTCTAATGACTCTCCTCCATACGATGAATTATATGCAGCTTTTCTCAAAATGCATGAGGAGTTAAAGAAAATTGTAAAAATAAATATAGATAGAAAAAGAGTTATCTCCTTGCATGAAAAGAAAATAATTGAAATGCAAAAGGAATTAGATGAACTTAAACTTGAAAATGAAACTCTTGATCTTATCTATGCATGTGCCTCATGTGATTGCTCTACTTCTAAATTATGTCAACCCACTATATGTGATACTTGTGAGAGTTTAAATGCTGAAAATTCTGTTTTGAAACAAAAACTTTCAAAGCTCACATATAGTCAAGAAAACCTTAACACATTGCTTGCTAATACAAGAAACGTTGGTGACCGATCTGGAATTTGATATAAACCTGAATCTAAGAAAAGACCTTTTAGAAATACAATAGTTCATATGCATAAGAAGTCAAATAATAACATGCCTACTTGTTTCTATTGTGGTACACATGGTCACACATGCACTACATGCTTTATTAGAAAATTTGGTGTGTCAAGTGGAAAATATGTTTGGGTAAAGAAAGGGCAAGATCCCTTAGTTACTAACAAGAAGGGACCCAAAATAACTTCGGTACCCGAAAGAGACAAGTAAGTTGTGTTTGCAAGTGTGCCAAAGGACGTTTGAACATCAAAGGATAAATCAACAAAATATGTTCTAGGCACAAGGTTGGTGAGTAGATCAAGGTTATTAAGAAGAAAAGTTATTGAGAAATGTTGTTAAATGAGCTTCTGTATTATGCTACCTACCAAGAGTACTTCTCTAAGTAATAAAAGGGGAGAAGATGAAGGGAAGAACAATGAAAGGGGGAGCAATGCACTTTAAATGTCAAATACACAACATTGATCATATCATCAAACTTTTCATCAAATAAGTGGTAATCTTGACCTATCACCAAAGGGTAAGTAAGGTAAGCCTATTAATAATGTTACAAAATTAATTCTTGATATTGAGTACACTTGAACTAAAAAGTATATGTTATTCATAACATGTGATATCATAGCAATTTGTAACTATGTCGAACCTTGGTAATTATGCTAAATAGAATTTGTTTTTGCGTGAATCTTGAACATGTCTTAATTGTGTATTATAATTGAATGATTGAAATATGCTTTAAAATTAAAATAGTCTAACAAGTGCTAACAATTGGTGCTAACAAGTGGCATACATATATGTTTAATCATTCCATGTCTAAATTGTTTATATAATGGATATGTCATGCAAAATCTGTCTATATTCAGTTTTAGAGTTAGAAATCAATGCATTTGTTTAAGCTTCTCAAACTGGTTATTGCCTATGCTAATAATTATAGTTTTTCAAATAAATTGCTATATCTCTTCTTACTTTTGACTAGAATTGAATATTCGTATCTTTTTGATAATGTCAAAAGGGGGAGAAAGGTTGCTTGTTGTGTTTGATGTTATTTGCAGGTTGTCATAATAGCTTCCGTATTATTAATCATTGCTTACCTAAGGGGGGAGCAAAGCGCTTCAACTTTGTATGCTTCAACTTTGAATTCACAACTATTATGCAAATGTACAACATCGTCAAGCTAT
>NC_032022.1:7822793-7827773 GCF_001865875.1 Lupinus angustifolius | reverse complement strand
TGAGTCTAGGTTAGGTAAACCTAGGTGTGAGTCTCACAAGACTTAATAAAGTAATTAATCCACTAAAATGGGACATCATCTAGAAATATATGATAATTAGGTTCATGCATTTGAATACATTGATTTTGTGCATTAAAGGTATTATATTTGAAAATCATGTATTGCATGAACATATATCATATAGGTAGTTCACCATGCATTAACAAGCTGATTTTACACTGTTTAATCGATTATGAATAGTGTTAATCGATTAAAAGAATCACAGTTTCAATAGAAAACTGAAAACAATTATTTTCAACAACCCGTTAATCGATTAAATGGGTACTTAATCGATTAACTGAGACTTTAGACAGTTTTCTATTTAAACTGAAATCTCAGCATATGTGACATAAGAATCCATGCATTTTTACATCATTCTCTCTGCATATTTTCGAGTTACTTACGGTTATATCTAGGAGAAAATGTTGCATGTTGCATTAGGAGAAAGATTAGATCATGCTAAGGCTTTAGGTTTCATATTCAAATTGCATGTTCTTTGAAAATCTTTCTTGCATCATTCTTATGAGAAAGAAAAGGAGATAGTTTTTTTTATGATTGCATAATTTTAGAAACCTCATGCATGTGAGTCTTTGATCTTTATTGTAATATCCGAGTATTAAGTACTCATTCATAACTCAAAGAATTTTAATTCAAGGATTGGGAAAATCCTAGTTGTAGATAGGTAAGATGTTCTTCACAAAGACTTGGAGGTCTTGGGATAAAGAGCGATATCTTGGTTGGGGCCGAATCCTGGGGCCGAATCGCGGTAAGAAAGGTTTTCTTGGAGGCGATTTTGGGAAAGGTCAAACCAAGGGTGACGAAGTTCTTTGGGTTCTAAGAAAGGAGTCTTCGAGTCTTGTAATTGGAAGTGTGTATGTAATGATACATTGTGTTCTATAGTGAAGAAGGAAAATCTGTCAGATCAGAGGGGAGGACTGGATGTAGTTTTGCAATGGACAGCAAAATGAACCAAGATAAAATCCTTGCGCAATCTTTTCTATCCCTTTCACTTTTATATTTCAAGATGTTTTAATTCGAGTTTGAAGCTGATATTTTGCATGCTTGTACCTTGCTATGTTCTTGTTAATATTGCATAAAAATATTTGTTGTATCTCTGCTTATCTGTTTGTTAATAACTGTGCAAGTTGTTGATCTGATCATTCTGTTTCTATTTAGATTTAATCGATTAAGCCCACTGATTAATCGATTAACTGGGCATTTTTCAGCAAATGTGTAAAAATCAAAAAGTGGAACTTGAGCTCCACCACACCTATTCAACCTCCCTTTATAGGTGTATTCTGCCACTGATACCTAACACATTCCACCCCCATTAGCACCCAAAAGGCTACGACATCTTCTGGGGATGTGAGCTCAAAGCCATCTACTAGGGATGTCAGCTCCAAGAAGACTACCAACTATTGTACTCAGCTGATGGAGCATGTAAAGAATATGGGAGATGATATGATAATTATATCAATTCTCAAGTAAGTCTACGGGTATAATGTTGATGAATACGTTGGCATGAGTGAAGTCTGGGATGTATATAAACGTGATTGTATAGGTGCAAATGTTGTATATATATATGAGATAAATTATGTTTTCTTAACTTCTCACTTTTGCATGGCGGTGTGTTATAATTAACTAACATTTGTGCTATATTTATATTAGGTACTTGTATGAAAATTTTATTAAGATAAATAAGAAAAATGTAATGTTCGTATCCCCACACCTTACTGCTTTGATGTCACACGAAAAAAATAATATTGGGGAAAAACAGAACGAATTACAAATAATCTCATCCATCATAAAGAAGATGCAGATTTATTTCTTGCACCTTTTAATACCGGGTGAGCATTTTGTAATTGTCTTTCATATTTCTTGCTTTAGTATGTTTGTTGTGCTTAACATTTCTTAACCATACACGGTTTAATGAAGAAATATAGTCATTTAAACTTTTAGTTACACTTTCACTTTCCTAGTTGTTTATTAATTAAGTACATTTTCTATTGTTTAGTGTGGTGAAAGTTTACAAATTGAATAATTGTGGTAGAAACAAGTTACCAAATCTCAACAAAATCAAGTGGACTCGTATACAAGTATTGGCACAAATCATCTCAAACAATTATATGTGTAATGGCCAACTAATGTTATGCGTATATGTTTACTTCATTTTAATTGTAGACCCCTTTGCCAAACAAACGAGATAGATTGTGGCTATTACGTTGTGAAATTCATGAAGGAGATCATTCAGCAGTGGTCAACTAATGAAATCAAGTTTATTGGCAAATCATATACAGATGACCAAGTCAACCAGATCAGAGAACAATGGTCAAAGTTTGTACTTAATTTAGTTCGCAAATGATAGGTATAATAGATTAGTTTTACACATATTGTAGCCTAGGGAATTCAATTAATGTTCAATGTAATGTATATGATTTGGTCTATGTAATATATGTTTATGTAAACAGTGTAATTAATGTTCAATAAAATTCAGTTGAAATTCAGTTGTGTTCATATAGTTGTCATTTGGTGTTTTTGAATGCATTCATTTTGTTGTTATGTTATGTTTCTGTATGCATCAAGATATTTTCTGTTGTGTGCGTAACTTTATAGAATTAGGAATAATGATCTTCGACAACACTTTTATATGCTTATGTTGTTGTTATACCCATACAACAACATTTTTTTAACAATGTGTTGTTTATTACGTTGAATTCAACAACACATTCTCAAAAAAGCGTTGTTGCATTTGTTGAACTCAACATCGCATGAAAAAAATACGTTGTTGAATACTTATCTCTCATTCATTCTATTTTATATATACAACACCGTATACGATAAGAAGCGCTATCGATATGATGAAAACTATTTCCTCTGCACTTAATAGTTTAACATAGTGTTTAATCGATTAATTGTTTGAATGTTATTTATTGTCATTACTAATTGTTCTATATATTTAATTACTTGTCATTAATCGAATGTCATAACGTAACTACTAATTTGAATTTCATTAAAAAAATGAATTAGTAAAAAACTTATTATATCTTCCATAGCGTTTCCTTAAGATTGCGCTGTGGAACACTTACCTTCATATTTGAATAGGAGTTTTTACACAGCGTTGCCTTTAGGTTGCGCTGTTGATTAGGTATCATTGACAGCGCCTTCTTCATTATGCGATGTTGAAGATACTATCAGACCTTAAAAAAATCAAATGTTCCCGCATTCTCACACATTTATCAATAATCTCAATACTCATTTACTGAGCAGCGAAACGCATTTACTCTCAAAATCGACCTCGAAAATCATTCAACCTCAAAATCATTCACTCATTCAACACCAAAAAATCACTCACTCATTCAACACGAAAATCATTCAATACCGATTTCAAAAATCCTTCACTCGTTTAACCTCAAAATCATCATTCTGCATTCAACATCGAATTGAAAGTGAGTTTTTCTTATAGTTATTAGCCTTTTTAATTACATTACGTTTAGCTTGTATTGAGTTATAAATATTTTCCTTAAATGAGTGAAAGTGATTTCACTCATTTAGCTTGTATTGTGTTGGGGTTTCTGACTCATTTAGCTTACATTATGAGTTAGGGTTCTGATCATAATAATGCATTTACTCTGCTTGGTGAGCTTAACTCCAAGCTTTAGGGATTTATGCTCATTATATTTTTTGAAAATAGAAAAGGGATCGAAAATGGATGAGTGTCAATCGATTGACGAAGGAGTATGAAGATGGAGTGAAAACATTTGTTAGGTTTGCAATTGAGAATACTGAAAACCCTAATAGAATTGTATGTCCTTGCTTAAGATGTTGTTACTCAAACCGAATTACTCCAAATGCGTTAAAATGTTATTTAGTGTGTCATGGTATTGATCAAAGTTACACATGTTGGACAAGACATGGTGAGACGAGAATCGTTATGGATTGTGATGATGAGATGCATATGAAAGACAACTACACAAATGCATATGAAGACGATCGTTTTGAGGAAATGGTAAACGTTGTCGAAGAGGATCTTCAGGATTGTCCTGAGATGTTTCAATAGTTGAGAAGTGATGTTGAGAAACCATTATATGATAGTTGTACTAAATTCACAATATTGATAGCGGTGTCAAGGTTGTATAAGTTGAAATTTATTAATGGATGGACTGATAAGAGTTTTACCGACTTGCTTGCACTTCTGAAGGATATGTTGGCGGAAGATAATGTGCTCCCTTCTCAAACCTATGATGCAAAACAAATGTTATGCGCCATAGGCATGGACTACACTAGGATACGTGTGAAAATGATTGCATCTTATTTTTTAATGAGTATGCTTCATTAAATTTTTGTCCTAAATGTAATGCATCATGATATAAGAAGGAACACTTTATTCCCAAAAAGGTTGTATGGTATTTTCCCATAAAATTAAGATTCAAGCGTATGTTTAGCAATGCCAAATATGCAAAGAAGTTGATATGGCATGATAAATAAAGGATTAAAGATGGCAAGCTTCGACAACCTGCAGATTCTCCTCAATGGAGAAAAATTGATCACAACTATCCTAGTTTTGGTCAAGAATCAAGAAATCTATGCCTTGCATTGTCAACAGATAGATTTAACCCACATAGTGCTCAAAGTTGCTCCCACAGTAAATGGCTAGTGATGTTGGTGATATACAACCAACCTCCTACTTTATGCATGAAGCGCAACTATGTGATGTTATCTATGTTAATTTCTGGACCTAAACAACCAGGAAATGACATAGACATATATTTGGCTCTATTAATTGAAGACTTGAAGAAAATGTGGGGGCACATTTAGTGATTTTCCTACATATGGTAATCTGTTTGGATGTAGTACAAAAGAACATTTTGCATGTCCTATATGTGAAGACAATATTCATTCAATGAGGTTGGAACACTATAAGAAAAATGTCTTCCTTCGCCA